>NC_072793.1:99289422-99593094 GCF_028583425.1 Eublepharis macularius | reverse complement strand
TAAAAAAAAGGATTTGGGAAATATAAGTGAACACAGCTTTGTTTAACATCTTCTGGTTTCTGGACATTTTAGCACTATTTGATAACTCAGCCCTCCCAACATAAAAGACATACTATCTTTTTTCTTAAAAAGAAATATCTCTCATTCATCATCACGGATACATGTGTATTAGAAGGACATATTAATTCATATACCTTCTTCAGATACCTCTGACCATTCTTGATTTGGGAATCCATACTGTCCCATCCGAATTCTTCTCTTCATTCCTGGGGAGATGGCTTGGCCAGTGTTGGAGTAGAAGGGAGGGAACCCACACAAGCTGCAAAAAAGTGGGACAGAAAAAATAACTTGTGTTAAGTATATTCCCTCCGGTTCCATGCAGAATCACAGATGGCTGCAAATGATGGAATGAGTAATACCCCCAGTGACTAATTTTTCTTAGTGCAGTATAAATGGAAATATTATTACTGTGCCACTGGAATCAGGAATGGGAGTGGGCAGGGATATAAGGGAAGTACCTGCTCATACCTGACATATCAAGGACTCTGTTTTGCTAATCTATTCCTCACTCCTACTTTCACACTTACAGAATGTACATGATGACACCAAGAGACCACATGTCACAGGATTTGTCATACTTCTCAGGACCAAGAACTTCTGGGGCTGGATGGGGAAGAATAATCAGAAGAGTATTTTTAAAAATAATAATGAATGACTACTTGACAAATATGCTTTAAATGTTCAAGTATAAATTCAGTGGGTGCCAGGGAAGTTTGACAAGTATTCAAACTGGTTCAGGAAGTGCCTTATAAATTCCTGCCCCCCACCTCCTTAGAACTACTAAACGAGAAAGTAGACATGAGACAGACTCACCTACATAATAGGGGGTATAACAGGGGGTCTGCAGTGCATTCTGTATGGTTGTCTCTTTGGCAAACCCAAAGTCTGTGAGCTTGAGCACTGCATCTTTCCCTTTGGATGTATAGAGCAGGTTTTCTGGCTGTAATGGTGTCAAAATAAAAAGATAACATAAAGCTGTGTGCTGCACTGTTAGGTATGGTACTCCGAAGCAAATATCAATAGATTAAAATGTGGTGATCTCAACCAAAACAAATACTCCACTTTCTTAGCTCTGTCTTTTAAAGCACATTTGACTCCTAACAGCTTTATAAATAGAAATTCTGGAACTTGATCAGGATGATGAACAATTCAAAACTGAAGCAATCTAAGTCTTCTAGTAGAGTAATATGGCCAGTGTAAGTTACCACCGTCATTTTGCTTTTATGGTCCCATTTTTCTTCTCTCTGCCAAAGCACTTCCAAGCCTCACCTTAACATCTCTATGGGCAATGTTCATTGCATGTAGATGTTGGATGGCTGTTCCAATGTCTCTCATTATTTCAGAGGCCTCTAGGAATATAATTTTAGAGAAAGGTCACATTAACATTCCCACTGTACTTCAGAGATATGCAACCAGGCAGTGCTTCTGACTAGCAACTAGCTTGTTTGTTTACAGGGCTAGTGTCAAGACAGGGAAAAACTAAAATTAGCTTCAACAGCTGTGTTTTGGTTTTGCAAATGGCTGTGCCTCCACATTTTCCTCTTAAGCTACGCCTGCTCCTCAGCTCCCTGGCCCAGAAGGTATCTTAATCAAAATGGCCAGAAACCTTATAAGAACCTAAATGCATTGTTTGAATAGTCACTGACCACAGATAATCTACACATAAACTAACAGCACCTCTCGAGTAAAAAAAACAAACTGAAACAAAGTATTTAATTTTCAGTTTCAGGCCGCAACTGTGTGTATGTGAGCAGTAATGTGTTGAATGGCTCCCACAGAACTCTGGTGTAACCCACTCCTATCTGCTGAATGCTCCCAGGCAAGCCATAGGAAAGCTTCTTCTGGATGTGAATTGCCTTACTCCACTGGGGCATGTCCAACACAGGAAAGCCTATGCTGGAATTCTATGGGAGCTGATTATAAATACTCTCCCTGTTGTCCATCAACACAGGATGTAGGACTGTGGCCTCAGCGATCAAATTTAGAAGGCTTTTCTTGTATATATGTATCAGTTTGTATTACATTTAAACAGTTGCAAAATGAAAAATTAGATTTTTTCCCTCCAAATATTTTGGAGGGGAAAAAAAGATCTGTAAGTAATGGCCTGATTCCGTGTTTTATTTACAAATCTCTCCTCAACACAACAGAAAAGTCTGAGAAAATTTCAATAAGATCAGTTTTTATTGCTTTTGACATTCTACCTTTTTCTGTGAAAGCTTGGTCTCCACGCTCTTGGATCCTGCTAAACAGCTCTCCTCCCTCCATGCTGTGAACAAAGGATACACACAGAGTAGGCTCAACATAAAGGCACAAAAGGGCACCCAATTTCAGTAGCTTAGTTTTAGGAATACTGCTGCTTCTTCATTGCACATCTACTATGCATTTCTAATTTTTGTTTCACTGTTTTTAAAAGGTGACTAGTAAATAGTTACAGTGACTTGATAACAGAGGTAAAAGCTTAATAATAGTTTTACTACTAATTGTTCAAAATGCATAAAACCTGATATGAAGAACTATGTTACTTTTTGGCTGTGTATCTGCTGAATAATTTGTTCATTGGTCTTACTTCCCCTGCTCACTCATATGTAGAGCCTGGGATGGTTTCGGAAAGCAAGGTAGCAACTGAGCGGCAGCAACCTTCCCTTGTTCACCCTTCAGATGCAGATGTAGAAATATACATGTAGGTTTGTTTAAGGTACTCCATGGAACAGTACTGCCCTTGTTCTGCAGCTGATGCAGAAATCAGCAATCTACCTCATTACAAGAGCCCTATTCAGATGATGCAACCATGAAACTAGGATCATGGGGCAGACCACACCCTAAACCCTCAACCCCATGTGTTCAATTGAATGTCAGAACAAAGCTGACACATACTGAGTTTTCTCTGCATGATCAGCAATCCTTGAAAGACTGGGCTGGTGTTTAGGTAGAGCCCTGAGTAAAATAAAAGGTATCCCTTCAAGGACCTATGAAAGAGCGCGTGACCATATAAAGGGAAACAAAAACCTACACACACAAACAATGAAAAATGAGTGAAAAATCTATTAGTAGTTATGATGTTCTCTTTCCTTCTTCTATGTTCTTTAACAGCCGAAATGGCACGAGAGGCATTTTTAAAATTCAAAAGTAACAATTTTAATTATTTTAGAGGGGAAAGGTTAGGTGAAGTCAGAGGTTGACTACTACTACTACTACTACTACTACTACTACTACTACTACCACCACCACCACCAACAACAACAACAACAACAAAAACAAAAACAACATTCAATTTATATACTGCCCTTCAAGACTACTTAACACCCAAGAGTGGTTTACAAAATATGTCATTATTATCCCTACAACAATCACCCTGTGAGGTGGGTGGGGCTGAGAGACCTCCGGGAAAGCTGTGACTGACCCAAGGTCACCCAGCTGGCTTCAAGTGAAGGAATGGGGAATCAAACCTGGTTCTCCAGATTAAAGTCCCGCCACTCTTAACCACTACACCAAACTGGCTTTCTATTTCTGAGGTAATTCCACTTAAGTATCTCTGAGGTAAAATCAATACATGCACAGACTTTAGTTCTTATGCTCTTCACAGATTCTTAAATACTTATGTTTAGAGGTGTTTGTTTCTGTGTTTCCCCCCCAAAACGGTGGTACACTTTCTTTTACTATTCTCTCTCTTTTATGTTTCCAGAAGGCTGGTACTCACTACATAAAACCCCTCCTCTTCAAACATCAGTGCTTTCTTTCAGTTTTTGAATGAAGCTCGAGCTCTTCAAAAGGCAGTTTCCACCACACGCAACCAGAGATCTCTCCACTCTCCAGAGCTATCTCCCTGTTTAACTGAGTAGGAAAAGTCTCCTCTCCTTAGAAGATCTATCCCCCTTCTTTGGCCTGAATGGGAATCTGCACCTACTTCCCAAACTTCCTTGCCAGCTTTTCTCCAGTTCACCTGTTGGTGTTAAATTTATCTCAGTTAGGACTCTGTCTCCCAACTCTTAACACTTGATTCAGTTAGGGCTGAAAAAAACTACTCTTCTCTTTCCAGCTCATGCTACCCAATCAGATTGTCCCTCAAAGTTTTCTGTGTTTGTGAAGGATTAACTCTTTAACAGTCCTGCAGCTGTGTGTACAGCACTTCCAGGCTTTTTAAAATGTGCAGTCCATCATAGTAGTGAACATAAAAACTTATGCAGCAGATATAGATCAAAATATAACTGAATCCAGATATATACAAGAAACTATGAATGGCAAAAATACATGAAACCTGGTGAGCTTCATAAAAAACATTCCACATTATAAAGCGTATGAAAAACAGATAAACAATGACATATCCAAACATTATGGCTGCTAGCAAAGAACGTTTTGAAATATCTTCTTCAGATAGTAAAATATTGGTTTAGTCTCCAGGTATGTGACATAAGCTTCTTTTTCTCCTACATGAAGAAACCCATGAATTCAAAAAGCTCAAGATGACCAGTTTTTTCTCTCAGGTTCAAACATTACAAAGTCACAGAAGTTTATTTCATATATTATTTCTCCCCCACCACACTCACATTCATTCACCATGGTTGTGTTGTCTGAATAAGGCTTGCAGCTGGGATGACAAAAATACAGTTGACTGGTGTTTTTGTGTAGTTTCCTCTAGACTTCTGGACCCAAGTAAAGATTCTTGTGATCTATAAAGATTTTAGTTAGGATTGTCAGGCTGAACCTGGCAACCAGCGGGAAGGTTGAGTGTGAAGACATGGGTGTGTGTGAACACTGCCAATGTCACTATGCCACTTCTTAGGAAAATCCAGAAGTGACATACGGAAAGTTTAGGAATTTTTGGAAACTTCATGGCTACCCTATATCCCTTCTGGGTTTTCCCTGAAAGTGATGTAACAATGTTGGTGTTGAAGCTTTTTTTCTTCCATCACCACTGAGAGGGCCGCCAGCAGGAGACTTCCTGCCATTGTGAGAGGCCTGGCAATACTAATCTCAGTGGAAGGTTTGGGCCTGCTATAGCTTAGAGACTGCTGTTTCGTTATAGTGATTCATAAGCAAATTATAAATGATCAGGACTATCTGCTTAAATACCACCTGTGCACTATGTAAAGGCTCACAGAGATGCCTTCTCAGGGCATGTTTCAGAACAGTCTTCTTTTAGAGCTTGCAGTTAATTCTGAGGCAGCAGGAAAGTATGCAGGAACTATATGTCAGGCCCTGCTCCTTTATTGGTCCTTTTGACAACTCTTTTTCCCAGCCTACTGTGAAGCAAAATTAAAGTCCTGCTTGGTACACCAGAAGAGAAGGAGACAGGAGAGTGGCAAACAGGCTGGTAGAGCAGCAGCATAGGAGCAACACTGACTGCATCCTCTGCTGCTCTTTAGGAACTTTTTAAAAATAGGCAGGATCACTTGGTTGAGATCTGGCAACCCTGTACGGCTGGTGTGATGCCTGGTAAGATTTTTTAATTAAAAATATTTATAACCTGCCTTTCTTTAATAAGCCAATATGGAATAATTTCATATATTTTTTAAAACATGGCTGATGAGAGTGCAATAGTACACGTATTTAGGCTATTTAAATCCCACTGAAGTTAATGAGTTTTAACCTACCTAACAGTGTGCAGGTTTACAGCCCAGATGAATAACCTGTTTGTGAGTAAATGCCCAAGGCACAATGAGTTTTAAAGCCTATGGTTTAATACACAAGAAGGCTCTTCAGAGAAAGCTGAATCATGCTATTAGCTGACCCTACTGGAAATGAATGCAGTAGATAGTGCTGCAAAAAGGCTAAAACATCTCTGTAGCTTGGATGCCATCAAAATTCTGGAAGAGCTAAGGAATGGTGGGGGGAGAGAACACAGCAGAAACAGTGAAAAGAAAGGAGCTGACCGGTAAAGTAAAATTTAAAACTGGCTCTATAAAGAAAATGAGGTAAAGCTTTTGAATAATATGCTACAAAGGGGATAAAGGCACTTGGAAAAAATGTGACCCAAATAAATTTGGTTAACAGTACTTCATTCTTGTTTTTAAGGCTGCCATTTTACATGCCAACCTTAAAAACAAGAATGAAGTACTGTCAGGGTGACTTGCCTACATCACTGCTGATTTTGATGTGTCAGATATTTTCCTCCACACCAGTTCTTTTGACAGTGTGGATGACTAGTGGCAGCTACAGTTTTCCCTGTGAATATGCTACAGTGGGGGTGTTTAACAAACCACTAATGAGTCCACCTTTTTCAGCTTCTCCATTTTCTAACAGCACACCAGGATGCCAGACAAATTGTGCCACCTACATTCATTTACTCACCAAGTCAGATCATCTCTGGTGCAGGAACATCCACAAAATTCCCCCAAAGAACTTGTTCCAGCAGCACTCAAGGAATGTTAACAGACATACAAAAGCAGAAAGTCCTTTAAAGGATTTGTTCAAGAAGTAGATGCATTGTGTGTTTTCAAACTCTTTGTCAGAATGTGTGTTTATTATTCACATCAGATGACTGGAGAGTGTTTCTTTAGTAAGCAAATATATGAGCGAGGATACAATTGCTTACTAAGTCTTGCTACAGATAACTCCTTCAATCACAATATGAGAACAAAATATAGATTCTGCCCTTGAGTAAAACTACCTGATCGAAATGCACAGAGCACCTACTTCTTGCATTAATTATTTATAGTGCCTGTGGCTTTTTTATTTCTGCACAAAAGCTTCCAACACTTCCTCTTACATGTTTAAGAGTGGGGAAAGCAGTGTTTATGCAAAGGCAGAATGATGTGGAGTGGGACTTTCTACTAGCCAGGTGTTCATATATATCATGTGCTTACCTGTATTTGCATTTGCCATGTATATGTAGATGTTGGCAGGGGGCGGGATCTACACAGGTGGAGCACTAGCGCAGTTTGGCTCATGAATGGAACTCAAATATACAGAATAAGCACACTTGAAACTGAAAACTATGATATACCCTGTTTTTCTGGCTGCAGTTCAACTGAAGGTTTTTAAGGAGTAATCTGTGTTGCTCAATTTGCCTATGAAAAGATCTATGAAAACCAACAGGGCATTTGTGCCTCCAGTAGGCTCAACTTGTTTACTCCCATTTCTTGCTGTGAAGGTAAATTTGAATCACTAAGTTGAAATGGATGAGCTACTGCCACCCCCAGTCAGGATCTGCCTCCAACTAACAACAACAACATTCAATTTATATACCATCCTTCAGGACAACTTAACGCCCACTCAGAGCAGTTTACAAAGTATGTCGTTATTATCCCCACAACAAAACACCCTGTGAGGTGGGAGGGGCTGAGAGATCTCCTACAAGCTGTGACTGACCCAAGGTCATCCAGCTGGCTTCAATCAAATCCAGTTCTCCAGATTAGAGTCCCGCACTCTTAACCACTACACCAAACTATACTGGTATGTTTGGGTTCCCCAGGGAGCAAGTTCCAGGAAGAAATCTGGGGACTTTTAATTGGATTGACATAAAATGTTGCTGATGATTCTCTGTACCCAAAATGGCCTCTGACTAGCAAGGAGCAGTATCAACAGGAGAGCAAAGTCAACAATGGGTGGTTTGCCTAAGACAGCCTTCTTCAGCTGTGACACCAACACAGTATAAAGGAAAAAAACCAAGTAATACAGAGAACAGCGTATACACCCAGCAAACAGAGAGAGGCTCACAATGAAGCTGCTTCCCCCGCTGAATTTTTATGACTCTAGAGGACATTTTAAAAAAATGAAATATGAGATATTTCTTGGGGATTATGGGCAACCCCCCAGTGTTTCCTGGAGAGGTATGCTCGTTTACTGCATGATGGACTTCTTATGACTCTCCTGTAGATTCCAAACAAAGGATCAGATAAGAAAGAATTGAATTGATACATACCATTCCATGATGATTAGGAGACATCTCTTCCCATGGTGTATATTCTCATAAACATCCAGGATATGGACGATGTGAGGACAGCCTGAAGCCTTCCAGTGATGATCCACCTCCTGTCGTGCTTTTGGACTGTCATACAAGAGCTGCAAGGGGACATGGCACAGGAATACTCTCAAACTACACCATCTTGTCTGGACTTAGCTCCTTGGAATTGTAAGAGCTGTGAAAGGTATAAAATATGGGAGGAGACTAGGCTGGACAACTGGGTTTCCCTGATCAATTAAAGATACCAAACTGAGTTTGGGAACAGGCAATTTCATATAATCATGCCTAATAAGCTGGGAATAATTGATAGGTGCTAGCTCTGGCCTTTGACTACTCTTGTAAACTGCCAAAATGCACTAAAGTCAATCTGGGATTTCCAACCTCTATCTGCATCTCAAACTGAAAGGATGGGACTCTATAACTATAACCACTTTCCTCTTCCATGGGGAAGGAGAGGCAGAAATATAAGTATGATCTAAATCAAGAGCAAGGAAAACAGGTTTGCTTCATCTCCTCTCTGCTCTAGCAGGTATTAAATAAATTATAACGAGAGCTGCCTTTGTTCTGAACCTTCAGCTCAGACCTTCCCCAAAACAAGAATAGATTTATCCCCTGAGATCTAACGATTAAAAGCATTAGCAATGAAGAATGGAAACAGAGAGCAGTATTGACAGTAAAAATACCTAGTTTGAATGGAGTCAAGAGATCTGGGCTCTCCGGATAATATATGGAATGTTTGCTTTGCACTCTAGCTGATACTAAAACTAGCAATTGCAAAGGGCGCTCCAGGGCTTTAAAGCAACCAAGGATTGTTTAAATACAGTGCCTGTATGAATATGCTTCCTGACTGTTAAACCAACCCCAGGCGTTCCAAGGGTCACTGCCTGAATTCTTATCCTGCAGTCCCCAGTTTATACCGCAAGAAATTCATTTGGGGCATTGACTAACACACATCATCAAAATGCACCAAGGCACAGATTCGTTTTCCAGAAATTCTGTTGTTTCTTAGAATATCTTCCAAAGTAATCTTGAGGATCTGTTTCTTAGCACATATCCTCAAGATTACCTTGGAAAATATTCTGAAAAACAACATTTTCTGACTACCATAACAAGTACTCTGTACTTTAAAAAAGCACAAAACCTCAAAAACAGGGAAGTAATTCACATACCATGCCAAGAAAACCTAAATTCAATTATGTATAAATGATGTGCATTAAATAAACATTTGCAAATGCTTGTTCTAGTTATGATACACAGAAAATCTCATTCAGCACCCCTCCCCCACGCATTCAGGATTTCTTCAGGCACTGCCCACCCACTTTCAAAATGTGTCCTTTAAGCGATAAAATCTATGTATTTTTTTAAACAATGAAAGCTACAATTGCCATGGTGCTGTAAGGAAACCTTGCTCTGATATAGCAAAGTGAGCATTTCAAAGAATCTCTATTAAATCTCTATTCAAGTGCAAAGCATTCCTAATTTGTTTAATATTTCAAAAGTATAGACATGTTTCTTGTAATAATGTGAACACAAAAATGTTTGCCACACCATAGAAATGAAAACATTTACTTGCTCCAAAGGGCCACAGAACTTTGTCTCCATACTGTTTTTCTCTTCTAATAGACAGCACATGTCATCTTCAACCTACTCATGCACAGAACTGAACCCAAGCAAGGCCCCTCCCATGCATGTTTGGAGGGGGGGTGCAGAAACTAGTTTGTGATGGCTCACTTAAAGACACACACATTCATCACTGCGCCCTTTGAACTTTATGAACTTTGCTACCTTGAAGACCGGGAATTCACTGCAGGTGCACTCTGGACTTGGATATCAAAGTTCCTGTAAACTTTATGTCTTTGATATTCTACTAAGAACACTTTAGACATGCTACTAGAAGAAACCACGATAAGAGAGGAAACAGTTGAATGAAAAACCAGCTTCATTAATAATGAACTCACTCCTTTCCATGTGTATAGATCTACAGTTGGTTAGTCCTGGGTCTAATAAATGATCCGCTCTGTCAGTGGCAGAGTGTGATGAAGCAGAATTAGATGTCATTGCATCTAAAGATAAGCTAAATGTAAGATGACCTGATAAGAACATGAAATGTGGGAGGAACAGATGTAAAGTGTTATATATAAAGGAGGAAGAGGAAGAAACACCTCAAATGGCTGTTTCTTATATGCCAGGGCAAGGCCGATTGCCACCTTGGGGTCAGATAGCAATTTCCCCCAGGCTAGTTTGGCTAGGGATTCTGACAGTGTTTTGCCATCTTCTGGGCATGGAGTAAGGGTCACTGGATGTGTGCATGTGAGGAGGGGGTATTTGTGAATTTCCTGCATTGTGCAGGGGGTTGGACTAGATGACCCTAGATGTCCCTTCCAACCCTATGATTCTATGAAATATCAGAGAGGGGGCATCTGGTTAGGTACTGCCATTGCTGAGAATAAGCAATGCTGCCATTGCTGAGAATGATGAATGGCATTTTCAATTATATTTAAAAAAAATGTATGTAAGACATTGTAAGGAATAGCATAATTTTCTTGCCACTCGTAAAAATCTTATTTGGAGCATTATGTTTAATGTGGGTTGCCATGCAACAGGCATACATCTTGTACACTATGGAAGGCACAAGTCTTCAAAACTATAGAGCACACAAACACATAGGTACAAAGAACCTGCAAAACAAATTAACATCTTATCATAGGGCTCAACAGGTACATAACCTCCATCCAACAATCCCTATAAGAGAAATAGCAGTCTGGACAGTTAAGCAGGTCAGACTTCAGCAATGCCAGACACCAATGTCATTTCATATGGAGACAGAAGTGCATACAGCTGCTATACTATGTTCACATAAAACATTCAAGGACATTAAAGGGAAAGCAAAATGTTTGAAAAAAAGTTTTGATGGACCTATGGACTCTTGGCAATGTCATGGATAACGACAATACTACTGGTATATACATTTCTGATAAATACACAAGTGCACATATTTTAATTTAATATATATCTTCTTTAGTGTCAAATTAAAGCTACTGACCTGTATATTACCTGCTGGATATATTATTGCTGAATGAGGAATATCATTTCAGAACTGTAAGTAACATTTTAATGCATTGTATTTGATTTTATTTATGAAAAAGAGATGCCTGAGGCAAAAGGAGTACTACATACATAAGAAATATGGATGAAAGAAACAAAGCCAATCCCCACAGGTATATAATATACCAAAGTTCTGACCAAAGCAAGACTCTAAGCAGCAAAATAGTTGTAAGCATGTTAATGATAAAGGACAGGACACATCCTAAGAATACTTTCCTGGGAGTAAGCCCCATTGAAGAGACCTAAGCATTTAGCATTGCTGTCAGACATCAAATGATTAAAGTCGAAGTAGTGATGGTTTAATAGTGATTGTTATAAAGAAGTACATAATCAAGACAATCCTTGAAAGAATAGCTTTGCAGGCACAACAGGTAAATAAAAAAGGTGGTGGCTCATAGTTTAGTGATGAAGACTAAATCATTTGTTCAAATACATTCACAAATACTGATTTATGAGAAGGCTAGGAATAGCAAACAAAAGGGACTGCAGCTCAATGAGGCACACTCTTGAAGGCCAAATGTGATGGAATCTATGTTAAATATGATATTTCACCCATATCTAGGGTTGCTGGTTCCCTGGTGAGGGGATCCCCCACTCCCACTCTCCCCCATGCCTATTCATCTGGCCGGCAGGGGGAAAAGGCAGGGAAATGGGCCTCCCAGAGTGCACTCCCAGTGTGGTGCAACAACTTCACTTCCAGGAGTGACATCATTGTGCGGGCTGTGGGAGTGCTCCTATGCTTTGCACCAGGCCGATTTTGGCCCCAAATGGGGCCAAATGCCGCAAAGTATGGAAGCATTCCTGCAGCCTGTGCCATGATGTCACTCCTGGAAGTGATGTCATTATGTCACACACAAAGCATGGGCAAAGACCTTCGAGAGATGTGTACCGGTTTTCCCACCCAAAGGGTAAGGGGACTTGGTAGTCCTACCCCAATTGGCAAAGGGGTCAGACGATGTATATTATATCCCTACCTATTCAACTTATATGCAGAAAATATTAAAAAGAAAGCTGTATTAGATTTAGATGAAAATGGAATGAAAATTAATGGAAGGAACATTAACCATTTGAAATATGCAGATGACACGACATTATGGTAGAAAACAATAAAGACCTGAAATGACTACTGATGAAGGTTAAGGAAGAAAGCACCAAAGCAGGATTACAGCTGAACATCAAGAAGACAGAAGTAATGACTATTGAGAAATTACAGTATTTTAAGTTTGACAATGAATACATTAAAATTATTAAATATTATTTCTTGGCTCAGTCATCAACCAAAAGGGAGACTGCAACCAAGAAGGAGATTAAGATTTGGAAGGGCAGCCATTGTACAATGAAGAAAGCCGACAAGAAGAAAACTGATTCATCTGAAATGTGATGCTGGATGATGGTTTTACATATACCATGGGCTGCTAAAAAGACAAATGTAGGTTCTAGAACAAATTGAACATGAATTCTCTCTAGAAACTAGAATGACAAAACTGAGGCTATTGTACTTTTATCACATCATGAGAAAACAAGACTCACTGGAAACGACAATAATGCTAGGAAAGGTGAAAGTCAGTAGAAAAAGAGGAAGGCCCAAAATGACTTGGCTTGACTCAGTGAAGACAGACATGGTCTCCAGTTTGCAAGATCTGAGCAAGGCTGTTAATGATAGGTTGTTTGGAGGTTTGTTCATTCATAGGGTTGCCACAAATTGGACGCCACTTGACAGCACATAAAAGATTTTATAAACTTTTTGATATATGGTGTATATTTTGCTGTAAAATATAAAGTCTAAACTATTTAATAGATAACTAAAAATTGAATGAAGTATAGCACAATATTGGGTAGGGTGTAGCACTCAGGGAGCTGAACAACTCATTCAAAAGATATATCAGTGGAGTGGCCCAGCACTGTACACAGTTGCCAAACACCAGCATGGTCCCCTGCAAGAATGCTGACAGTGCAATCATCAGCTACCAGCACCAGCAAGGAGGCATCTCAGTGATCACAAACCTGTTTGCAGACCATAGTGAGGAGCATATCAGTGCTGTCTTCTCCACCACTGCCCCATGCACTGGCAGGGTTAGGGAGGCACATTAAGAATAGCCACTTTTACCCTTATGGTAGAGAAACAGTATCCAAATTATTTTGACACACATGTGGCCAATTATAATCATGATAGCTGAATTTTTACTATGCTATTTCATGTAGGAAATCCTCTCCTACAGACTTGGTGGACAGAATGAAGAGTTTCATTTTAAAGTTTAGATATTGTACTTATTTTTGTATTCACTTTTCATATTGTTGCTTTGGCCCATGGCTCAGATAATGATGCTTAGCAACACATGATGCTCCATTTCTTCTTTTACATTTGGGAAAATAGTACACAGTTGTTCAACATCAAACTCTTTCTTTTTCTCACAAGGAACATTACCAATATGCTATCTTTTGTCATTTTGAAACACCGATTCCTGTGCAGCTGCCTCTCTCTTGTCTCCTGGCCACAAGCCCAAGTGTTATTTTATCAGAAGAATTTCTATTGTGATATGGAGGTAACAGCTGTTCAAAGAAAAGGAGCCATGCTGGCAGAGAAGTCTCCAGATTTCCTTGGGAGTGTTTGTTTTAAATTAAAACACCTTCTTCATGATGAATTTGTTAATAAGAGTAATTTATAAATTTTTGTTCGGAAAGCCAAGAAGCACATTAAAACATTCTTGCAAGTAGGCATGCTCAAGCACTTGCCAGTTTAGCTCATTACACAGTTACGAGGTTCATAATTGGACTGGCAGCGTGGGCTATTCCCCACGATCCTAAGCCTGTTTACCCAGTTGCCTTCTATATCTGCGCATGCACAGTCAGAGGCCTCTAGCTGTGTAATACCCTCCCCCCCTACACACATACAGCTTCTGCCAATTGCTTAAAAAAATTATATTCCTCTAGAAATAAATATTGTTGAGGGAGAACCTTATGCTAGTACTCATTTGAGTTTGTCTGACACAGCAACATTAACAATTGTCAGTCTGTCTCTGCAATGATCTTGACCCAACTATGACCCTGAGGAGAAAAAACTGGTTTCTTTTACCGTGCAAGTACAGAAGTGGTCAAAAGCACAAAGAGACCAAATCTATCAATTAGGATTACTGTGCAGCTGCAATGCTCTGTGGTTTGGTACTCAAGTTAGGCAACAAAAAAGTGGGTGAGACAAATACAACAGAGGCCTGACTTGCGGATAAGATGTAGCTGCAGAAGATGTTTACCTGGCCAACATGTGACATGTATCAAACCATTTACACAAGGAGTTACGTCAATCCATTTAACTTAAGCTTCTCTTAAGCATATGCTTTGGACACAATATTTTTAATGATAGAAATGCAGTGCTTGAAACATGTGTGCACTTGCTCTTGTATGTTACCCTGCCCTGCTCTTGCATGTGTACTCAACTATAAAATGCATCATGAAAGGTGGCCCTTAGTGATACATGAAAGAATGCTGTCAAAGTGCAGCCAGAGAGAACTGCTCTTCTTTTATTAGAGGATTTTGCTGTTCCTGCAGAATTCCAGCAAAAGAGTTCTTTTGGCTTCAGAATGTCAAACAGATTTAATGGCCACTTCTACTGAGAGTTTTAGAGAGTTTGAATTAACTGCATGTTGGTTTAAAACAACAGTGACTTGTGACAGGCATGTACCATCAGCAACTCTGCCACAAGACTTCTGTCATTTTGCGTTTTAGGGCTGAAGCAAGACAGTATACTTTATCTAAATTTTCCAGGTATCAAATCTGAATTGGAGTAGGTTAATCATAGATTTCAGTTTCTAGCAGTATTTGCCTGCCTTACAACAGGGCAGACACATCTGTCTAGTACCTCTCTCTTGGTTAAATCCCTTCCTCTGGATACTAATTTTGGTACATTTTCCCCAATGAGAGAGAAGAATGGTTTTTTTGTTGCTAAGCAGCCATCCGATGAGATTCAGACCACTGAAGAATTAGATCAGAGGTTGCCTAGAAACCACAATGTGCTCTCCACAATAAGTAGTTGGCATCAACTCAAAACCAGTCACAAGTTAGCTGGTGCTGCTACTGCCACTTCCATGTACGCACATTTGAACTATTAAGTGGCTCAAGAGAAACTCCACACTCATCCAGCATTGCCACTGTCACAGGTAGCCCAGTGTGTCTACAAGGTTAATGCTGATTTAGAGCCAAGCTACAAGTGACGCCTTACACAGGTTGGACACTTGTCAGCTTCCCTCAAGTTTTGATGGGAAATGTAGGCGTCCTGGTTTTACAGCTTGGCTCTCCATTACAGCTGCAAGACCAGGATGCCTACATTTCCCATCAAAACTTGAGGGAAGATGACAAGTGTCCAACCTGTGTCAGGCGTCACTTGTAGCTTGGCTCTTAGTCTGTACCTGTCATCTTCTCCTTTCTCTCACAAAGTCTTTAGTACAACATCTTTGGAAACACATCCTAGCTTCCTAATGTACATTTTAAATTGCTAATGTACATTTAAATTCCAAATGTACATTTTAAATTGAAGGGATAACCAATGTACACATGCTGACAAAAACCATCAGTGCATTATAGAAACTCAAAGGGAACATGGGGTATGCTAAGCAAATGGAGATACTTGCATATCTTTGTCATTTGTTGACAGGTTCACGTCAGTAACTAAACTGCATTATGTTTTGCTTAGTCTAGGAAACTTTGTTTCTATAAGCCTTACAGTGATTGTGAAATGAAATTTGGTGACTATGTAGCACAAAGCTTAGTGAAAGAAGACTCCATTGATTTATTTTCTAAGTGCTGCTGTTCCCAGTAGAGGATCCTGTTTAGCATTACTGCTTGCTCTGAACATTTCTGTTGACCTTGAAAACAGGAACATCTATTGGGGAGCTCAGGTATCAGATACATGATATTTCAACTGTTTCAGGACATTTCTCAAGTGGGAGATGGTGAGAGCAGGAGAACAGATATATATATATATAATTGTATATGCCTTGTTTGATGAGCAAGACAGCCACAGTTTCTGGATGTTTTATGCCTTCTAAAAGCATTCTGATGATGGTTACTATACTCCCACATAGATGAATAATCAATGATTATATTCCAAAAAAAATTGCAATTCATAGTTCAATTCTAAACTTGTTTACTTGCAAGTAAGTTCCACTGAATTCAGTTGGCCTTTCCATGCTTAGCATAAATAAGTTTGCTGACTGGCAATGCTGGTGTACAAGATGAAGTGTTCAATTTGTAAAGTACGTTCATTAATCACAGTAGATAAAGCAGGTAAAGATCAGTTCCTGTTGGTGAACATGCAAGATTTTCAAGGTTAATGAGTAATTTCTTCAGGCAGAAAGAAATTCACAATAACAAAACTACAGTGGGAGTTCACATTATGCTGAAATCAGAGTGCTTAAAAGCTAATAATTATGAACAAAGTAGGCCTAGATGGAAGATCAAGTCTATATCTTCCATCCAATCCGACTTTGTTCATAATTATTAGCTTTTGGAGTTTTTGCTCCAAGATTTCCAATTTAAATTTAATGAGTAATATTTTGACTTCAGACAGTTTAGTTCTTAAACTAAATGAAATCTGCTTTAGTCTTCTAGTAGAAATCTCTCTTGTACCAAAGAAATTATCATAATCTAGAATAAAACAAAAAAAAATATGGTCTACACATTCAGCAGAATGAAGTGACAAAATGGGCTGTATTAGAGTTGCCAGCCTCCAGATGGGGGCTAGAGTTCTTCCAGATCTGAGAGCTAAGAAAGTCATACTCCACAGGTGGAAATCACTCTCTCTGCAGAAATCTTCTGCTGCATCCAAGCCAAACATTCTAGATAACTTTGTCCTCGTATCTGCCTCTCCTTTCAAAGATCTATCTTTCGTAACAGCAGCCTCTTTACTCAATGATGACTTCAATTTACAGAGAGAGATTAAAACCAAATTTATAATATTGCTCCTGCCTGCCAAGAAACATTGAAATGTGCACTCCTTCTTTCAAACTGAAATTATTTACAATCTCTATATTAAAAGGAAAGGCCATTGCATTTCCTACATCATATGGTGCATTTTGTTCTGCCCAATCATTCTAAAGGAGTTAATCTCTTGAAATGGTGAAAAGCAATTTTGTTCCCTCAAGCCAGCAACAGGGCTCCCAAACCCATCCCAGGCTATGTAACCACTATAAATAGATTGAGCGAGTGAGTAAATGATGAAACTACAATAATAAATTATAACGTTGTAACATCAATAAAATGCAGATTTCAGGCAAAATCCAAAAGCTGGAACATTTCAGGATAACTTAGGAAGGTCTTCTAGACTGCCCCGAGCTTTGGAAATTCTGCTCCATTAGAGGGTCCCATACTGTAGCTATTATCCATATCAGCACTATCCCTACTGGAAAACAGTGGAAATGCTGCCATAGGGAGTAGGGGTGTGCGCCAAGAAAGTTTCAGTTTTGGTTCCAGGCGGTTCTGGTGTAATTCTGTTTCATTACTAGTTAGTTCCGGGTTGGCCATTTTTTCGTTCTCATGAGTTTTGGACCATTGCGCACACTGGCCATACATGCGCAAACACACACTCTGTTCTCTTCAAGGGGGAGGGTGGGGAAATGAGGCTCTGGAGCAGCTATTTACTTGCTTAACCAAAAACAGCATCAACCATTAGCCTCTCTCCTAGTCTAAATCATTGATCCTGTGAGTTTTTCCTCAAGCACAATAACAAACACACACACACAGTGGACCTGTGTTGGTGGGCACATAAGTGATTTTGAAATTAAAACAAGAAAAGAATAAGGACCAACAAATTTGCCTCTGGTTTAGGTGACAGGCTGTTTTGAGGTGCTGTAGATTTCAATATTCGGTGAGAACTTGGTCTGCGTGCTAAGCCTCCTCATTATAGTGCTGCTAAACCTTGAAAACCTCGTGAGCAGCTCCCACTCCCAGATCATGTAATCCCTTTCTGTGGGAGTAAGCTGGCAAGAGTAGTAGGCGCAGAATCATGGGGCGCTCAAAGGGGTGTCTTGCTGTGAAAGTCAGCTCCTATTGCCATTCTAGAGGTATCATTCTCTATAATGAATGGCAGCTGTGGATTGGAGTACTTGAGTAGGGGTTCAGAGATGAACTGTGCCTTCAAGGTCTTGAATGCTTGATCTGCCTCCAGTGTCCACTGGAATGACTCCCAGGGACTCAAGAGTCGAGTCAGAGGGATGACAATGGACACGAAGCCTGGGACAAACTGGTGGTAACAATTTGTGAAGCCCAAGTAGCAATGTACATCTTTCCAGGAGCATGGAGCCTTCCAAGACTGTATGGCTTCAACTTTCTTTGGATCCATTTCGATCCCATGCAGCAAAATCACGTGTCCAAAGAATTCCACTGCCTGCAGATCAAAGGCAGATTTTTACAACTTGGAAAACAGGCCGTGGTGCAGCAGTCTTTGCAGCATGGTGCACACAGGCTGAGAGTGTTTCAAAGGGTTTTGTGAGTAAATTAAGATGTTGTCTAAATAGATAATAACAAACTGGTCCAGGAGATCCTTAAAAACATCATTCATAAACCACTGGAACACCATGGGTGCATTGGTCAGTCCAAATGGCATCACCAGGTATTCAAACTGGCCATATCTAGTACCAAAGATGGTTTTCTATTTACTGGCTTCCTGTGTATGCACCAGGTTGTAGGCACTGCAGAGGTTCAGTTTGGTGTAGACCTGGACTCCCTTTAGGCATTCCAGTAGGTCAGAAATCAGGGAGAGTGGGTACCGATCTTGGATGATAATTTATTCAGGGTCCAGTAATCATTGCAAAGCCGGAGTTCTCCACTCCTTTTTGTCATGAAAAGTACATGGTGGGTGAGGTGGGTGAGGTTGAAGGGCACATAAACCCTTGCTGCATGTTTTTGGTGAGGAAGTCTCCAAGTGTGGCCAACTTGGGTTCCGATAAGGAATATAGGCATCCTGCAGGCAGAGGTGCACTGGGAACCAGGTCTATGGCACAGTCATATAACCGATGGGGTGGAAGTTGATTGGCTCCCTTCTCTTCAAACATGCCTGCCTGCGGCTGGAAAGTAAGAACTGAAATAGGACACACAAACTTTTTGGTGGGAGGGACTTGTTACAATTTAGTTTCCAGATTTGGTTCAGTGTTCTGTAAGCTGCTTTAACTAGCTGAACCAGTGAGTTCTGTGTGTATTTTCAGCTTGTTTTTTCCATTACATACACTCTTAATAAGCAGTAGCTGTTGTGTGAGTTCCTTCTACATAGGCTACAGTTTTGACATTTTATTCACAGCATGGAAGCAAATGTGGAGCATCTCCTGCCCATGCCACAAATATAATGTGAGAAGGGGTATTTAACAGAGAAGAGGAAATGACATGACGAATGTGGAGAGGCAAGTAGGATGTTCAGTTTCCAGGTTTTGGGAGCAACATTGCTAAGGTGTAAAGGTGACGTAAGAAAGGAGGTAAACATTCAAAGGGTGACATTTAGGCTAAAAAAAATGGTGTTTCTTTGGAAACTGGCAAGGAGCCATTTAAAAGATTTGAGAGGAATGACATGATAGTGATGAAAGAAGAAATACGAGTTTAGCTAGGCAGCTCCCTACAGAGTGCTGAATGGAAATACAGTAGGAAAGAAGGTCATCAAGGAGGAAAGTACAGGGGCTAAGACAAGCCATGAACAATGTGCTGACAAGAAGTGATAAAAGCTTTGAGAAACACATTAGCTATATATAAAGCACCTTGTCATTTTAAAACATATTCATTTCCATCTGGTAGGCAAGATACGATCTTACTGGGTGACCATCTTAGATTCACCACTATGCTACTTAAGAAAGTGGAAAGAACCAAACTTCTTCAACTTTTAATAATACGGAAAACTATGACAGATTTGCATAGAAAAAAGTTTCATGGTTCTTGCATTTGCCTCAATATCAATTCACTTCTGAAATTAATTGAGTGAGGGCAGATATTAGAAGAGAAACTTCAGTGAATATTCAGCTATCATCATAACTCACCTCATGAAAAATTCAGGAGCTGAATCATTATGACAGCCCAGTGTCCAATGACATGTAGCTGATGTCTGCAACTTGTTCCCCTTATGGGAGAACCAGTGTAGTGCTGTAGTTAGAGTACTGGACTAGGACTAGATAGACCCAAGTTCAAATGTCTACTTATCCTTGAAGTTCAATAAATGATGATGCTGGGTCATTTAGAATTTCTCACCCTAACCTGACAGATTCTTGCAAGAATAAAATGCAGTTAGGGGGAAACCATGTTGACCAGGGAGAGGGGTTAAAATAAATTAAACTTTTATATCTGTTTTATTTTTGCATCATCTGCTCTTTCCTATTTTTCTGGATCAAAGGAATATTAGGCTTCTGGTCTAGGTGTGTGGGCAGGATGCGTCTATCATCCTCTTAATTATGGGAGATGCTTTATTGCATACTTACACAATACCGGAAATGCAAAATCATGTAACAAACAAGAAGAGGAAAACAAAAGTTATGAATGGGCCAAAGGAGAATTTGCTCTGTCTACATAGATTAATGGACAATGAATGTAATAATAAAAATAATATGTAGCAGGGGAGTGAATTTTTAATTTTATTAATTGGCCAGTTTGGTGTAGTGGTTAAGAACGCGGGACTCTAATCTGGAGAACCCGGTTTGATTCCTCACTCCTCCACTTGAAGCCAGCTGGGTGACCATGGGTCAGTCACAGCTTTTAGCTTTCTCAGCCCCACCCACCTCACAGGGTGTTTTGTTGTGGGGATAATAATGGCATACTTTGTAAACTGCTCTGAGTGGGTGTTAAGTCATCCTGAAGGGCGGTATATAAAATAAATGTTATTAATGTTATTATTGTTTCTCATTAATTCAATGGGAAAACATCTCCAGTTATAACTTAAAACTTATCACCCAATTTGAGAATTTTTGAAGGAACTGTGGCCCTTACTCAAGAGATCCTGCCTGTGATATTTTAGGCAGGTAGGAAAAGGGTTCAGCTTCACAAGCAATTAAAATTTTGCTCACAAAGTAGGTGACACATTTGACTTCCTGAGAAGGCAAGAAGAGTTACAGAGCTGGCAGAGAGTTTTGCAGTTGGTATTCCAAAAAAAGGGAAGACAAGTACCCCCAGAGTGGCAGGACAATTAGCATTTGGGGTCCTAAGAGATCTAACCAGAAACAGAAAGAACAGAGGCTTGCTTTTGGCATCCCCAAGAAAGGTAGGTAGCATGGCAGAGCAGGCACAGAGGATTATAAGAAACTCCAGAAAAATAATAGTTTGGGGAAAATCACTTTATATATGTGCATGCTGCCATGAGTGAAACACACAGACAAATTATTATTGTGTGCGCCCTCATTCATGATGACTAACACACAGGAAATCAATGTGTGTGCGTACTGCAAATAATCACAGTAATCACACAAGCCATAGTGACAAACAGACACCCAGAATTAATAGACTTGCACTGGAAGGGGGGAACCAACACACACTATTTAAATAGCACCACTTTTTCACCCACTGTAGCAAACCAATTGTGTTCACATAGATCAGTCAGCAGCACAATAGCAAATGTCAGGGTATCTCACAAAGGCTTAATGAGATCATAACAATATTAAATGGATATGAGACCATAACTAGCACAAGGAACAAGACATTTGTGGTGGATTTGGTATGTAGAGAAAGCCCTTTCCATTAACCATTGAACCATCTCTCTGTAGGCTTCATACACAATGTCTCAGTTAGAAGCAGTGATGTACTCAACAGCTAGTAAAGATACTGCAGAAGTCTACATTCCTAAAGCTCAGATTATTGATGCCAGGGGCTCAAAATGCTCATCCTTCAAAACAAAGGTGAAGTTTTCAATCACAGCTGGAGAAACTCAGGGCTGAAATCTGAGCCAGAAAATTCTTCTTCTTCCCTATCCTCCCTGACATTCAGAGGCTCTTAGGGCAGATGGGGGAAGGAGGGAATAGTCCATTATTCCACACTGACATTTCATCTTACATAACAGTCTGAGAATCATGAGAAATGTCAGGGATATCTCACAGTAAGAAGGGTCCAGCTGGGCATTGGGGGGGGGGGCTCCTAGGGAGGGTCTGCTGAACTATGAGAAAGTATAGAACTTAAAAGAAAAATGTTCATCATCACATTGTTTGCAGTTTTCTGAATGCTTTCTGATTGTGCCCTGGGGAAACTCTTCCATCACCAATAAACTATGAAAGCCTTTCTGATACATAGCACAGAACTGATTATCGAGCCTGAAAGAGTCTCAAGAACACTGACCCCTATGAATCTGTAAGTGGGCTATCCTTACTTGTGTACCTAATTCATACTGCATATAATTCAGAAGCGCCCCTGTAGCACAACAGCCCCACTGACCTGTGAGCACTCCCAGATCTTGCCCTCAGAGATGTCTGGGGTTAACCACTGGCAGTCCAAGTCTCCCCCTGGCACATGCCACCTAGGTGGTGTCCCCACAACCCTCAGAGAGGCTTTTGCTCTTTCTCTCTTGTACTTGCCACCATCACTTGGCCTTTGTGGGAGTTGCCCATAGGGAGGGCCAAGAGTTCCTGCTTCCCTGTGCAGGCTTGCCACTCTGAGCCCTGCCTTTGTGCCCAGTTTCCTGCTACCCAGCAGGGGCTGTTTACTACACTTGTGTATACACTGTTGGTGGACTTCCTTCTGGAGGCTGTCAGGGTGCTGATTATTTGATCTGAATAGATTATTTGATCTTAATATCTACTTTTACCTTTAGCGTATTTCCCTGAATTGCTGCTGCTCACCCACCAGGCTGTTAACTTCAGCAGGTCTGGTTGAGGATGGAGCCCTGGGAGAGAAGATCCCTCCAGAATCTGCCAGGGGGGGGGGGTCTGGTGGACCATTCTACTAGGTTCTGGAACCACGGTCACCAAAGCCAGAATGGGCAATGAGAACCACTTTGGCTTTGAGATCTGCTATTCTCTGTATCACCCAGTGAAGATGCTGTACTGGAAGAAAGGCATAAAGGTGCCGGTCTGGCCACCAGCAGTTGAGAGCATCTACTCCTATGGCTTGAGGACATTTGAACCTGGTGAAAAACCTGGGGATCTGGCAGTTGTTGGGTAACAAACAGATCCACCTGCGCCTTTCCAAACTTTTGGCAGTCCTCTGGATTCAGCTTCCACACTCACTGGTCTAGCTTTATTTGACTTAACTAGTCAGCCATCATGTTGTCTGTTCTGGTGATGTGTACTAACTTGATGGAAACCAGATGATTCTCTATCCGCTTTAGCAGCTGAATTGCCTCTGAGTTTAGAGACATAGATTTGGTGCTGCCTTGGCAATTAGTGTAGGCTTTGGCCATCATGTTGTTGGCATGATAATGACATTCTTCTCCATTTATGATTCTTGGGAGGCCAAGTAAAATCACCAGAGCTCTAGGTGATAGATACTCCTTTTTGCTAGGGCTGGGGACCATGACCCCTAAGCCACCCTGTCCACAGAAATGAGCCCACCCCATGAAACTGGTGTCCCCTGTGATCAGAATCCTTCTGGATTCTCTCAGTAGGGAAGGCCCATTTGAGCTTTCCTGGTTTTATCCACCACTGAAGAGGGCTTTCTGGCATTGGCTGAGGGTCTGTTTTGTTGCTGCTTCCCTTTGATCCTGTAGCATCTGAAGTCTTGAAAGGACTGAAACTTGCTTTCCCTTTTATGGCTAGGGAGTGGCTTTTTCTTGTCCTTATCCTCCAGCATTTATCCATGGTCTCCACAAATAGGTTGAACCCTTTGATGAGATATTGGCCACCAGGGTTTGGGTGGTGGTATTGCCAAAATAGGAGGAATTAGCATTAAGGAAGCAAGTGAGAGGGGATAACTGGGATTTTCCTCATACGTTTATGGGGGTTATTTCCTTAGAGAACTCTCAAATAAATCAGACAGATGTTCAACCAGAAGGGATTTTTTTATTAAAGAGAAAATAAAAAGGGCGAACATTCAGAAAACCATACACAGCACACATACAAGGCTAAGAAAATCAGGGAGGAAAGGGGGAGAAAGCAGTTTCAGGGAGGGGGATAGTTACCAGCCTTGAAGACAGAGGTTCTGGAAATCAGCATCAAAATGACCAGCATTTCACAATGAAGGGAAGTGAGGAGGCCCAAATGAATTTAGGGGTATATGGACAGATCCAGAACACACACACAGAGCATATGGCTGGGGAGCCTAGTTATAGGGTGAAATGCTCCCTGGGGCAAGCTAAGTCTTTGCCCCAACAACAGTGGCGTCTCCAGAGGTGGACAAAAGTTCAAAGAGGTTTGATAAGTTTATCTATGGTCGACTTCTAGGTGTACAAAGGTCCTTGATGATCCGGCAAGTACTGGATGAGAAAAGCTCCCAGATTTTGGCTGCTTAATCAAGGTAAGTAATTGAGGGGAAGGGACGCCAGGTGTGGATAAGTCCAGCGTTCCTCTTGGGAGACCTCATTTTTCCGGTTTATGTACCTCTCTGGGGCATGGAGAGGCATCAGTCAGCCAGCCGTTCTGACTCACCTTCTGGAAATTGTCCAAGCTCCCACCTGGGTGGCATCCATTCTGGGCCAGGCTGTGTCTTATGCTTATGGCATATGCAGAAGGGGCGTTTATGATATTCCATCCCTAAACTGCCCTCTTAGTGGGAGGAAGGAATCTGACTGCTAACAGCATGATTGGTTTCCCAACTATGCAACCAGGTGTTATGACGTGTGACATTGGAGGCCTTGGCTCTAGAAGAAAGCTGGATGGCATCAAGAAATGCAACAGCCATGAAGGGTGAAATTTCCAGGACTTTCCACTGCTGATCTCCAAGTGGCTGTCCTCAAACAGAGAGACTTCAAGGGGAGATTACAATGTGAGATTGCTGAAAAGGAGTTTATTCACAAATTCAGAACAATGGACATCCCTGGACTGAACAGAGACTTAAGATTCTTATCTCACTATAGATAATTTCTGCTCTGATCAAGCTGCATTGTACCTTTACTTCCTGACATCTTCCTTTACTACACCCCTCCCATCTAATCAAGCGGTATTGAACCTGACATTCTGATGCCCACATCCTGATATAACATCCCACCCACCTTTTGGCTGGGATATAAAGGCTCAGGGATCTTCATTCCTACTCTTTATCTGAAGAAGACAGCTCTGCCTCTTGAAAGCTTATACCCTGAAAATCTTGCTGTTCTCTAAGATCGCACCAGACTCAAATTCTGCTACCCATCAGTTGTGAGTGTCCGACCCTAGACCACTGGCGAATTGTCCCATTTTCCTCTTCCATCAGTGCAGCTCTGTTGATAGAAGAGGCAGAAAATGTAATCTCATCTGCTTCACCCTCCCCACTGCAGCCTTCTGCCCTGCTTGGTCATTAATCCAAATGGGGACATGGTTTTATCTGTCAAACAAGTTCTTTTTGTTACTTAGTTTCAGCATGAAACAGCCTGTCTGCATCTCCAATCTTAGTTTCAGGAGGAGTGAGTAAGTAGTGAATGGATATGCACTGGGAAGACAGCTTTTTCTGGTTGCGTTCATTTAAAGATAAGAGTTGCTTTCTCTGCTGCTTGCAAGTGTTTCTTGATTAATTATTAAAGGTTGTTCAGGGAGGGATTGCTTAAGTAGCTGCTTGATTGCTCTTTAGTTAGTTGTTACAGTGTTCCTTGCTTCAGTTTGTATCTGGTGGGATTTTTCGGTTTGATTTTGGTCCTGGTGGGATTCTCTGGTTTGAAATTGGTTCTACTGGAGAGCTGCTGTAGCAAAGTGGTTAAGTGGCTAGGTTGCAAATCAGAACTTCCTTAGTTCGAATCTCACAACTGTCATGACCTGCAGGTAGCTTTGGCTAAGCCTCTCCTCTCAGCAGCCCCAGCTCTCCAGCTGTATTATGGGGATAATAACAACACTGACTTTTGTTCACCACTTTTGAGTGTGGCACTAATCTGTCCAGCTGGGCAGTATATAAGGACATGGTTGTTGTTGTTGTTAACAACCTTGTGCTTAATAATAACCTTGTGTTTACATTTCGCTCTTCAGGACAACTTAATGAGACACTCAGAGCGGTTTACAAAGTCAATGTCATTATTATCCCTACAAACAGACACCCAGTGAGGTAGGTGGGACAGAGAGCTCTAAGAGAGCTGTGACTGATCCAAGGTCACCCAGCTGGCTTCATGTGGAAAAATAAGGATTCAAACTTGGTTCTCCAGATTAGAGTCCTGTCATTCATAACCACTACACAAAACTGTTATTATATTGGTTCTGGTGGGATTCTCTGGTTTGATTTTGGTCCCCTTGCTTCAGTTTGGTTCTGTACTATATACATTGATTTAATCTAAATGGGAGAAATGAATGTCATAGACTCATTGGTTCTGTTCTGTTTTGTCTCTGGTTTGATGGTTGTTTCCTTGCTTTAGTTTGGTCTGTTGGGCTTTGTTGGTTCAGCATGCATTGGGAGTGGGACTTGCATTGGAACTGGCTTTTGGTCAGGAGCTAGGGGGTGCCCCTTTGCTTAAGGTTTCTTTGCCCCAGAAAGCCTTGGAATGTTTCCCCCTCTCCACAGGGGACAATGGAGAGTGGCTGGGGGCAGCTTGTCCAGGGGCCCATAGAATTGGATCCCTGAGTCCAAACATCCTGAAATTTAGGGCATTTTTAGTGGATAGGAAGGACTAGATTCTCTGCAAATTTGGTGGCGTTTACTTGAAAAATGCCCCCTCCCCCCCAGATAGTTTCTCCCATAAGAAATAATGACCGAATATATTAGGGATTCTCTTATAAAACTTGATCCAAATAGAGAATTTGACCCAGATATCAGGAATACTGAATATTTATGGCATTCCTGAAATCCAGATCCAAATTACTATTATTTCTTTTGCTGCACATCCCCAGTGTGGGGTTATATGTGCACCTCTTAACACCAGTATTTCTACATGTTTTAAAACATTCACTCTTGTGTTAATCATCTTTTAAATAAAAGTTATTCTGATTTCTGTTTTAACCCTGGCTGGCCTGAAGTTGTTGGCTGAGGGGAAATAAAACACACACATAAACATCAAACACTGTAGACAAGACTAATGGACCTAACTCATCTAAATGGTGGCAGCAGAGAGAGAGAGAGAGAGAGAGAGAGAGAGAGAGAGAGAGAGAGAGAGAGAGAGAGAGAGAGAGAGAGAGAGAGAGAGAGAGAGAGAACGCTGAGCTCCCTTATCCCAATAGCCCTGGGAAGTAGCTGGGTGAGGGGTAGTGAATGAAGGGAGCTGCCTGGCTGTCTGATGGAACCTTTGGGAAGAGGAAAGAGAGGGACACTGGGGTCAAGGCTTACTGTCTGGCAAACAGAGGTTAGATGGGCAGTATATTGTCACTTCCCTTAACTGCCTGTGAAGCCCCAAACCTGTACATGGTGGTTTATGATGTATAGCAGCATGTAAAGTGGTCACACAGGGAGACCATGAAAAAACCTCAATATTTGATAAACAAATGTGATAAAAAGATATCCATACGCTAAGCTGCAAATGCTGCTTAGTAGTGAATCTTGAATAATATAGTCATAGATCCAGAGGAGTTAGTCTGTAGTCGCAAAATAGTAAAGAGTCCAGTAGCACCTATAAGACTAACCAACTTTATTGTAGTATAAGCTTTCAAGAACCACAGCTCTGACAAAGAGAGCTGTGGTTCTCAAAAGCTTATGCTATAATAAAGTTGGTTAGTCTTAAAGATGCTACTGGACTCTTTACTATTTTGAATAATATGGATTCTATAAGAGAAGGTATGACACACTTTTGCCTGTAACAAATGCCATTTGAGTAGGAAGTTCAAGTCTCAAAATATTACTACTTGTCATCTGCAACAGCTAAAAAAAAGGTTGACTCTGGACTTCACTACATTTAAATTATAATCTTCCTTCTCTGTACACGTGGTCCTGAAGGACCAAAAAGTGCAGATATTTCAAAATAAGCTATTATCCTGAACTCCTCTTCCAATCTCTTCATTACTAGTTCATCTCCCATTATTCACTTCCATCTTACCCCTCCCCACAAAAAAAAAGTCCGGAGGGGTAAAAAAATCAGTTTTGCACACTATAAGTGGCATTAATGATTTCTGTTACTGGCAGCATTAAGAATAACATAGCAAACATCACTTTGGGTTAGGTGGTTTTCTTCAGATTTATTCTGTGGTTTCCTTAATTATTTTGAGTTTAAGAACAAGGAGCATAATCCTGACCAAGTTAAGTGATTCTAAGTACCACAGATTTTCTGCCCAGCAGAAAATCCAGAAGACAGTAGAGCAAATATAGATCCAGGCATAATCCATTATAATAAAAATAAATGGTCACATGATGCAAACTAGTAAGGTTTGAGATTCTACCACCTATTCATTAAATGTTTATGTACTGCCCCTTCCTCCAAGGGGTCAGAGCGGTATTTTATCTTCATAACCATCAAGTGCAGTCAGATTCATCTGAGAGATTGTCTGGGGACATCATCAGCTCAGGACTTAGCTCAGATCTGGTGCCAGCTGTGGGAGCAAGGCTCGGGGGTGAAGAGGATAGGGGAAGATGCAGCACCACAGGGTACTTACCTGCTGGGGAGGGGGGAGGGTTGGCCACCTCCAAAGACCTGAGTACCCAGCCTGATGGTGAGGGAGCCAGCTATGGCCCAGCCAGCAGGGGCTGTTGACATGCCCAGGCAGCTCCTGGTGAGGCAGGGATGTGGCTAGGGCAAAGAGTAAGTGGTGGCAGCCTCCCACCAATGGCTGACATCATCTGTCCAAGCCAATTCAGCCACACCAGCAATGAACTCCTAGAGAGGGTAGTCCCAGCAGGCTGGGCAGCCCACTACAGACAGCCTGTGGCAATAGCCAGTACAAGGCCAGCTGGGGCCGAAAGGATTGCCTGTCATAAGGTAAGGAGGAGGAAAGAGGGAGCAATTCTGTCTCCCCCTGATGCAACAGGCTGGATCACTTTGGAGGGGTGGAGCATGGCACACAGTTTAAAAACTTGGCTCCAGGATCAGGCCAAGGAAGAAGTGGGATATGTTGCTTGGAGGACAAATGAGCAGATGTCCTGGAAAGAGTGATGAATAAGGTGATACAACCCATCCTCTTCTCATTCTTAGGCCTTGGATGCCTCAGTGCAGGTTTACAAGATGATTGAGGGGTGACTGTTGGGATCAGGAATGGGGAAGCCTCACAGAGATAAAAAATCTGCTCAAGGTCACTCAGTGAATAGTTAGTATTCTCCAGAGGCAGGGCAATACTCTAGCTATCACAGCTTCAGTGTGCCCATTTATTATTACTTAATAGATGGCAGGTTACTGGTTAAAAAGGTTTACTGTAGTGTCAGACCTTGTACTTACTCTCAGAAGTTTTTCACTGGCATTATGGCAGAGGGCCATATACATTACGGCGGCAACAAGTTTAACACATGGCAGCTGCCATCATTTTAGGGAAGAATTTAACCATTACAAATGCTGCAAAGGCTCACTCCTGATCAGGACTATGCTATGGGGGGACCAGGCAATCTTGTTCTACCTGCCTTTTCAAATACTGAAACAGTGCTCCCCTACCTCATGGCTGATTATGATTTTCCTTTCATGGTATTTTTAAATGGCAGTGGTGCTACAGGTCACACAGAAGAACTAAATGTACAATGTCTTGAAAACTGGCAAGAGGCAGCACTTCTTGTAGAATGCATAAAGGAACTTGAACAGATCATCATCATATCTACAGGATATTAGTGCACCATGGGTTGAGAATGTGGATGAGATGGCTATTTGAATATGAATCCACTCCAAAGCCACACAATGTGAATAGCCTGTATTCTCATTTGTTGGATTTGTATCTGAATTGACTTTGCAGTTTCCAGTGTACGTGAGTATCAATAGCCAGGATCCTGCTTATGCAAACAAATAGACTTAGATTGAGAGATCTGTCTAAAGACAGTGCAAAATCCACTTCAAATGCTACAAGCTCCCTTGTGGCAATAACTGCAAATCTGTAAAACTGTGTTTATACAATAATATTGGAAAACCACTCAAAATTACTAAGGAGCTTTGAGGATTTAAGCAAAATGTTTAGGAGGAAGCTTGTCTTCTACTCTTCAGAACCTGGCAAGCAAAAATGAAAAACTGTAGAACATTTAATATGATCTAATCAACTGTGGTGATAGTTAAATATTATTTGCCATTTAATATTTTCAAAAGGTTTTCTGAATCATCTTTTTAAAAAAATTATGCCTTCTTAAATGAACACTATAAATGAAACCACACTGGAAAATAAGCACACAAGCATTAAGAAACTGGTTAAGAAAGTGGAAATGTTGAGAAGGTTGTTTAGTTGCCTGTAGTACACAAGCAGTGATTAAATGAGGAAAAGTCTGAGGTCCACTTCACACATTTTGCTCTTATGTGACTATGTTGACATGAAATATGCTGTTATATTTGCAATGATTGCATTTATGCATATTCTATTAAAAACTTGCTGTTATTACACATTATATATATTGAAAACAAAAATTTCACAGCTGTTTTATTATAAACATAAACTTCCTTTCTGAGCTACATGACAATGTCAAACTTGAACAATTCCTAAGTTTTATATGTTTAATGGGAATCTACGCTCTAAAGGAAAAAATGTACAAAAATGGATCATTTGCACATGATTTGAGGTTCAATTTCAGCATTGTTGTGTATAGTGGTTGAAGTCTGAAATTTGGACATGGAGACTAAGTTTGAATTCCTCTTCACCATAAAGGTCACTGGGTAACTTTAAGTAAATCACATGTTCTCAGCCTAACATACCTCATAGGATTGTTCCGAAGATAAAATAAAGAAATCCTCTGCCCCATCTACATTCCCCTGATCTCTTTGAAGGTAGGGTGAGATATAAATATGGAGAGTAAGTATAATTAATTTACTACCTAGATTACATGTAGTTTACTATGGATCCTTATTACTCATGACAGGCAGTCTGTGCAGCAAAATACCCACTTCCCCAGATGATTACAGTCTGGGGAACAGAGCTAGAACTGCCTTCTATCATCAAGATACAGTTCCAGTAAACCAAAATGGGATGCAACCTTCAGAAAACCTCAAAACCAACTGCTGCTGTCACACTATGTCTAACAAAGTCTCCTAAAGCCAAATCCCCAGTCTTAGGGACAGACTGTACTCTAAAATTCTTGACCTGGATAGCCCAGGTGAGCCTGATCTCATCAGATCTCAGAAGCTAAGCAGGATCGATCTTGGTCAGTAATTGGATGAGAGACCTCCAACGAAGACCAGGGTTGCAGAGGCAGGTAATGGCAAATCACCTCTGTTAGTATCTTGCCATGAAAATCCCATCAGGGATCACCATAAGTCAGCTATGACTTGAAGGCACTCTCTACCACATGCTCTAAATTAAGCCCTGCTTAGCATTGCCCATTAACCAAAACAAATCTACTGGGTTGCAGACATCCTGTTTTCTTTCTGTTCTGTGCAATTTTTCCCACTCTTTTATTTAAAAAGCTTTTAAAAATCATCTTTGTGATTTTGCAGTTACTTGCCCCATCCTCCTTTCCATGCAAGGCCCTTCTATTAAGCGGTAGAGAAGGAAAGACATCAGATGCTTTTCCTTCTTGCAGGAGTCATGATTGATCCAATTTTCCAAGCATTAGAGAAGAAGCAATCTGCTTCAATCCCATACTGATTGGATTATAGGGGTAAGGAAGGGCAGACATATCACGTGGGAGGGAAGGAAAACATTTCTCAAATGTAGTATAGCTTTCAAGAATGTTTATTTTCAAGGATATGCATGCACAATGCTTGATTATCTTTTGCTGACAAGTACAATATTTGGCATCTAGCCACTTACTAAATGAGATGTTTGAATTCAGTAGATTATTAGAATTTAGATATACTGACCTTTCCATTTTCAAAAGCAACTTAAAAAATCTAACCCTAATAGATGCGGGAGGAAATCCATGAGAAAAAATGGCATTTTTACTTTCCTAAGAAAAATGCATGTTCTTCACTATATAACAACAACAACAACAACATTCAATTTATATACCATCCTTCAGGACAACTTAATGCCCACTCAGAGCGGTTTATAAAGTATGTTATTATTATCCCCACAACAAACAGCCTGTGAGATGGGTGGGGCTGAGAGAGCTCCTAGAAGCTGTGGCTGACCCAAGGTCACCCAGCTGGCTCAAGTGGAGGAGTGGGTAATCAAACCTGGATCTCCAGATTAGAGTCCTGCTGCTCTTAACTACTACAGCGAACTTGCTTTCATATGCACGTTATTAATATAAAATGGTCAGGGTATAATTTTCTTTTGCTGAATTTAGTGTTTTTATGCTACATTTCAACTTTGGAAAGCACCAAGGCAGCTGATAATTTAACAAACATAAAAGACAGAATTCCTTACACAGCCTGGATCCAGCCCACTGAGTACACCAAGCTCCAGCATTGGTATAAGGAGTGCTATGTTTTCCTATGCTCTGAACCTTTTTAAGATACCAGCAAGTTCTGCCTACTGTTTGACAGAGACTTAACTGTTGCTGTATATTCAACTGTATGGCATCCATTTTTGCTTCTTCTTCCAAGCATAATGAAGGCACAACCTGTAGCAGTACCTCATGCCTTGTGAAATTAACAAAGCATTCTAATAAGATACAGACAAAGAGGTCTCACAACAATGGCCCAATACTTCTTGCTTTTTAAACATCCAGCTTAATGAAGAGCTTTGGAGAACTTAAAAGCTTGTGTAATGTGTTGTGTTATTTTTGCTGATCTTAATAAAAGGTACAGCATGGCTTCTGCTTTTTGTGTCCCTCAATCAATTATTCTCAAAGGCCTTCTGGAATAAAAATGTTCTAAAACTGTCAGCATAAAATGGAGTGGCTAGTTTCCTGACCTGTTACTACATTTCATTTAAAGTACAAGGAACATGAGGCTCTCTCCTTCAAGCCGTTCCCCACGCCTGCAATCTCTGGCATTGATTGTGTGGGACTAGTGTGGAGTGCCAATAGTTTGGCTATCTGCCTGGTGTACCAACCGCCCAGCGCACCAGCAGATACTCTGTTGCGCCTGCTGGAGGTGGTGGCAGGGTGAGCCTTGGAATACCCCAGGCTGATAGTTCTGGGGGACTTCAACATTCACGCTGATGATGCCACCTCTGAGCAGGCTGCGGATCTGGTGTCAGTCATGGCAGCACTAGGACTTTCCCAATTTGTATTGGCCCCGACACATAAAGCAGGCCACACGCTAGACTTGATTTTTGGGGTGGGGATGAATGTGGTTCTGGATAGGATTGAGCCAGTGCCATGGTCAGACCACTCGGTCTTGAAGGCTTGGTTGGATATGCCACCCCCTTCTTGCAAGGGCGGAGAGCTAATTTATGCTCACTTGCGGAGACTTATGGATCTGATTAGCTTCCAGAATGCTCTGCAGGAACCGATGCTCCATGGCGACTCGTTGGATGAGCTGGTGGAGGACTGGCTCTCCAAAGCCATCGATGAAATTGCACCCCATCATCCTCTTCACCCCTGCGGCCACTGAGCTCCTTGGTATACAGAGGAGCTATTGGCAGAAGAAGCAGGAGCTAAGATGATTTGAGTGCGTGTGGCGGCGATCTCGGGATGAAGAGGCAAGAACGTCTTACAGGTTGCTTATGAAATCCTATGTTTTTGAAATATATTTTCCATATACGTCCAATCCACTGAATCAAACGCTTTATAAATATCCAACGCCGTAAGCGTAAGAGGCAATCCCTTATTTTTAGCTAAATAGACCATACCTATCACCTTCCTAAACGCTTCTACCAAATACTTCTGAGGCATAAACCCAAACTGATCTTTCCCTATCAATTGTGTTATACATTTTTTAAGCCTCATTGCCACAACTTTTGCAAATATTCGATAATCCATATTGGTGATAGAAATTGGCCTATATGAATCCCTTAGAGTCTGATCCTTCCCTGATTTAGGGATTAACACCAACCTCGACTCTAACCATGTAGGTGGGGTAGCGGATCCATCCAGAATTCCCTGAAACACTTCAGTCACATGTGGCACCAATATGTCCTTAAAATGCTTATAAAACACTGCATTGAACCCGTCTAATCCGGGTGCAGATTGCACGTTCATAGAGTCTACGGCCATCTTAACTTCTTCTTCCATTATATTCTTATCTAGTTCCCATCTACTTTCCTCACTCAATTCTGGGAATTCCACTCCCTCGCAAAATAGTTCTATATCATAATTTTTAATTCCTTTGTTTGCATACAGTTTATTATATAAATCTAAAAAGTTCTCCAATATCTTTTTAGGTTCAGTTTCCAGCTCCCCTTTATCATCCCTAATCGCCCTTATATTTTTTCTTACCTGGAGATTCTTAACTTTATTTGCTAATATTTTCCCTCCTTTCCCTTCAAACTCATAATACTTCTGTTTACTATACCATAATTTTAAGGTGGTCCTGTTAACATCTAATACATTCAGCTCTTCTCTTTTCCTATTTACTTGTTCCCTATCCTTCTTCTTCTTAGATTTCCTAAATTTCTCCTCCAATACCCTAAATTCTTCTTCTACTTTTTAAATCTTCCTATCTTTACCTTTCTTCAATCTCACCAAATTCTGCATACATACTCTTCTAATAGTAGCTTTCATTGCTTCCCATCTTATTGTCAATGACGTATCTGATTTTTTATTCTCCACAAAATAGCATTCTATTGCTTTTTTAATGTTCCCCTTGCTTACTTCATCTGCAACTAACCATGGGTTAAACTTCCAAAAATAAGGCCTATTAAAATGACCTACTTTCAAAATCACTGAAACAGGGGCATGGTCTGTAATCTTAATCATTCCAATATCCATATCTTTTACCCAATTCCTTACTTCCTGAGAAATTAAAATACCATCCAGTCTTGAATAAGTTCCGGTATGAAACAGGGCTGCCCTCTATCTCCTATGTTATTTTAACACTAGAGCCGTTGGTGCTTAAATTAAAAAAGAATAAAGGAATAGTAGGTTTTGAAGTCCCAGGAAAAGGGAAAGTAGATGGGAATCTGTTAACATTGTATACAGATGACATGATGGTGACAATTAAGGATTTGGAGTCCGCAACGGTCCCATTAAAAATGGTATTACAGAAATTTGAAGAGGTGTCAGGGTTGAAAGTGAATTTTTCAAAATCTTCAATGATGAGTTTTAATGTTAAACCAAAAATACAATTAGCAGCTTCTAAAACTTTGGGGATTCCTATAGCAAACAAAATGGTGAAGTATCTAGGGCAGTGTTTCCCAAAGTTGTCTGGACCGTGACCCATCTAAAAAAAATTTCAAAGTTCGGGACCCACCTAATACAATAACGATATATAACGCACCCGTGCCTAACATGAAGGGAAAAAAGCAGCGTTATATTGCTGCTGCAGCATTTTCTCGTTAATACATATCTTAACTATGTGGACTGTTCAATTAAGAAAAAAAGAAAAACATCCAGTTATAATTGAAATTTTTACTTACTAAATATAAGATGTGATATTTCAATGAGAAGGATGTATTTGTTTCCTATTTCTTGCCATTACAGCTTTAGCATCAACTTCGATTTTAGTCACTTTTAATCGCAATGAATTCGTTATGTCCAATTTATTTCGGTATTTAGTTTTAATATGAACCATGGATGAAAATCCCACTTCACATAAGTATGAGGTAGTGAAGGGGAGGAGGACTTTCATGGCTTCATCAAACAGGCAGGGATAGGTGTCAGCAACTGACAGCCAGAATTTCGTTAATTGCTTGCGATTAAAAGTGTTTTTCCGTGATGTATCTTCCGATAAATCAATAAGTTCTTCACTTGCTTTTGTTGACATGACAGTTGGTATGTTGTCTTGAAACGGGTTAAAAATCCAGCTCATCATGTCAAACTTTTTCATCTCTTCCCCGAAGTAGGCGTCAAAGTTATTTTTCAACTCTGTTAAATGAGTGGAAATTGCAGACACTACATTGATATCTGGCTGCACTTCGTTTTCTATAATGAAAGTTTCAAATGTTTCAAAACAATCATACTTGCCTTCCTCGATACATCTCTTCCACAACGTAAGTTTTTTCATGAACGCTCGAATTTTATCGTGAACTGCAAAAATGTTGGATCCGTCTGATCCTTGCAGGTACAAATTGAGTTCATTTATCTTTGAGAAAATATCCACCATGAATGTGAGCTTGAGGATGAATTCTTCGTCCAGTAGAGATTCAAGATACTCATTTTTCCAATAATTTTCTTTGAAAAAAATCCACTGGCTTATTTTTTAAATGGGAATGTTTTGTTTCTATATGACGTGTCAACTTACTTGGACGCATACTTTCGTTCGCCAATATTTTGCAGCAAATAACGCATTGAGGGTGTGGATCCACCGTATCTTGATTCCACGTGAATCCTAGTTTCAGGTATTCGACATCATATTTTCTCACAACTTTTCGACGTTTTGTTTCATGTGAACTTGTAGAGGGAGCTAGTAGGTCAGGCTCAGTGTCACTTTTGTCATCCGAAATAACGTCTTCTATTTTTTTATCGCTCTGTACGCAATCTGCCACTGGCGGCATACTTTTTGCTATCCGTTTCAACCACTTGTCCATTATTTAGTTTTAAGAAGATAATAAACACACAATATGCAACAACGAATACTACAGTGACGACTGACACTCGGGCTCATGAGTCACCTTCGGCCGCCCCACCCCCACCCCGCGGTCATGACGAACGATCACACTCCGCGCCACGCCGTGAGAAATTAAATTATTAGTAACCATTCGGCTGCCGGCCGAACGACACGGCCCGGCCAACGTGTTGTGACTGTCGGCCTATCAGTTTTGGGGCCCACCCAATATCCATTCGCGACCCACCAGTGGGTCCCGACCCATACTTTGGGAAACAGTGATCTAGGGGTTAATATTCCTAGGAATGATAAAAAAATATTTGAGTATAATTTTAAAAGAATTTGGAGTGGAATACAAGATAAAATGAGAGCTTGGGGGAGGAGGAAAGATTCAATTAGTACAAAGAATGCGATGGTTAAAATGTTTTTAGTTCCTAGGTTGACTTACCTTTTCTATGTACTACCTTGGCATATACCAGGATATATATTGAAGAAGTGGCAAGGAGCTATAGATAGATTTGTTTTTGCATCTAAGAAACCAAGGATGGCGGGTAGGTATAGATATTATGGAATAAAAGATGGGGGATGGGGGATTCCCAATATTAGTTTGTATTACGATGCATATCAATTAAGGCATCTAATGATTTGGTTGGAGGGCGAGTTAGGAGATCTTGGTTGGATAGAACGGGAAAATTTTGAGGTAGTAGGGGGAAAGGAAAGTTTGTTTCATAGGAGGAAAAGGAGGAAGAAGATAGGTGACAAATTATCAACTTTTCATGGACCCTGTTGGGTATGGGAGAAGTGGAAAAAAGAGCTCGCCCCAGGGATATCACCTCTTACCAAAATGTGGTATTATGATAAATTTGCCCCATTGAGGGGATCAATTTCAAAGGAGGTAGGAGATAAATTAAAGAAGATGACGATTACAGAGTTGAAAAAGGTGTGGGGAGCAGAAGGGATGGTGGAAGAGGAGAATAATATTTTGAATAGGATTAATTGGCTGCAAAAAAACCAAATTTCCTCCTTGTTGAAGGAGGAAGAAATTAACGATATTGGTAAAAGATTAATTACTCCCTTTGAAAAATTGGTGAAAGAGTACGGAGAAGATAAGACAAAAATAGTTTCAAAATTGTATAAGGTTTTATTAGGCACAGGGGAGTCACCGAGAGAATTTTTGAAGGAATATTGGGAAATAGATATTCAAGGTAAAATTAGGGATGAAGAGTGGGAAATGATTTTTAGGTTACCTCCTTTAGTTACTACATCTAGGTTAATGCAGGAGCAAGGTCTGAAGATGATACAGAAATGGTACTATACACCGGTTAAGTTATATTATATTTCAAAATCGGGGAGTAAAAATTGTTGGAGGAAATGTGGAGAATTGGGAACGTTCAGTCACATGTGGTGGGACTGTCCTTTAGTAAAAAAGTTCTGGGATCAAATTGTTATGGAAATGTCGAGGATAGTGAGAAGAAGGGTAAGAATATCTAAAGCAATGGCACTTATTAATTTGGATGGAATAGGGCTAAGGTTAAGAGAGGAATCTAAGTGGATAAATTTGATGTCAGTAGCAGCAAGACAGGTTATAGCAAGGAATTGGAAAGAAGCTGAGGAATTGACGATTCATCACTGGAGGGGAAATATGAATAATATAATAGTTTTAGAGTACCTTACAATGAAGATACGTAGAATGAATGGGTTAAAGGTTAGGGAACAAGAGGAGAATTGGTTTAGAAGGATGGTGGGGTACTTAGAAACGTTTAAACAATTTGGGATGATTAGTCGGTTAATAGGAAATTGAGAGGTTAATTTAATTATAAGGCTAAGTGGAATGATCTATAGAGTAATAGAGTTGTACTGGGAGTAATTGTGAATATGAAATAATATTGTATGGAATAATATTTATGTATCTACCGCCTGGAGGTCCCTACACGGGTCTGCTGGAATGCAGACGGGGAGTCTGCAACGAGCCTCTCTGAACGTCCGGAGTTCAACCAAGCTGACGGGGGAGCAGGCAGGAAGCGTAGTCCAAGGAGCCGAATGCGAGGGTCAGAGCCAAAGAGCAGTCAGAGCAGAACTGAGTTGCAGTAGAACCAGGTGGGTCTGTGCGCAGGTGCATCTGCAACAAGGGAAAGGGCATCCTGGCTTAAGAGCTCTCACATGCAGGGCAGTGCTGCACCCTGTTACAACTCAAGGTCGTTACGTCGTTGTTTGAGTGCCTGAAGCCTTGCACTTCGCCTCCTTTCCTGTGCAGCAAGACGCTGTCTCCCTCTGCGCTGCCTATCAGGTTCAGGGGAGCTGGGTGGAGATTCTGCCCTGGTCTCAGGAGCTGGTGCAGGTAAGGGAACAGCCTCTATCCCTGAGTCTGCCCTGGATTCCTCAACTTGCTCTGGCAAGGGTTCCTGCTGCTCCATTCCCTGCTGGTCCTCCAAGCAGCTGCCTCTGGAGGGGCTTGGAATAGTCCCACTCCTGTCGTCCTCCCCGAGGTCTTCATCCTCTGAGGACTCAGAGGCCACAACAATGGGTGATGTCGGTGATGGGTTGGTATATTCAGAATAAAACAATAAAGTATTTTTTTTTAAAAAATGAAATCCGATGAGATGGCAGTGAAAGCTGTGAAAAAAGAATTTTATGCAGCTTCCATTGTGTCAGCTAGCTCACACCCAGCAAAATTGTTTAATGTGGTACGTTCTTTGGTCTCCCTATCGGGGGAGACCATCCAAAGTCGAATCCAGCCATTAGTTGTGAGGCTTTTGCGAGCTTCTTTGCTGACAAAGTCTTATTTCTCCGCCACGATTTAACCAGCCACAGTTGATACAGTATGTGAGCTAGAGGCCCTTTGGCCATCTTCTGGGCCAATATTTGATCATTTCAGCCCACTCTCCGGGGAAGAGGTGGACAGGATTCTGCAGACAGTGAGGCCTACCACGTCTCCTAGACCCATGTCCATTGTGGCTGGTGAAAGCCAGTGCCAACAGACTATGGGATTCGTTGGAAACTATTATTAATCTGTCCTTGGGCACCGGGGTCTTTCCTGATGCATTAAAGCAGGTTGTGGTGAGGCCCTTTTTAAAGAAACCTATATTAGATCCTGCCGACCCGCTCAGTTACTGCCCAGTTTCAAATCTTCCATTTCAGGGTAAGCTGATTGAGTGAGCGGTGGAAAAACAGCTGCAGAGTTTCCTGAAGGGAGACCGTGGCTCTAGATCCCTTCCAGTCTGGTTTTTGCCCGTAGCACAGAACAGAGACATTGCTGGTCGCCCTCATGGACGATCTTCGCAGACACCTGGATCAAGGCCGATCGGCACTGCTGATATTATTAGACCTTTCAGCAGCGTTCGATAATCTGGTTTCTCTTCAGATCGCATACGGTCAACCACGATCTTCTGACCCACTGCCTTGCCGATGTGGGGATTCAGGAGATGACACTACAGTGGCTTGTCTCCTTTCTCCATGGTCGGGGACAGAGGCTGGCGCTAGGAGAAGAACTATCATCCTGCCACCCACTGGTCTGTGGTGTGCCGCAGGGGGCAGTGCTTTCCCCGTTATTGTTTAACATTGATATGTGCCCCCTCGCCCAGTTGGTGCAAAGTTTTGGACTTGAGTGTCGTCAGTATGCAGATGACACCCAGTTATACCTGCTGATTGATGGATGGCCTGGCTCGGCCCCAGATGTCCTAGAGCATGCTTTTGAAGCTGTGACTGGATGGTTGAAGCAGAGTCGACTGAAATTAAATCCCACAAAGGCGGAGATCCTGTACTTGAGTTGTGGGAATGTGGATTTGGGACCCTGACTCCCTTCTCTTGATGGGGAAGTGCATACATCAACCCCGAGGGTGAAGAATCTGGGGGTGATCCTGGATGCCTCCCTGGGAATGGAGGCCCAGGTTGCTGCAGTTGCCAGGTCCTCAAATTTCCATCTTCATCAGATCAGGCAGCTTGCTTCCTATCTGTTGACCCGTGATTTACTACAGTGGTCCAAGCAATGGTCACCTCTAGGTTAGACTACTGTAACGTGCTCTATGCAGGGCTTCCCTTGAGTCTGATCCGGTGGTTGCAACTGGTCCAAAGTTTGGCAGTGTGGATCATCACTGGAGTGCCGGGAAATGCACATATAACACCAGTATTGCACCAGCTGCATTGGTTACAGGTGGAGTACCAAATCAGATTCAAGGTTCTGGTTTTAACCTATAAAGCCCTATGCGGATTGGGACCAGCATATCTACGGGACCGCCTCTCCCCATATGAGCCCTGGAGGACACTTTGTTCCAGTGAAAAACAGCTATTAGTGGTCCCTAGTCCCAGGGAGGCCTGCCTAGTGTTGACCAAAGCCAGGGCCTTTTCGGTCCAGGCTCCAACCTGGTGGAACACTGTCTGATGAGACCAGGGCCCGGCAGGACTTGCTATCCTTTCGCCGGGCCTGTAAGACAGAGCTGTTCCGCCAGGCATATGGTTGACACTGGGTAGGGACCACCACTGGTTGAATGGAGGGGATCGCCCATCCCAATCAGGAAATAGCTACCACCCGACCCTTTGTGATATTCTTTTAGGGGCGGTTGGATGATGGATTATATGAATTGTTTCTGTGCTGCTGCTTTTTGTACTCTGTATTTTAGATTTTAAATTACATATTATTGTCTATTGGTTTTAAAGCTGAAATGTTAACTTTTTAAAAATGTATATGATGTAATCCGCCCTGAGCCCACTGATGTGGGGAGGGTGGAATATAAATCAAATATAAATAAATGAAATTCTCACTGACAGGATACTGAGTGTGAGCCAGTAAATTTATTCTCAGAAGGCAACAAAAATATAACATATATGCTTTAAAAGCTCTTTTTTAATAAAATGGGTGAAATCGATTTATACTTCACAGAACACTAAAATTATTGTAAATGGAGAATTAACTAAACCATGCAAGATTCAGAAAGGAATACGTCAAGGTTGTCCATTGTCATCACTCCTTTTTATCTTGATATTGGAGGTTTTGAAAAGAGATATTAGACAGGATATTAGACGACTTAGTTTTGTTTCTGGAGGACATGTTAGATGGAATTGAAATACTGATGGAGAAATTGAGAGAGTTTGGTGCTCTGGCAGGTTTTAAAATAAATGATCAGAAAACAAAAATGTTGATAAAAAATATGGATATTAAATATCAGGAAGAACTGATGGAAATAACAGGTTTTAGAGTTGAAAAAAGGCAAAATATTTAGGTATTATGCTAATGGGGATGAACTGTCTGCTATTTCAAAACAATTATGTTAAGACATGGAGAGAAATTTAAAAAGGTATGTTAAGATGGGATGGAGCACAGTTATCCTTATTGGGAAGAATATCAGTTATCAAAATGAATGTTTTACCTAGAATGTTATTCTTCTTCCAGACATTACCTGAGTTAATTTCATATGTACCATTTAAGCAGTGGCAAAAGGATATTTCAACATTTATATGGCAAGGGAAAAAACCAAGGGTCAAATATAAAATGCTACAGGATGTGAAGGAGAGAGGCGGACTTGGTTTACTACACTTGAAAGTGTATTGTACCTCTGCATGTCTAACATAGATGAAGGAATGGATGCTTTTGAGAAACGAGAGACTCTTGACGTTGGAAGGATATGACTTGAGATTTGGTATGACAAAGTAAAGGTCAATGCAGACTTCAAAAATCATTATATTAGGAGCAGGGGTGTGCACTTCAGGATTCAGGTTTGGGATTGGGGCATGCTGGCCCCAATTTGGGAATACCAAAGCAGAGCAACCCAAAGTTGCTTTGGGTCAACGGGGAGCACTTTGGTGGCTGTTTGCACTTGCAAACAACCAGCAAAGTTTAGCAAAAGCTTCCTGTGCTTTCTTAGCAGAGGGGAGAGGGAGAAGGAGTGAATAACTCACTACAACTTCTTCCTTACCCCGCCCATCTGGTAAAAATTGCCGGGAAGCTTGAAAGAAGCACTCTTCTTGCTCTTTTGCAAACTTGCAAAACAGCAAGAAAAGTGCTGCTTGCAGAGATTCCCTCCAATTTCACAGGATGGGAGGAGTGAGTAGTACAAGGGAGAAGAGGGAGGGAGATCAGAGAAGGGAGGGGGAGTTAGGACTGTCCAGTCCCACTGTTGCATCCTCCTTCCAGCCAATGGATTCTCTGGAAGGAGATGCAGCAGGGGATTTAAAATAGAGGCTTGCCTTTGGACAAGCTTCCATTCTGTTCCTGGCCTAGAGAGAGACTTTGAGAGAGTGCCAATGGATTCTCTCAGTCTCTGTGGTGTGGCCTGCCCTTCTTCTGGATCTTTCTGGCCTGTGAGGATTCCCTGTGCTGTGACTGACTGACCCACCGCTGGACTTCAGGAGACTGGCAGGAAAGTTAGTGACTCACTGGGTTTTCTCTTTGGGGGGAGGGGACTGGTTATTTGACTTGGTGGGTGGGGGAGGAAGGGAACGGAATTTGATTCAAGCTTTGATTTTAATTTTTCCTTAATTTTTATTTTCCCTTGTTGAGGCCTTGAGTGAGTGAGTGAGTGAGTGTGTGAGGAGGCATTTGTGTGTGTGTGTGTGGGGGGGGTGGCTTGCTGGGTTTTAGTGTTTTTCTTTTGAACCTTTTTAAAAAATCACTGTAATTTTGATCTGTCTGTATTTGGTATTTTAAAAGTTACTGTTGGGGACCTGTTTTTCAAAGTTCTTGGGGTGCTGTTTTCAAGTTATTGTTGGGGGGCTGTTATTGTTGGGGGACTATGGGAGGTATTTTACAGGTGCCCCCTGAACATCAGTCCCCTGAACACTGGGTGCATTTTGCCTGCAAAATTCCTTCCCAATCCACCTAGAAAGCCCCCCCTTTTTCCCCCATAGGGAATAATGGAGAGTGGAGGAGGATAGGGGCACCTTCCTTGGGAGGCTATAAAATGGCCCCCCAAAGTGCAATCTCGCTGAAACTTGGGGAGGATGGGAGGAGAGGTAGGAGAAGGTCTCTTGAAAATTGGGTACATTTTGCTTGCAAAATGCCACCCCAAGCCACCTAGTAAGCCTCCTTGTTTTTCCCCATAGGGAATAATGGAGAATGGAGGAGGAGCGGGTATCTTCTTTGGGGGGCCATAACATGGCCTGTCGAAGTCCAATCGTTCTGAAACTTGGGGGATCATTAGAGGAGAGTTAGGAGAAGTTCCCCACCAAGTTTGGTGTGATTTGTAAATAAAATCCCCCCCCCAGGCTCCCGGAAAGCCGGGAGCATGTTCTCCTTTGAAAATAACGGCCAAATCTTTTCTAATTACACCTGAAGCGACCTGAATCACAATTTCAGAAGTGGTTTGACGCTTCGGTAATTGCTCAATTCTGAATATTTTTCCTGATTCGGATAAACCGAATAGGGAAAACCAAATCACCCTGGCAGTGCACACCCCCAATTAGGAGAGCTATTTTGAGAATTTGGAATAAATATAAATTGAGACTAACACAGAAGACACCACTGGATTTCAACACAGGAGGTGTTCTACAGGAGGGAGATGACTTTCAAACAGGGATGGTTGATTTATGGAGATTTAATAGAATTTTCCAAGAAGATTGCAAATTGAAGACAAAGGAGGAGTTAGTAGCTAAGGGTTATAAATGTCAATGGTTTGCATATGCTCAGCTTTTAGAAAGATTTAAATTAGATTAAAAAACTATGGGGCTTTGAGCAGGAAAAGACAGTTTGAAAAAGAGCTTTGTTCAAATGATGAGCATGTTATTTCCAAAATGTATACGTTGTTACTGAAATTTGAAATGGAAGAAGAATCTGTGAAAGACTGTATGGTAAAATGGGCAAAATTTTGGGGGGATAATATAATGATGGACCAATGGGAAAATATGTGCGTAAAGGGGCTTAAACATACGTTGAGTGTTAGACTTAAAGAAAATTTTTATAAAATGATGTATCGGTGGTATATGTCTCCTGATAGATTAGCCAAAATGAGCAAAGGTATGTCAAATAAGTGTTGGAAATGTGAGAAACAAGAAGGAACACTTTATCATCTCTGGTCGACTTGCCGTAAAGCTGAAAAATGTTGGACCCAGATTCATATGGTCATACAAAAAAATACTAAAGACTACCATACAGTTTAAATCAGAAGCCTTTTTGTTGGGATTAATGGACAAACAGTTGGAAAATCAGCCTGGGATTTTATTTCTATATAAGATTACTGTTGTATGCACAGAAATGGAAAAATACAGAACTACCTTCAATAGATGACTGGACTATGAAAATGACAGCGGAGATGGCGAAACTTACAGCTTTGATCAGAGACAAAACATTGTCTATCTTTTTGGCTAACTGGAAACCCTTTATTGACTTTCTACATAAAATGAGGAATAGTGACTTGATGATTTGTGGTTTTGATCATTAAGAAGATAATGGGGGAATATAAAACAAGTAGAAGGGAGGCAGTAGTGGAAAAGAAAATTTTGGAGAGACTGTAATTTTGCTAAAAAAAAGATAAGCATTGTAGAAAAGAATGGAAATGAAATATGTATTATTGTTCTTTTTCCTTTCTAAGTTCCAAGTTCTGTTACTGTCTAGTTTTTCTTTATTCTTGTTTTCTGCCCTTTTTATGGGCTTTTATTTCTATTAATAAAATAAAAATCTTTTAAAAAATCTTAAAACCTCTTTCCCTTCTAAACATCTCCTGTCATTGAAATGCTGATTCATGTTTCAGCATTAGGAACTATCAATAGAACTTTAAATTATGCCAGAAGGTTGGAATGTTCAGCTGGAGGACATAGAATCATATAACATTCAAGATACACAATCAACATGTTTGTCAGTCATCCTCTGGCATCAATTTAGGAACCAAATTGTGCCAATTTGATTCAAATGAAGTTAATTAAATTAAAAAAAACAGATCCTGTCAGTCCTTGGCACGTAGAACCCCCAATTCTCCATAGCAAACACGCAGGTGTATTACTTGAAGTAACTTTATTAGAGATTCAGCAAGTTCAAGGTGCTCAGACAAGTGCATTGGCAGAAGTGACGTAACTGGGGTTGGTGATGTTAGTTATAGGGAATGTTCCTGCCATCAGGATAAGGACTGTTAAAGTTTTGGGGCATGAAAGAGCCGGGGAGGGGGGTTGCCAGGGAAGAGCTAGGTTTAGACTAGACAGAACAAAGAATGAAATCATCTCAGTTCCCAAGAAAGATACATTTCGAGCTGGCCACAAGCAGCCTTCAAGGACACTTCTGGAAGCAGCAGGGAAAGAGAAAGTAAATACTTGAGAGATAACCTACTGCCTTAATATCAATAAGAAACTTCTTATGCCCTCAGAGGACCAGAACAGCACACAGAATACGTTCATGGAAGATATGCAGACAGACATATATGACAGGTCCAACAACTCTCAGAATCATCATCATCCAGTGTTTAACACTTCACAAAGCTGATGGGACAAAACAAAGCAGAAGAAAAAGAATGGGTAATCAAAAGGTAGACAAGATCAATGTTGTTTCAGGAGTTTCCTCTTTTAAGAGAGGTGCTGCTGTTTTTCTCCCTTAACACATGGTTTTTAAATGCAAAATACATTTGCCACCATAATCTCAACTGTAGTAGAGAAACTTTTACAGTGCAATTCTAAACAAAGTTACACCCCACTTAGGCCTATCAATTTCAATGGACTAGAAATGGTGCAACTTTGATTAGGATTGCACCATTAGTTTTGTGGTTCAATCTTATCTGATGTATAATTAAAGATGCATGGCTTATGTAAACATGAATTAAGACAGAAACAGGTTTAGTGGTTCCACAGGACATCACTAATGTTCTCAAGTAGACAGAAGTCACCAACAAATTAATAATTATTTTATAAATTCTGAAAGTTTCACAGCAACTGAATAACATGTCCTGCCACATGCTATCTGTACCCAGTATATGATATGCTATGGAACTGGTAAATATGTCCCCATTTTAACCCATATTTATTTATTTATTTATTTATAGTCCGCCTTTCTCACTGAGACTCAAGGCGGATTACACAGTATGAGATTAGTACAATCAGTATCAAGTACATTTCCATACAGTATCAAGGACATTTCCATAAACAATGCCATAGGGTAAATAGATACAAGTTTAAAAAGATGCAGCATTAGCAAGAATCCAATACAGAGTAGAAAAAATACTGAAACAGAACATAATCAATTCTAGGACTGACATTAGACAACATGAAGCATGGGTTGTACATAAGAGTACATATTTAAACCAACAGATAATATGTAAAGCAACATAATGGTGAAGTCTATGGTCCCTAACTCATTAGCAAAGCATCTGAGACCTCATTCCTCCAATAGAGCCCTCCCATTTGAGTAAAAAACCTTTTTGAATAATTCAGTTTTGCATTGCTTGCAGAAAGCCAGGAGAGTGGGGGCTCTCCTGACCTCCTCAGGCAGATTGTTCCACAGGGTAGGGGCCATCCCAGAGAAAGCCCGTCTACAGGCTGCTGTTGATTTCACCCATGTGTAGGCTGGCACCTGCAGGAGACCCTGTTCAGATAAGCAAAGCTGCCGTAGAGGACGATAGAGAGGGAGGCAGTCCTGTAGGTATACTGGACCAAAGCCATAAATAGCTTTGTATATAATAACCAATACCTTGAACTGAGCACAGTAACTGATAGGTAGCCATTGCCAATAAAGTGACTGTAGGATGAGAGTGATGTTCATGCTCCTGCTCGCTCCTGATAACAGTCGAGTTGCAGCATTTTGCACTAATTGGAGCCTCCTACTTAACTTAGATGGGAGACCTATGTATAGTGCATTACAATAGTCAAGCCTTGATGTTACCATAGCATAGATCCAGGTAGGCAGGTCGGCCGTGCTGAGGTAAGAAGCCATCTTCCAGGCTAGAGAGAGATTGTAGAAAGCATTTTTTGCTGCTGCCTTAACTTGTTTTGCGCTGGATCCAGTATAATCTCTAGGCTCTTAACTGAGTCTGCAAGGGTCAGATGAACTCCATCAGAAGTGGGGAGTACAATATCCTTCCAGATCTCTGCCTTCCCAACTAGCATCACTTCATTCTTGTCTGGGTTCAATTTCAATTTGTTGTTTTTCAATCATTTCACTATGGCTGTCAGGCAGTGGTCTAAGATTTCTATTGCATCCTGTGGGGACCTGGATAGTGAGATAGAGAGTTGGGTGTTATCTGCATATTGATGACATCCAACTCCATAACTACGAATGGTTTCTCCTAAAGGTTTTACGTAGAGGTTGAATAACATGGGAGATAAGATTGTACCTTGCGGAACCCTGCAAGATAGTTCCCATTCTGGAGATAGCTGATCTCTGACGGCAACCCTTTGAGTCCATTCCACGAGAAATGATTTAAACCAGTCCAAGGCACATCCTTTGATGCCCACTTCTGTTTCTAAATGCCTCAACAGGATGGCATGGTCTACTGTGTCAAAGGCTGCAGATAGATCCAGGAGAAGCAATAAGGAGACTTGGCCTTTGTTTATATTCAGACAGAGATCATCCACTAATGCTACTAGTGCTGTCTCTGTCCCATGCCCTGATCTGAATCCTGACTGGAAAGGGTCCAGAGTGCTAGAGTTAACCAAGAAGATCTAGAATTTGTCAGCTACTGCTCTCTCAATCACTTTGCTCAGAAAGGGCAGATTAGAGACTGGGCAATAATTGGCCACATCACTTTTGTCTAGGGATGGTTTTTAAAGTAGCGGATGGAAAACTGCCTGTTTGAGCTGCCGGGGAAAGCTGCCCTGAGTTAGTGATTGATTTACAATAGACCTCAGTGGTTCACTTATGTGGTCTTTACTTGATGTTAACTGCCAGGATGGGCAAGGATCAAACACACAAGTAGTGGTTTTCGTAGACATCAAATGTAAGCTAAATAGTGTATTAAGCATTTATACAAAAAAGATCTTGTCTAAGCCATGCCCTTGTAATTCTGTAATCAGGATTCGACAAGCATTTCAGTAAGAGTAGTGAAAGAGAACAGACATCTACAGGAGAAGAAGTATATATAAATCCAGGGTAGTAAAACGGTACCAAATCTCATCAGGTTTTATTAAAAATTATACACCGTTGTAGGACTATTTGACTAGACTACTACTACTACTACTACTACTACTACTACTACTCATGAAAATTAAATCAATCAATTTTTGGCAAACACCTATTATAACTATCCATAAACTGTCCATTTGGCCCTAATCTAATGTTTGCTGCTGTGGGACAGAAAACAACTTTCAGCAAATAAAATCTGCGATTATGCTAATGCTTAAAACATAATCCACAGACTACTCCTCTCAGCAAATCCAAATGCTGATCTCAGGTAGCTCTGTTTCATTCACAGAAACACTGCCCTGCCCAAATTTGGCAAGAAAAAACAAGTCAGGTACTATAATAATGCAAATCCGTGTATGAATATATCTACTTCTCAATGTGGCCAAATTTATGGATACTTAAATCCAGAGAATGGATCCATGAACAGACAAGACAAATCTTTCTGCATGCCTGAGAAAAGCAGAAAAATCTGAAATCTGGGTGATTAATCCCCCCCCCCCCAATAATAAAAGTGCTTGTAGCTTTAAGAAACAAATGCCCTCTGTGGCTCTTGCTCCGCAACCACAATGTATTGCCAATTGAAGCCTTGGTTTCCATCAGTAAAAGGCAGACAGAAGGGACAGGGGGCCTTTCCAGGACTGTTTTGGCATTTGAGGGAGGACTTATCAGGGCCACACTCACCAGCAACCACCAAGAGACTTGCTACCACCCAGCTTGAATGATTCACCCAGGCCTAGCGGCTTGCTAAAGTTCAACAACAGCAGCCAATCCAACAAAAGCCAGTGATATAATGTTTAGAGTTTCAGACTAGGATTCGGGACAGACAGATCTGAATTGCTACTTAACTACAGAAGTTCATGAGAGAACATGGGCCAGTCACACACACAATCTAATTTATGTCACATGATTGTTATAAAATGGAAGAGAATGACGTAAGCTACTTTAGGTCTACATTGTAGAGAAAAGGATCTAAATGTAGAAAAAATAAATATAGTTGAATATGGGGAAGACAGATAAAAGATAAAAAAGAGCCCATGGCGCAAAGTGGTAAGCTGCAGTACTGCAGCCCAAGCTCTGCTCATGACCTGAGTTTGAACCTGGCAGAAGCCAGGTTCAGACAACTGGCACAAGGTTGACTCAGCTTTCCATCCTTTCGAGATCGGTAAAATGAGTACCCAGGTTCCTGGGGGTAAAGTATAGATGACTGGGGAAAGCAATGGCAAACCACACCATAAAAAGTCTGCCAAGAAAACGTTGGCAACGTCCCCCCATGGATCAGTAATGACTCGGTGCTTGCACAGGGGACTACCTTTACCCTTTACCTAGATAAAAGATAGGTTGTATAGTGGATAGGAGGGAGAGAAAGAAACAGGAAGAAGTGAAGATATGGAAGTTGGCAGGAGGAAGAAAAGAGGAAATAGTTTGAGGATGCAGGGGAAATTGAGATGTCCCTAGCATGTCCTTGCCAGCTCCCCACTGTGCAACTGGGACTAGCAGAATGATCGGCACTGTACAACATGGCCAGACTTTTTGCAAGGACAGGTTGCTGGGGTATGGATGTAGGGAAAAATTAAGATGGGGGAGGCGGAGATAAAAGTAGGTTGGGTGGTAGGTTTGAAGAAGAGCAGGAAACAGGAAAAGGGAAGAGGCTATGGGACTCTCAAAGGAAAGAGGAAATAGTGGTGAAAGGGAAAATGAGATTCCCTTGCAAGCCCTTGTGGGTCTTCTATTTGTCAATATATGTAATTCTCAACATGCTCCAATCTGTGCATACTTAAATGTGGAGACTGAGGCCATGAACAGACACAACAGATCATATCTTGCTCCCGGTTTGCACAAAAATCTGAAATCTAAAAATAAAACATTTTGCGGGGATACTGCCCCCCACTTCCACACCCACATACAAGTGTTTCACGCTCCTACAACACAGGCAGGTAAAGGCAAGGAGTCCCCAGCCACTCGCCACCTGTCTAGCCTCTACTACGCAAGCAGATCCCTGACTCAAATCCTCACAGGTCCTCTTTCTCCTCTTCCAGAGGCTCCACCAGACAGGCAGGCAGGGCCCTGTGTTTGCCTCCCCTCACTCAGCTACAGCCTAAAAATATTGGGGAAAAAGGAACTCAGAGGTTACTTTCCCTCAATATAAGCTGTAGGGTTTTCAGGTCCCCCTGTCCTCCCAGCGGGAGGCAGGGGACCCAGCACCTAACTAATGTGCTTTATCTTGTGTGCATACAAACAGCATGCATGCACCAGGGCCTGCACGATAACATTGCTTCTGTGAAGTGACATCATCGTGCGGGGCATGACTACCGCCGGAACACACCAACCCACCCCAGCTAACAACTTCAGACCAGCCAGGGTTAAACAAAAACAAAACAAAGTTTATTTACAAGAAGGAACATAGGAGTGAACGATTTTTAAACTAATAACATCCTTGGGCTAAACAGGAAAGGTTTCAAAATAAAAGAACTGATTAACAGCCAGCTATTTTTCTGCTTCCTCTCTGATCAGCGTCTCATCCCTCTCAAAAAGTCTCTCCCTCCAACGGACTCTAACTCTGATTGGCCCAGCAGTCCATCTGCTCCCATTGGCTCAGGAGAGGCATAGCTGAAACCGGTCCTGTCTGTCACACAGCATTTGTAGCTTTAAGAAATAAATGTCATCAGTAGCCATTGTGAGGCAACCACAAAAATTTTGCAAGCCTTTAAGTTTTGGCTTCTGTCACTAAAGGACAAGAGGAGGAGCAGAGGACTTTCCAAGGCTGTTTTGGCCTTTAGGGGAGGACTCATTGAGGCCAAGTCCACTATGTGACTTGATACCACTTGACATGCATGACTTACCCAGGCCTAGCTGCTTACTACTGTTCAACCCAGGGAACTTCAGAAATATGTTTTTCTTTTATAACGTGTGAAAAAGTGCAGTAGTGCAAAAGTGCAACAATCCAATTATAATAACTTTACAATATAATTTTACAATACAAGAATACACAAACACACAGTACAGTCATTACAAAAAGTCTTCTATAGTCCGTAGAAATTATCCTCTGCGTTAAAGTGCAAAGTGCCTATTACAGTAAGAAGCCGGAGGTGGAGAGTGGCAATGGGCTTGTATATCCTTTCACAGTCCAAAAATTAAATTAATTCCAAAAACGCCGACGGGAGTATGCTGGCAGATTTCAATTAACCCGTTTCGTGAGTAAACAACTCACTTCATCTTGGGCATGAACATTTCGGACCGGATTCAAGTGTGGTGCAAGCTCCGTCTACCCTCTCCGGCATCATGAGTCCGTTAGCACCATCTGATTCATTTGCTGCCGGAGAGGGTAGACGGAGCTTGCACCACACTTGAATCCGGTCCGAAATGTTCATGCCCAAGATGAAGTGAGTTGTTTACTCACGAAACGGGTTAATTGAAATCTGCCAGCATACTCCCGTCGGCGTTTTTGGAATTAATTTAATTTTTGGACTGTGAAAGGATATACAAGCCCATTGCCACTCTCCACCTCCGGCTTCTTACTGTAATAGGCACTTTGCACTTTAACGCAGAGGATAATTTCTACGGACTATAGAAGACTTTTTGTAATGACTGTACTGTGTGTTTGTGTATTCTTGTATTGTAAAATTATATTGTAAAGTTATTATAATTGGATTGTTGCACTTTTGCACTACTGCACTTTTTCACACGTTATAAAAGAAAAACATATTTCTGAAGTTCCCTGGCTTGTTTTCTGTAACTATAATTGTTAGTCTGGGGTTGCCCGTGGTTTTGCCTACTACTGTTCAACAGCAGCTATCCCACAAAAGTCACTGTGGTATAGTGTTTAGAGTGTCAGACTAGGATCTAGGAAAGCCAGGTTCAAATCCGTGCTCTCACATGGGTTTCACTGAGTGACCTTGTCACAGTCACATACTCTCAGCCTAACTTCCACTATAGGGTTGTGAGGATAAAATGGAAGACAGGAGAATTATGTAAGCTGCTTTGAGTATCCATTGTGGAGAGAGGTGGGGGTGTAAATGAAGTAAATAATAACTATAGCTGAAGATGGGAGCAGATAAAGGTAGGTTTGGGCAGGTGAGAGGGAAGGAAAGAAGCAGGAAAAGGGGAGAGGTTATAGTTCCCCCCACAAGTCCTTGCAGATCCTCTGCTTGTATCTACTTATTTTACATATTATATTTCTGACAATAATTTTTACGTACAGGTGTGGCAGATACTAAGTAATCCATGAAGCAAGAAAGCTTCTCTATGAAAAAATGCACACACATTTTCTGGATAAAAGCCATGCAGGAGATGCAGTATTCTGTCAATTTTGTTAATTAAACCAGTATGGTAAAGCCAACTTTCTATTACTACTTATAGTAGGAGACCAAAGAAGCATTGGCAACAGATCTGGAAATAAACAAAGGGTCTGAAATTAAATGCTGTACTAAAATCTACTATTTCAGACAATTTATCTGAAAGAGAAGGTGGTACAGCAAACTAAACTTCCTTCTACCAAGAAATGGCCCTGGGAATAGAATTGTAAAAATGAATTGGCATTACCTGCCCAAGCCAAGAGTGTTCTAATGCCCTGGAGGTGATGCAAAGCTCCAAGTAGCATCTTTAAGACAAGCACACACTTGGAAAAAAGTTTTTATAATTCTTAAACCACTACACTGATATCAAGGGAATATTAATGGTGTAACCAATACATCATCACTTTAAAGAGTCAACTGAAGTATAAATGTCCAGAGCAGCTCCCGCCCACTCCGGACTTGGGGCCAGCATCTGGCAGGACCGGCCACCCCGGCCCTGACCCAGGCTCTGCCGCTCTGTGGCGGGTACTCCCGCCTTCTCCCTACTTACCAGGCAGACCAGGGGAGAGACGCAGCCGGGGCTGGGGCCAGCCGAGGGATCTGGAGACGAGGAGACACGGGGAAACCCCCGCAGCCCAGCTGGGCTGTGCAGAGAAGTCTCCACAGCATCAGAGCTGCGTGGCAGCAGACTGTGGGGCCTGCTGACCAGCGGGGAGAGGCAGTTGCACAGCTGCCAGTGGGCCAGCAACCAGTGCATATGGAGGCACACCTGGCTCCAGAGCCATGGCTGCACACCCTACTGGAGCCGGCCAGGCCCACCCGGGTGAGCGTGGGGCGTGCATGGGCAGGGAGGAGGGTGGGAAGGCTATCTTGGGAGGTGGGGCCACGGGGCCTCCCACGGCCCCGTGGATGAGAGCCTGGGAAGGGGGAGGGACTCCCGTGTGAGGAGCAGAAGGGGAGCCAGTCAAGGGGCAGCATGCCCGGTAGGAGGGGGGAGGAGAATCTCAGGGAAGCAGGTGAAAACGGAGGGCCGATTGGTGGCCCAGGGGAGGGAGGGGCGGAGAGATGCCATTAAAAGGGGAATTCCCTGGGAAGCCGGGGATGAGGATGCTGCCGTGTAGGGGCTAGAGAGAGGGTGAGAGTTCACATTCCAGCAGGCAGAGGGAGGACCAGGGTGATGCAACCCCCTCCCCTGCCAAGCTCTGAGGCTGAGGAAAGGCCCCTGGTAGCGCACCTGGGAGGGCGGCAGAGGGCGGCAACTTCACCGTGGGTGGGGCGGTGGCTCACAATAAACAGAGATGTATAACCCAACATATATGTAAGAAGTATGGCTAGCACTGAAGATCCTCTTGAATCTTACAGGTCTGGCTCCACTACGTAAAAGATCTTTCCAAAACAGAAATTATTGGAAATAGACAGGATTACAAGCCTCAATTTTGACAAATTTTAGGGTTCCCACAGAAACAAATTATAAAAATATGGCTGTGTTAAATTCACTACTAATTTGACTTTCAGGCTGAAAATTCAAATTTAAACATGCATATAAACATTTTCTCGGAAATGCTCTTGATAGTGAACCTGTTGAGTGCCCCTGTTCTCTGTAACAGCTACTGTTTTGGTGCCATTTCTGCCGCTTCTAAACTTCTGCTGTTTTTGTCTTCTTGGCTTGGTCACATTGACACACATAAATAAATGATCCATTCTATTAAGAACACTACTGAGTACTGTAGCTCTCTCTGGCAGTAGCTCTCCAGGGTCTCAGGTAGAGGTCTTTCGTATCACCCACAACTTGGATCCTTTTAAAATGATGCCGGGGATTGAACCTGAGACCTTTTACAAGCAGAGGCTCTACCACTGAGCCGCAGCCCCAATCCAAGTCTAAGAGAGAGCTTTGCAATTAATATTTATTTTAGTGATTGGTATTTACTTAATTTATACTTTGCTTTTATCCCCAACATGTCTCAAAGTGGCTTACATTGTTTGTCGCATAAGCAATAGGACTTGACTGCATGATGATACCACAGAAAACACTGTCATCTGATAGTGAGAACATTGCTCTCTGGATTATCTATCATATTTTGATCTTGTTCTTCCTCCAAGGAGCTCAGGGCAACATACATAGTCACTGCCTCCTCCCTTTAATCCTCAGAACAACCCTGTGAAGTAGGTCAGGCTGAGAAAGGAGGACTGGCCCAAGGTCACTCAGTGAATTTCACAGTTTAGAGAGACTTAAATATCCATATTTCCCAGGGCCTAGATTTAAACTCTAGCCACTGCACCACACAGGCTGGGTCCAGAAAATGGGTGATTTCAGCCAAAGACATTCAGAAGAACCTCAAAATTGGTCTAATCCTCAGTCCAGTCAAGTCATTTTCTTAATGCCACTGTAGAACAACTATATAACTTAGATTATCTTGCACATAATAAATGATATAATCTACACATCACTGAATTCAACAGCAAAATTCCAATCAACTTCAATGGTACATAACTGTGTCTGTTTTACTGATCACGAAACTAAGCTTACCTAATTTTATGAGAGAACAAAAACAACTATTGTATTAGGCATTTGCCAGCATGCTGCATAACAACAAAGACTAATTCACACATACACGCCAAATGTCATGATTGTGCAACCCCTGTACAATTGTTCTGCTGAACCAAAGTCCTTAAAGTCCCTGAAAAAAGGCATATCCATAGTTACAAGACAAGGAGAGTTTTTGTTCAAGAAATTATGATGGATGTAAAAATGACTGCAACATTTAACCTTTGATTGGTGACTGCTGCTTCTCTTCCTGTTCCATGGATGTGTTAGGTTTCATATGCATGCTCTCCCTCTTGCTTCTGCATTTTATAGCCTTTTAAATCATTTACACTGCCTGTAAAAATTATATCCACCTACGGATTTTCATAAATATTAAGAGCATCCAATAGTCTTAGGTAACTTAAATATTAACCATGCCACCATAATTCTTTCCCATGCACACCAAGTCGCTTCATCATTAATTAATAAAACTAAACAGATTCTATTGGGCAAATCAGAAAGAAGATCTATTCATTGTCATCCAATAGTTATTGCTCTTGGTAGAATTCAGGTTCTGATAGCTGTATATTATTAGAGCTTTCATATTTTAAATCATACTTTGAAGCCTTGTATCAGATTAAACTAGTAACAATCCATGAGATGAAGGGTGTCAACTCCTTTACTCTAAGAATATGAGATGTTTTATCACCAACCAAAAAAATCTCCAAATAGACTTGCATTGTGAGATGTGAAATATAATGAAGATTGCTTTTCTCTTCTTGTTCCTGTAGTCTTAGTTTTCGAACATGTATTCCTAATCTGAATTATACTCTCCCATTCCTTCTTCATATGTACGGCTGGGAGTAATAGTGTCTTCCCATGCCTCCCACTAGATATGCCTGCCACACCACTGAAATCCCCAGATATCCATCCATGTTTAAGTTTAAGGTATGAATATGTAACAGTTTTTTATTATTAATATTTTATGTTATTTATAGTCCACTTTTCTCTCTGAGACTCAAGGTATACAGTGTAAATCAATATGATAAACGGCTGGGACATTCAACAAACAATAAGGAATGAATTGCAGAAATTTGAAAACAAGCATAAAGCCAAACAGAGATATGAAACATTGCAGAAACAATATACCATCGACATGATATATTAAATGATGCAGAAACTCCCAAAAGGTGCATATTTACACCAATGGATAGTACCCAGTAGTATAGTCTACAGTCCCTGTACCTTTTCCAAGACATACAATCTGTCACAGCCATTTCTTATAGCACAGGCATATTATCTGAGAAAAAAATCCTCCTGTACACTCCAGTTTTGCATAGCTTGCAGAAAGCCCCAAAAGTGGGAGTTTTCCTGACTTCTTCAGGCAGGCCATTCGAGAAGCAGGGGGCCACCAGAGAGAATGCACACATATGGTCAGATGCTGATTTTGCAAGGTGGTATCTGCAGAAGGCCCGGTTCAGATAAGCAAAGCCACCATGGTGAAGCATAGGGAGAGAGGCAGTCCTGTAAATATGAGGGGCCAGGGTGATGAAGAGCTTTGTATGTGATAACTTTGATTTGGACCCAGAAACTGATGGGTAGACAAATGAGTGACTGCACAATGAGAAAAATACACATGCTCCACCTAGCTCTTGATAATACTCAAGCTGCAGCATTTTGTACCATCTAAAGTCTTCAAATTGACTTTGAGAGGAGACCAATGTAGAGTGCATTACTGTGTTAGATCAGCTGTGTCAAGATAGGGGGCCATCTTCCAGGCTAGTCTGAGATGGAATAAGGCCTTTTTAGCAGCCGTTTTTACAGGCTGCTCTAGTGCTAGTGCCGGATCCAGTATAATCCTAGGCATTTAACTGTCAGCAAGGGTCAACTTAACTCCACTGAAAATGAGAAGCACAATGCTCTTCAACATTTTTGCCTTCCTAACCAGCATCACTTCTGTCTTGACTGGGTTCAATTTTAGTATGTTTGCTTTCAGTAGGGTTGCCAGGCCCCCTTACCCTCCCGGTGGCAGGGGGGACCTGGTACTTACTTTTTAGAGCTTCTTGTGCATGGTCCCGGTAGGGCATGATGATATCACTTCTGGGAGTGATGTCACTGTGCTGGCCGCAGGAATGCTTCTGCGCTTTGAATGCTCTCGCACTCCCAAATTGGCTCCAAGTTAAGTGCAGGAACATTCCTATGGCCAGCTTGATGACATCACTTTTGGAAGAGATGTTATTGTTCCCTGCTGGGAGCACCCACTGCTGGCTTGCCTGGGAGGTATTTTGCCTCCGGGGGCTGTTCCCTATGCCTCCTCCTGCCAACCAGGTGAGTAGTGGCAAACCCACCATTTGACCACAGCTGTCAGGCAGTGACTTAGGACCTCTATAAGAGATACCCCCTTCTGCCTACAAACACCTCAACAAGATAGCATGGTCTACTGTATCAAAGGCTGCAGACAGGTCCAGTAGGGGCAAAAAGAAGCATGGTCCTTGTCTACATTCAGATGGAGGTCATTAACTAAAGCCACTGGAGCCCATTCCATAGTCCAGTCTGAAACCATACTGAAAAGGATCCAGTTATCTAAGAAGACCTGGACTTGGTCAACTACTGCTCTCTCAATCACTTTGCCAAGAAAGGGCAGATTAGAGACTGGGAGATAATTGGTCACATCATTATTGTCTAGGGATGATTTTTTAAGTAGAGGGCCTAAATGAGGTGCCGAAAAATCGAACGCACACATGCTTAATCAAATGGTCTGTCCCCCACCTATACGTAAAAACATATAAACTATCTTACTAAAAATATAAATAGCATCACTCAGTTAATAATACCCACTGTCCAATGGTTATTACAGCTTAGAACCTAATGCCAGCAATACTGTACACAACTACAGATTAAGGGAGCCGCAATATAAATTCTTGCTAAGATTTTATACAAAAGTCCCCTTAAAAAACACCTTATACAATCTTTAAAGAATGGGTAGGACTAGGGCGGAAACAGCTTTTATTTTCATTGCCATATTGTACCTGAGTATTGGCACCATCACAGAGCAAGTGCTGAAACAAGAAGCTGCTGTCCAAACTTCTCTAAAGGAGGTTGCAGAGAGGAGTAGCTGAACATAACTGGTATACAGGAAAGGGTATGTGGATTCCAGGCCATAGAAGGGTTGTAAAGATTAACACCAGCACCATGAATTAAGCATAGAAACAAGGTGTCAACCAAGATCACTGCTCAAAACAGGTATAAACCAAAGTTGCATGTTTTAGGAGATGAACAGCTGCATTCTGAACCAACTGCAGATTCAATTTTGTTTTCAAGGGTAGTCCCATGTAAAGCATATTGCAGTAATGCAGCCTTGATCAGTATGGCTGGAACACTAGAGGTCAAGAAGGGGATTAATCTATGCATCAGGTATAACTGAGCAGATTTGCTTCTCCATCATCAGAGCCCAAGTGCAAAAGCACCACCAATCTCATTACCTAAGCTCTTTCTTAAAGTATCGCAGGTTACATGCTGCCCTTTTCTAAATGTTCGGGGTAGGAAACGCGGCTTTGTTATATTTTAAAACTATAATTTTGTTGTTGTTGCAAAGAATGAATTCACCTCCTATATCCATATTACACGATAACAGTAATAGTTCTTCAATGGTATAATGGGACCACCTAACAAATACAAGCTTAACAGATTCAGATTATGGCTTTATAGAATTTGCGAAGTTGCTGTAAAGCCTAGCTGAAAATCATGCATAATATTGTTATATATACACATATGCAAGAACATGCAGTAGAGCCCTAAGTAGTACTCAGTAGGTAAACGAGATGCCTTTTGATGCCACTATTTCCAAGAGGCCGTATATCGTTCCGTCTCTTTCAGAGGCTTCCACATAGACAGGGAAAGGGAATGTAGCAACTGGATAGCAGCCATGCATGTGTAGGTCAAGTTTTTAATTTCTGTGCAGCCAGGCAGCACATGTCCATTTTCTACACAATTGCTCCCTCCCTTTCCTTCCATGTTTGAAGAATTAACAGCAAATTCTTCAGTCATTTGGTCGGTGATGATGTGGGCTTGATTTCTTCCATTGCTCAATTCAGTGGGTGAAAAATGCATCATCACATCTTCCACCTTTTTAATGCCCAGTGTTTTGAATATTTAAATCATATACCCACATAACACTCTTAAAATTATAATTTCATCTAGAAGCCTTTATCAATAAAAAAGTTTATGATTAATTATAAACTGGGAGGTGGTGGAACTCAGTGGGCTGCCCTCAGAGAAAATGGTCACATGGCTGGTGGCCCCGCCCCCTGATCTCCAGACAGAGGGGAGTTTAGATTGCCCTCCATGGCGTGGAAGGCAATCTAAACTCCCCTCTGTCTGGAGATCAGGGGGCAGGGCCACCAGCCATGTGACCATTTTCAAGAGGTTCCGGAACTCCGTTCCCCCGCGTCCCCCCTGAAAAAAAGCCATGTGCGTGCGCGTGCGCACGTGTGTGCGTGTGTGTATATATATATATAAAGACAAGTGTCCTAACTGACTCATCAACGCCCTGCCCAAACCCCTAGACCTAGAAACGTGAAATTTGGGGAGAATGTTCCTTTTGTGATGTAGAGGCTCACTAAGAAGGGATTTTAAGAAATTCACCCTCTAAGGGGGTAAAAAGGGGTAAAATGTGTTTTCCCATAGGGATATAGCTGGCAGGCTGCAGCCTGCTTCCCCCCCCACTCCCAACTGCCAGCTGGCCACTCTTCCCTGATTGGGCCAGTCTTTCAAGGTCATTTGCATATGTGGCCTGATTGGGGTACAGCCCAACATTCTAAACCGTTGCAAAGGGAGTTATTGAATGTATCCTGAGGTAAAATGCAACTCACAGTCTTCCCCTAAAAGTTCACTAGGGTTGCCAATCTCCCTGTGGTGTAGGGTTGCCAGACTCCAGGGGGTGGCTGGAGGTCTCCCAAAATTACAACTGATCTCCAAGTCACAGATATCAGTTCCCCTGGAGAAAATAGCTGCTCTGAAGTGTGAACTCTAGAGCACCATGCTCCACTGAGGCCCCTCCTCTTCCTCAAACCACAACCACTCCAGGCTCCACCCCCCAAATCTTCAGGAATTTCCCAACTTGAACCTGGAAACCCTATCACCACACCACCCCTCCCCTCAGTCCAACTCCACCTCACACCTCTCGCAGCCATCATCTCTTACCACCCCCAAGAAGCCTCCTGGCAGACGTAGTGCAAGATATACCAATGCTAAAAGGAGGAAGCAACTTAGAGATGTGGCAAAGAAATATGTACATTGTACTCCTGCAGTGCACTGAGCAGCAGTGGCCAAGTACCAGCAAGTCCCAAGTCCAAGGGAAAAGTGACCATCCCTGCAGGCAGGATACAGTAGTGATGACCCTAGCAGACCTAACAGCCAAGATATACCCTGATATCACCACTATCATGAAGAAGTCCATGGACTAGCTGTGCAAGCGTGCCATTCTGACTGCCAAGAACAACAAAGCTGCCATCATTAATGAAACACAATTTAACTCCCTCAAAGGGGCAGAAATGGAGTACAGATCTGTGGACTCAGTGGTGCAAATGGATGATGCAGTCCACTACCCCGTGGAGTTCCTCAACATGCTTAACCCTCCTGGCTTCCCAGACCACAAGTCTCTCTTCAAAGTGGGAGCTCCAGTGATGCTGCTCCAGAACCTCAGCCCACCAAAACTCTGCAATGGCACCAGGCTGCAAGTGAAAGCTGAAGGTAGCAGGAATTGGCTTGAGGGAGAACTGCTCCTAACATGGGCAGTTCTACGTGGCCTGCACCAGAGTGAGGTCATCCAGCAGCCTGGTGATCCTAGCACCTGAGGGGAAAACCACCAATGTGGTCTACAAAAGTGGGGATGCTGCTCTGGAACCTCAACACAAGTGATGCTGCTTCGGAACCTCAACCCACCCAAACTCTGCAATGGCACCAGACTGTGAGTGAAAGGCTTTCACAGGAACGTTGAGGCCACATTGTTCACCAGCAGTGCTCCGGGTGTGTGTGTGTGTCAGTATTACCACTCATACCATCAGAGAACCCCTTTGAATTCAAAAGACTGCAGTTCCCCCTCAAGGCCTGCTTTGCTATGACAATCAACAAGTCCCAGGGTCAGACACTGAAGATGGCAGGAATTAACTTGAAGGAGGATTGATTCTCACATGGGGGGTTCTATGTGGCCTGTTCCAGAGTAAGCTCACCCAGCAAACTGGTGATCCTAGCACCTGAGCGGGAAACCACCAATGTGGTCTACAAAGAAGTCCTTCAGTAGAAAAAAACCAGTTGTACGTATTTTTCACTTTATTTCTTGCACTACTATCTTTTCCTTTTAAAAATCTCATCAATAAATGTTATATTTCGAAATTCACTTCATCAGTTCTAAGCATCAACATGCTTTGCTTTATTCAAACACGTTTGTGAATCTCGGGTACTATGCTATTATGCTACAAAACCAACTCACCCCCCCCAACCAAAAAATGCTACATACCCATAAATATTATAAATATTTAAAGTGGTTAAATACCGTAGCGAAGCACAGGCATCAAGCTAGTCTATATATATATATATATATATATAAAGACAAGTGACCTGACTGACTCATCAACGCCCAGCTCAAACCTCTGTACCTAGAAACGTGAAATTTAGGGAGAACATTCCTTTCGTGATGTAAAGACTCACTAAGAAGGGATTTTAAGAAATTTGCCCCCTAAGGAGGTAAAAAGGGGTAAAATGTGTTTTCCCATAGGGATACAGCTTCCCTGTGTGGCTGGCAGACGCCCCCATCCCCCGCCAACTGCCAACTCAGCCACTCTTCCCTGAGGTCATTTGCATATGTGGCCTGATTGGTCATCATGTCAACATTCTAAACAGTATGCAGTTGCTGTTGGGAGTCATTGAATGTGTCCTGAGGTAAAAATACACCTCCCAGTCTTCCCCCCTAGGTTGCCAATCTCTCTGTTGGGCCTGGCTTTCCTGTGCGGCTGGCAGGCTCCTGGCAGTTTGCACTCCCCCCCCACACACAATTGGTCAGCTGTGGAACTCTGTGTTCTGAAGTAAAAATCAAGTAAAGGAAACTGCAGACAGTTGAAGAAAGACAGTACAAGACACCTGAATAGGGATTTTACATAAAAGTCAGTATGGCAACTGAGTTTTTAAATGTTCATGGGGAGATGGTGCATGACCTTTCTAGGGGCCATTTCAATGTGAACCTCTCACATGAACCTGCCGAAGTGCCCACCAAACCACCACTCCCTCAGTCCAACTCCATCTCACATCTCTTGCAGCCATCACGTCTTACTGCCACCAAGAAGCCTTCTAGCAGACGTCCTGCAAGATACACCAACGCTAAAGGGAGGAAGCAACTTAGAGATGTGGCAAAGAAATATGAACATCGTACTCCTGCGGTCCACCGAACAGCAATGGCCAAGTACCAGCAAGATCACCCCAAGGTGCACAGAGTGGCAGAGTGTATGAGCAAAGCAATCCTGGAAGACAAGTTCAGAGGCGCTCACTTCCATGGAAGGTCAAGGCTCACTCAGGCATGGCATATGATTCTTTCCTACCTTCAAGCTGCCTCTTAACCTCATCCATGCAGAAACACCCCTTTTCAGCATCTCAAAACAAAGTAATATGGCCCATGTGCTGTGGCACTGAGCACAACCCTCAAAGATGTCAGGGGCAACGAGAAAGTGATGGGAGGAGTCACCGTGCTGCTGGCTGGAAACTTCTGGCAGACTCTGTCAGTAGTCCCCAAGCGGAACTCGGGCTGATGAGGTTACTGTGTGTGTCGAGGTGTCGTATCTGTGGCCCCTCATCAGGAAACTCTGATTAAGAAGGAACATTAGGGTCCACTTGAGAGGTGAGGTGTCTGCTGGGGAATTTTTTGAACTTCCGCTAAAAATAGGGGACGGAGAGTATCCTGAGTCCAAGGGAAAGGTGACCATCCCTGAAGGCCTGGACACAGGAGTGATGACCCTAGCAGACCTAACAGCCAAGATATACCCTGATATCACCACTGTCACAGAGAAGTCCATGGACTGGTTGTGCAAGCATGCCATTCTGACCCCCAAGAATGACAAGGTTGCCATCATTAATGAAACACAATTTAACTTCCTTGAAGGGGCAGAAATTGAGTACAGATCTGTGGACTCAGTGGTGCACCCCGTGGAGTTCCTCAACACGCTTAACCCTCCTGGCTTCCCAGACTGCAAGCTTCTCTTCAAAGTGGGAGCTCCAGTGATGCTGCTCCAGAACCTCAGCCCACTAAAACTCTGCAATGGCACCAGACTGCAAGTGAAAGCCCTTCACAAGAACATCATCGAGGCCACAGTGTTCACCAGGAGTGCTCAGAGAGAGCTGGTGTTCATACCACACATACCATTCATACCATCATATAACCTCTTCAAGTTCAAGAGACTGCAGTTCCCTCTTAAGGTCTGCTTTGCTATGATGATCTACAAGTCCCAGGGTTAGACACTGAAGGTGGCAGGAATTGACTTGAGGGAGAACTGCTTCTAACATGGGCAGTTCTACGTGGCCTGCTCCAGAGTGAGGTCATCCAGCAGCCTGGTGATCCTAGCACCTGAGGGGAAAACCACCAATGTGGTCTACAAAGAGGTTCTTCAGTAAAAAAAAAACCTGGTTGTACGTATTTTTTACTTTATTTATTTCAATACAATCTTTTTCTTTTTAAAATCTCTTCAATAAATGTTACATTTCGAAACTGAAATTCACTTCATCAGTTTTCAGCATCAACATGCTTTGCTTTATTCAAACACCTTTGTGAAGCTTGGGTACTGTGCTATTATACTACAAAAAATATTATAACTGGATTTAAAGTAGTTAAATACCGTAATGAAGCATGGGTATCAAGCTAGTCCATCATAATTGCAGCAGTTTTCTAAATGAATTGACCTTCTCATCAATCCTTTTCTATCTTTCCTCAGACTGCTTTTGGAAATACTGTGGGATGACATTCTGTCACTTTCCCAATTTAGCAAACCTCTGCTGAAACCCAACCCAGTTAATCCTTCAACATGCTTACCGTGTAAAATAAATTTCAGAAGTACAGGCAGGCAACAGTTCTGTCCCTTTGTACCTCACAAATATTTGAGTACTGTAAATAATTGGAGGGCTCTGTCACAATGTAAGATGCCTATCTAAAACGATTAACAAGAAGAAAAATGAAATACATCCAGTTTCAGAAGGGAATTCAGTTCTAGAGTCTCAAGGAATGATTATGCTTTATAGTTCTTAACACTATGACCAAGTAAAACAGGATTATTCAAACTCTATGTATATTTCAAGATGGTTTATGTATCTGAAACAAATTATATAAAGTACATAAACAGTTCCTATTTCTTACCATTTTAACACTGGAATTGTTAGGTTATGGGGGGGAAATACACAGCAGATTGCATGCTACTAGCATCTCCCTTTCTTTTTAAATCATTGAGCAATGGCACAAAGTGCTCCAAGAGGAAGATTTTCAATTCAGAAGGAATATCAATTAAGACTAGTTAAGTGACTTGATGGCACATAACATACACAGTGCGTGCCTATGGAACATATACCACATCAGATTAGATACTGGATACAGAGTATAACAATCCTTCTAAAACTTACACAGGATGTGCTTTGCCAAAACTACAAATTACTAACAATTTGCAAGATCAAGTATCTATTATTGTGCAATTAGAAACAGAGGAATAATCATAATAAAAAAGAGAACATTAAAAACAACCGAAACAAAAGCTGAATACAAGAAGAAACAGTTCGAGAATAGATTAAATGGTTGGAAGAACAAACCCTTACATGGGCAACATCTAAAAAATATTGAAGGAAAAAGTGACAACAGCCTAAGTTGGGCATGATTGAAGATGGGTACAATCAAGAAAGAAACTGAAGGTCTGATCTTCACAGCACAAGAACAAGCATTGCAAACGAATGTTATGAAAGCCAAAGTTCAGAATATCAGTGTAAATCCAAAATGTCAACTTTGCCAGGAAAAAGATTAAACTGTGTCCCATTTTATCTCTGAATGCAGCAAAATTGTACAGACGGACTACAAAACTGCAAAAGATGGTGCTACTTGGAACAGCGTATATATTACGGTGACATCTGGTTGATACTTCGGTCTCTGGCATCAACCTGTATCAGCTTAGCAAGGCCAGTCAATAATAACATGTGACCTCTACTTATTGTTGATTGTGTTTCAGATAATTCGTATAATAATAATAATCAGTGAAAATCCATAATGTCAACTTTGCCAGGAAAAAGATGAAACTGTGTCCCACCTTATTTGTGAATGCAGAAAATTGCACATATGGACTACAAAGCTAGACATGATAGGGTTGCAAACCTGATCCATTGGTCATGGAGTAAAAAGTATAATCTGCCAGTATCAAAGAATTCATGGGAACATCAGGAAGAAAAGGTGTTGGAAAATGATCATGGGATTTTAGAATACAAACTGATTGACACCTTGAACACAATACACCAGACACAACAGTTGTGGAAAATTGAAAAGTTTGGATAATAGACATTGCAATTCCAGGGGATGCCAGAGTCGAAGAAAAAGAACAAGAAAAAATGATTAAATACAGAGATTTGGCAATAAAAACCACCCGACTATGGAAGAAGAATGCAACAGCAGTTCCCATTGTCATTGGGGCACTGGAAACTATTTCAAAAACTTTTGCAACTTATATGGAAAAACTGCAGCTTTCTGACATCATACCTACAAAATTGCAAAAGACGGAGTTACTTAGAACAGCGTACATATTGCACTGATACCTGGCTGACTTTAACAGGAGTTGAGCAGTATGTGGCCATCAGTTCATTATCAAGGATACTTAGTGATTCAATCAATGTACCTTTCACCACGTAAGAGCCACCTGTTCATCGGTATTTCCTTTTTTTAAAAAAAGAAAATTTTATTGGGTAGGTTAAAATAAGTATTGCAAATTACATATATCATCCATTTTCTTTTTATCTTCTACATACTAATTGTTTTGCAATTATCACTTGATATAAGCACTTCCCACCCTCTCTCCCCCTCCCTCCTTAGACCCCCAACAGCACTAAAACCTTTTTATCTCTTAACAAATTCCTTCTGTTCTATTACTTCTCCCAGTTCTCAAAGGTAAAGTTATTACATGTATTCTAGTTCCATTATCATATACACATCAGTAATTATCTATAGACCATAACTGTCCTTTTACATCCCACTAATTTTCCAGATATTCTTTAAATTTTTCCCAATCCTTTACAAATTCATTTGAGCTTTGTTTCCTTAATTTTCTGGTCAGCTTGTCCATCTCCACCATGTACAACAGCTTTCATATCCATTCTTCAATTTCTGGTACCTCCTCTTACTTCCAGTATTGCGCATATAGTAGTCTTGCTGCTACCGTCATGTACCATAATAGTGTTCTATCCATTACATTAATTTTTTCCATATTAAGTCCAAGCAAAAACAGTTCAGGGCTTTTTGGCAAATTGCCTTTTATAATTATCAACATTTCTGCATATATCTTAGGTCAAAATTGCTTTGCCTTATCGCAAGTCCACCACATATGATAAAAAGAGCCTTCATGTTGTTTACATTTCCAACACTTATTTGACATAGCATTACTCATATTTGCTAATTTTTCCAGTGTTAAATACCATCTATACATCATTTTGTAACCATTCTCTTTTAAATTAACACATGTAGATATTTTCATAGTATTTTCCCACCAATATTCCCAAGCCTCCATTGTAATCTCTGTATTAAAATTTAGTACCCATTTCACCATTTGTGTCTTGACCACTTTGTCTTCTGTATACCATTTCAGTAGCAGTTTATAAAACTTAGATATTATCTTTGTTCCCTCTCCAAGTACAAGATCTTCTAATTCAGAATTTCTGCTTCTAAAGCCTATTTTTCTTTTTATCTAATTCAAATAAGTCTTTAATTTGTCTATATTGTAGCCACCCATATTTAAAGGATAAATCTTCTTCTGTTCATCGGTATTTCCCAAAGGAAGTTTCCCCAACTGGACTGATGTAATTTAAATTACTTGGAATTGCTGCTAAAGCTCTACTCTGATCAGACCAAGATGGCTCCAAACAACCTGTGGTCTCTTTCTTTTTTGAAAGTTTTCCCAGGACCATGAAACACTCCCCCACTTCCACAAGTCAGGTTTCATACCTGGTTGTCCATATTGTTCCCTCCCCTCTTCAAAGCCTGAAAAGAAAATAATCTTTTGTTTTCAAACCTTGCTGCCTGTCCTAAAGCTGGGATTAGAAGCAGTCCTAAAGTGTGCGCGCCTACTGGTTTTACCCATGTGCTATTACAGAGTCTTCCCACATCTAGCACCTTGTGATGCTCTAGACATTAGGAAAGAATCATGCAGAGCCTCTCCCTACCTCACTTTCAGGCCCAGAGAAGAGATGGCAAAAGGCCAGGGTGAGAAGCTAACCTTGATCACGTTCAGATTCAGACAAAGAAATAAATTACTGACTAAAATTGATAGAATGCAAATTGAACTTTTGCAAGAAGGTCCATTCTAAAGGCAAACATCCTGACTAGATAAGATCATTTCAGATTCCAGCAGCATAAAGAATGGCCAGTGTTTGTAACAGAGGACAAACATTACAGATGACTTAAAATGTTTAGGACACTAGCCAGCACATCAAAGAGAGCAATCTAGTCTCCTTCCGGAGTTAATCATAAAACAAAACCCATTTCCTGTACCTCAGTCCTAATATATGTGTGAGCAAACATCCAAACATTATAAATAAAAGTTAACTTCTTTAGAACAATGGTCCTATTCTCTTATGGAGGAAGTGCCACATCGGTCTGAAATCGGTGTATGAAAAGACCAGGGTCAAAAAGGTCCTGCAGCGCATGTGTGAATTGTCACATATTTGTGGCTGCCTTCACTGCATAGATGGATAGCTACAGTTAGTTCTGTGTTCTCTCTTTCTCTTGTTTTATCTTGTGACCTTTGGCTGCCTGTCAAATGGAGCTTGAATGCTTGTGGTGATTGGCTCTTGATGCGGGCGTTATCAAACTCAAGCAGTCAAAATAATATCAAGTATTCAAAGTAATTTTCAAGCCCAGGTATCTCTATTATCCCCCTCAATAAATGTTGTTTCTGACTTCACTCTATCCAGGTTTTCAGTATTCCTTTCAAGTTTGTAAACCTTGAAGGTTTGTAAACAATTTCCTTAATACTGGCAAAGTAAAACAGAAATCAAGAAAAGCAGTTGGTCAGTGCCCAGACTTGAGGCACTCAAACCAACTGTAGAACTGAAACCCCAACTTTTTAAGCTGAGGGATGAAGTGGCAGAAGGAGGTTTCCCCCCTCTTATACTATTTCACTGTGGAGTTTAAATTAGAAAGTGGGCTGCATTTACAGTGACAGGGTTCATGGGCGCTTAGCCCACACATGGTGATGCCCTCATTGAGCTTCAGTTTCTCACCTGAAAAAAGAGGTACTACTGCTATCTTCCTCATAAGACTGTTGGGTCAGCACAAACAAATTTGAACACAGCAGCACTGCCAATTGAAGGTGATACATTAACACTTAATAGAACTTATAAGTCATAAAGAAGCACAAAAAATTACCTTTGAATTTGATGTACTGCCAGATGTATATTTATTAGCTCTAATGAAATAAGTGTGGCAATGTAAAATTTTATTATGTTTGTCTTGACTTAAAGAAAGAATAAATTCTACTAGTTTCCTATAAACCGCTGACATTTTATTTTTAAGACTGAAATCTTTGGAAGTTCAGGAGTGCGTCTATGCAGCAATTTGTCCTAAATTCCAGGGAAGATTTAGCATAGATCATTTTGTTTTATCCATTGTAGTACTTATGTAGCAATGAAGATGAAGTTACTTATATGAACAAGGTTGGCGATCATTTTTTTAAAAACCTCACCTTTTATTTAATGGCATGTATACAATGGTGATGCCCCCATGGCCAGGGCCACATCCCCCATGTTGTATCTGTTGTCAAAGATTATTCAACGCACAAAAGATGCTGAGGCTCCAAGGTTTAGTTCCAAGGTTAACACTCTCCTGCAGCTCGGCTGGTTTATCCCTTATCACCTCCTCCTGCTTTCACCTAGGTTCTTAGGCCTTCCTCCCCCACTGAGGTCCTTCACTCTTTGGTAACTCCTAGCTCTGACCACTTTATCTTCTGGCAGGGTTAACACTAGCAGTAGCTAGGCCACCCAGGCCTGGGACAGTGATAGTTGTGGCCTCTTGGCCAGGAATGCTGCCTGCACAGGCCAGGAGAGTTCTGTGTCCCTCCTACCTGAGAAAGCTCAGGCTAGGCTGACTACTCTTCTTCCCTGTTCTCTGTACCTGGTCTGAGCCAGGTACTTCCTCCCCACCTCCTTCAACTGTGACCTTTTTATCCTTCTTTACCTGGACCTCCGCAGTTCCTGCAGCCCAGTACCTACTCCTAAATACATCTTTCATTCCAAGGAGAATAGGTCCTGGTTATTCTTACTTCTTTCTGTTCCTGCCACACACATACCGATCCCCAAGGTGCCTCTGTCTCCCCCATTACTATGTTGCTGGTATGCTTAGGGCAGTGCCCATGTTCTACCCTTTCTCTCCTTCACCCCAGCTGAGGTGCACCGGGATATGACAACAAGAAATCATACATAGAACAATGATTTTTCACACATTCCTGCATTCCAACAGCCACTTCTTACCCCTAGAAAGATAATTCCTGGAACTGTCGGATATGCACAGAGAAATAGTACATAGTTTGGGGTGCTGTATGGAGGAGACAGGAGGAAGTAAAACTGCTCCCTCAAGGTCTTCCTCTAGCACAATTCTGCTGATAGAAGACATAAGAGGAAATTTCATCTCTACCTTCGCATTGCCTTGACACAAGTGGCTGTTCCTCACAAGTGGCTGTTCTGTGACTCCAGCCATGATTTCCAGGGGGATGGAAGGTACTGCTGGGGGGAGAAATTGTCATCCCGTCACCCTTTGGTGTGTGGGGTCCCACAGGGAGCAATACTCTCCCCATTATTGTTTTCCCAGTTGGTGCAAAGTTTCAGACTTGGGTGTCATCAATATGCAGATGATACCCAGTTGTATCTGATGATGGACGGATGGCCCGACTCAGCCCCAGATATCCTGGAACATGCTTTTGCAGCTGTGACTGGTTGAAGCAGAGTTGGCTGAAACTGAGCCTGATGAAGACAGAGGTCCTGTACTTGAGCCACGGGGGATTAGGTTTGGGACTCCGGCTCCCGGCTCTTGATGGGGCACTGTTAGTGCCAGTTCCGAGGGTTAAGAGCCTGAGGGTGATCCTGGATGCCTCCCTGAAAATCGAGGCACAGGTCACAGCAGTTGTCAAGTCCTTTTTTCCCCCCATCTGTGGCAGACCAGGCAACTTGTCCCTTACCTGTCAACTCGTGACTTAACTACAGGGATCCAGGCAACAGTCATCTCTAGGCTAGATTACTGTAACTCGCTCTATGCAGGGCTGCCCTTGAGCCTGACTCAGAGGTTACAGCTGGTACAAAATGCAGTGGCGCGTGTTATTATACAAGAGTGCCAAATAAGGCGCATATAACACTGATATTTCGCGAGCTGCTTTGGTTGCCAGTGGAGAACTGGATCAGATTCAAGGTTCTGGTAATGACCTCTAAGGCCCTGTGCGGACTGAGGCCAGCATATCTACAGGACTGTCTCTCCCAATATATTCCCCAGAGGACACGCCGATCAAGGGACAAACAGCTGTTGGTGGTCCCAGGCCCCAAGAAGGCCTGCCTAGCCTCTACTAGAGCCAGAGCCTTTTCAGTCCTGGCTCCCACCTGGTGGACCGCTCTGTCTGCTGAGATCAGGGCTCAGCGGAACCTACTATCCTTCCGCCGGGCCTGCAAGACAGAGTTCTGCCAGGCACATGGCTGAGGCTGGGCCTCTGCCAGCCTGAAAAAAGGGGTGTATAAAATTTTAACCCTCCCTGTGAAGGTTGTCCACCATCCTGTTTTTAAATTTGTATTAACAGAAATATGCTGCTGTTTTAATGATGTTTAATGTAGATGAAATTTTTATTGTGTTTTAATAGGTTGTTATCCACCCTGAGCCCGTCCGTGGGGAGAGCAGAATAGAATTTTTAAATAAATAAATAGGAATGTGGAAAAACTTTGCATGCCTGTGGGATACAGAGCAATACTTTTTCACGAAATAAAGACATGGTTATTGTAACTACTGCTTTGGAACTTTTAACACATTTTTATTATACAGCACACTTTTAAAAACAGGACTGCTGTAAGGATAGAATAGAGGAGGGTATAACATCACACTGAACTCCTTGGACAAACAGAAAGGTAAAAGGGGCAATAAAACCATATTTTTAAAAAGCAGGATTGGTATACAACTTGCACTATTTTACAGAGATTCAAACTAACCTTTTTTGTTCTTTGAAAAATGTCAGCCTTTTCCATTATATTATTTAGTTCTCCTGTCTCAGATTGTTCTTTTAACAGAACAAATTAAACCAGCTTCAGATTGTGAATTTTACAACTTTAACAGTGCAAAGTCATCAGTCTTGTCTCACAGTATTTGAGTTCCCTCTTCCAACGTCAGACCCAGTATTTTCAGGAGTACAGATTTCCATTTCATTTATTTTTTCCTGTTTATTGAAAATATTATAATAAATGTATGTTTTTTAAAGTATTTTCTGTATTTCTTTTATTCTTACCACAAATAGTTTTATGTCTACAAGGAGGGGAGGGGGCATTTTTGAGCTAGCTTCACCAAATTTGGAGGGAACCCACTCCTGATTGCCCCCAAAATACTCCCTCAATTTTCAGGTGGCCCCCTGATCAAGCTGCCCCCAGAAACTCTCTTTTGTTTCCAATAAAAAAAAGAAGAATCCCTAGCTTGCTACTGAGATGTGGAATTTGAAGGGTACCTGGTAACAACAAAGTAGGGCTCTTTTGGAGCTCGGGCAGGGAAGGAGAGGAAGAACAGGATGGAAATCCACTCTGCCTGCCCTCCTCCCCTGTCCATCCAGCCTCGTTCAGCTCTCCTGCAGCAGTGGCATGGGGCTTGGCTTCATGCTTGGCCTCTTACTTGCTGCCTTCAGTGGCTGCCTGTGGCACCCTGCTGTGGCTGGATAATCCAGCCCAGCAGAGTTCGGTCCCTGGATCCAAACTGGGGGTCGACCAGAGCCATATCATATACCTCTATCAGCCTATCTAGAGAGCACACGAACCTTTACACCAGACAGGCAAGTCACAGATCCTGCTCTCTACATTCCTAATAATCAAATCCTACACTACCAAAAGCCCATCTCACCCCAATCGCAGAGGGGTACCCTTGGTATGAGATATTGGTCTGTCATCTGAGGAAGGGGTCCCTCCTCCTCAGGCTTGATGCCTTCCAATATAAAGACTCTCAGTCTCCACGACAGCAGAGAGTCAGACTGCTCCAGTAGGTCCCTGAAGGTCTCATCCACTTATAGAAAAGAGTCCAGTAGCACCTTTAAGACTAACCAACTTTACTGTAGCATAAGCTTTTGAGAACCATAGTTCTTTGTCAGATGCATCTGACGAAGAGAACTGTGGTTCTCAAAGCTTATGCTACAGTAAAGTTGGTTAGTCTTAAAGGTGCTACTGGACTCTTTTCTGTTTTGCTACTACAGACTAACACAGCTAACTCCTCTGGATCTCATCCACTTATAACACCCTTTCTTAACTGGTTTGATTGTTTCAAGTAGTTTCAGAGTTGAAATAGGGTGCTCACCTAAATCTGTGCAGATTTCCACAGCAGGAAGGATAACATGGTACACTGCCCTCCTTGCTGATGGAACTTCTAAGTACTCTTTCTTGGGAAATTCTGACAGAGTACTTTTCTGCTCCCCCTCAAACCCCTTAGCTTTAATACCCAAGCTCAGCTCCGCTGTTAGAAGCCCTGTTCTAATACCTTGGATACAACCCCCCAGGAAATCTGTGGGCTTAGTTACAGAATTTGACCTCTAATGGACTCTGAGGTACAGTTCTGAGCTTTGGGTCCACTCCCAGCAGTTAGACACTAGCAGTCAGCTAACTCACCCTGCTCAGCAGAAGCCCCTCCAAGCAGGACTATGTGCTTCAGAAGGAGATTTCCAGACACATCTCAGACAGTTCAGGAACCACAACTTCAAGCAAAAAGACACATATTTTTGCCTCTTGTACTAATATCAAGCTCAACTCCTCTATTAGAAACCCTGTTTGAATACCTTGGATGTAAACTTTGAGACACAACTCAAAAAACCCAGAAAACGTGTTCTTTGTGTGCATTTTCTCAAAGTTACAACTGATCTCCAGACTACAGAGATCCATTCCCCTGAAGGAAATGGCAGTTTCAGAAGGCAGACTCTATGGCATCATACCCTTGGCTGCACTCTCTTCCCAAACTCTACGCCCAAATCTCTAGGAATTTCCCAACCTGGAACTGACAACCCTATCGTAAGCATACTATCTATTACATTTTTACCCCTCCAATGTGTGTGTGGCTTTCCCAACCTCCATTTTATCCACACTGTGAGGCAGGTTACACTGAGAAATAGTGACTGGTCTGAAGTCATATAGCAAGCTTCTCACATTCCGAAAGGCAATTTGAATGTAAGACCTCGTCCAACCCTCTAACCACCGTGTGCCTTCCTTACTGCAGAGCAAGCAGAGTTAGGACCGCATTTTGAATTAAGTTCAATGAAATTTTAAACTTACAAATTTTGGTCATTTGAAACATCAGTCTATTAAATTCACTAGAATACATTATTCTTCAGAATGAGTCCCAAAGTAGTTTAGCGGGTAGAACGTTGGGCAAGAACTCAGGAGATAGGAGATTTTGATTCAAATCTCTATTCAGCCATGAAGTTCATCACTCATCAGTCACTCTCTCTGCTTAAGTACCTCCCAAATCTGTTGTGTAGATAAAATTAAGGAAAGAATTCTCTCTCTCTCTTTGAGTGTTTTCAAAATAATGATTCTATAAAAATGAAATGAATAGATTTTTTCCTTCAAAAATCTTCATGTCATTCCTCCTTGGATTGTTATTAATTGCTGGAGACGGAACTTGAATTGATAATACCAATAGTATTTATTTATTTGATTTATACCCCGCCCTCCCCACAGATGGGCTCAGGGTGGCTAACGACATTCAAAAAATACATTAAAAGTCACAAAAACATAACATCAATAATAATTTTTAAAAAATCATTAAAATAAATTTGATTTATATGTCGCCCTTCAGGGCAACTTAACACCCACTCAGAGCAGTTTACAAATTATATTATTATCCCCACAACAAACACCCAGTGAGTGGGACTAAGAGAGCTTCAGCAAGCTGTGACTGACCCAAGGTCACCTAGCTGGCTTCAAGTGGAAGAGTGGGGAAATCAAACCCAGTTCTCCAGATTAGAGTCCCGGCACTCTTAGCCACTACACCAAACTGGCTCTCTCTAATCTGTTCTCGTTCTAATATTTCCCCATAGGTTTTCTACCATCATTTACCTTAGCTGCATTAAGATGTTAGAATAAACCATAGTTTGATCAAGCCACAATATATTTTGCTTCAGGTAGGTAACTGCATTGGTATGCAGTAGAGCAGTGGGATTTGAATCCCATGTCAACGGAGAGACCAACAAGGTTGAAATGTAAGGAGCATGAAGGTTCTCTATTTCATATGTGGTGGACTTGTCGTAAGGCTAGAGACTTTTGGACCAAAATATGTACTGAGATGTCTTTGATACTTCGTTATAATGTTGCAAAAAACCCAGAAATGTTGTTATTATCATTGCATTTGGAAGATGTTAATAGAAATGATAAGATATTGTTATATTATATGATATCAGCAGCTAGAATAATATATGCTCAGTACTGGAAGAGAGAAGAAATACCTGAAATTGAAGAATGGACAAGGAAATTGTTGTACATGACTGAAATGGACAAACTAACAAGAAATTTGAAGGAGCAAGATCCAGAAGCATTTTTGGAAGATTGGAAAAAGTTGAAAAAATACATGGAAAAGAAATGGGATCTTAAGGGACAATTATTGTCTTTCGAGGGGTTTTAAGAAATTAAGTAAGATAAGATATAATTACGATCTTTGCTAATAATAAGAAAAGAACAACTTTAGTATAGAAATAAGGTATTATTAATAACGGGGGATGGAGTGCTGTTGGAAGTCATTATTGAAAAGGGGGGAGGGGAGGGGGTGGGGAGATATACACAGGGGAAATGAAATGGAATGTATTTGTATTTGAAATTGAATATATATTGACCCATCCAATAAAAATCTATTAATGAGAGAGAGAGAGAGAGAGAGAGAGAGAGAGAGAGAGAGAGAGACCAACAAGGTTTTCAGAGTATGAGCTCTCAAAGCCAGCACTTCCAGCTGGCACTTGGACAAGCTGTGAGTGATCTGAAGACCACCCCAAAATACCTGTTGCTTTTTACTCCATTGTTCTGACAGAACACTAGCAAGCAGGCTGCATGTATAGTGATGCTTTGACAGCAGCCAAGCAACTGAGCAGCACTAGTTATAGCATCCACATAAACTAGTGGAAGGTTGGCATGAAGCAGACAAGCCGTGGTATATACACAGCAGGGGTTTGTTTTGGGCAGCTAGTAAGTTGCCTATAATGGCTTGTACAAAATCATGATTAATTGTGACAACAGTATGCAGTTGCTGAGTGCTGGTCTACATGTTTCCCTTCACTGTATTTATTGCTGTCAACTTAGCATACTCAGAAATGTGAATGTGAACACTTTATTTTCTCATTATGGTGTCTCTTTCATCTATCTATACTTTTAAATTTTATTTACTTAATTTTTACCCCACTTTTCTCCCCAGTCAGGAGGACCCAAAATGGATTACAATATTCTTCCCTCTTCCATTTCATCCTAACAACAACCCTATGAGGTAGTTTAGGCTAAGTCTGTGATGAGCTGAGAGTTAACCAGCATACTTCCATGGCAAAGTGGGAAATTGAACATGAGATTCTCAGATCCTAGTCTGACACTAAACAGAGTAACAACAGCAAAAAAAGAGGAAGACATCCCCATCTCCAAGGAGCATACAATTTGAATGCTGCCAGTAGATGGGACAATCATGTAAAGCTGGCCAGTGTTATTATTACCATTCTACGGGGGCAGGGGGCAAGACATAACAAATTGTCTACTAAGGAACCAAGTGAATTCACAGACAAAGTAAAATTTGATGTGGAGATTTCTTGGCTTATACTCTAACAGAGGTGGGGGTGGGGGGGGGGAGAGCAAGAAAGGTAACCAACACTCTTGGGGCATTACCCCCTCACTTTACTTTTGCCCTAAGACAAACCAGCTACTGCAGATTCCACACATCTGACTATTCTTTACAGCCTGCTCAAGGAATAGGCTTGACTGACAGTATGAGGAGTTCAGCATATCAAGCAGAACCCTAATCTTCCTATCCTGCCAAAGTGTCAAAGTGTGACTGTAAATTGATCTGAAAGGATAGAGAAGGGAAAATATAAAAGGCTTTTACTCTTCAAAGACAATGGGGACCTTGTACTGTAATGTGGCTGCAATAGGGGCTTCTGCTGCAAAAACAGAGCTGAGCCAGAGAAGCCCATCCCCCCTTTTCCCTACCTTCTAGCAATGACATCTTTAGTGTTAACAGCTCTGTTGCTGTGGCAACCAGTCTGCTTTTGACAAAGCCACATTGACTGAAATCAACATGTGGGAAGCGGGAATCTCTAAAGCCCTGTGAGAAATGGATTCTGAAAGAAAAATTAAGATTTGAATTTTGGTATAATTAAAACACACTCCCACACACAATAATCCTACTCAATAAACACACAAAAGAGGGAGTATTTAATATCTGTGTACCACCAAGATGGAAGAAATAAATCCTAGTGGTATTTTGAATAGGTTTAACACAGTGTCCCAAAGCTAGAAAATACCCTGTCACATGCAATGAGCTCTTGCATCTTCAGGCTCTGTGTAAGCTGCATAGCATAGGTGTTCAAGTCACTCACTAGCTCTTTACTATGAAATGTTGCAGTTTTACGCTTACAAAGCTACCAAGAAGCTGATGTGCTCCAACCACCATTTATCTTGCTAGCAAATAAAATATCATTCTTCAGTGCATCCTTTATTCCGCTTCTGCTGTTTACAACTTTATCAAACCATGGCTTAGGGATTGCAAGATTGATGCAAGTGTATATAATAGGTCAACTGGATGCTAATTACTAAATATTACCAGAGTACCAAAATTTTCTTAGTATAAATAGAAGAACTTTCTTACAAAGATATGCTTCTTTAAAAAGTCATTGGTTTTGAGCCAACTTCCTCAATAAGGCCTCAATAAGTAATACCAAATTAAAGATGAAAAGGCATCATACTTCTATAGATAAGTCCCATCCTGCAACATGTTTTAGCAAAGAAACCATCAAGAGCTTTCCCCCCTGTTCCTCTATGGATGATATCCTACATTTTTCATACTTTTAGTAAGACAATCTAACAAGGATCTTTAGCACAGGATAAAAGTAACTGAACAACTTCAAATACTAGGGAACTCAAATGCCAAGCCCTGCTTGTCTTGTTGCTTAAATTTCAAAATAAGACAAAGGAAAAACCATATTTCTGGGGGGAAATCTGCAGCAATCAGCCAGATTTTTAGTTGATAACTGTGAATTTGCTTTAGATATCCTGTACTTGGATCAGCTGTCCTTGGATCAGCTGTCCACCGAAATTCCTCGGTGGAATTTCTGATCTATAGACCACTTCATTTATACCCCACTTTTCTCTCCAAAGGGGAATCAAAGAGGTTTACAAAATTATTCTCTCCTTTTTCACTTTCTCTTCACAGTAACAGCTTTATGGGGTAGGTTATGCTACGTGTGTGTGACTGGCTCAAAGTCATCAACAAACTTCCGTAGCAGAATGTGGTTGCGAACCCGAGTCCCTCAGATAGTAGTTTGACACTCTAACAACTACAGTACTCATGCTCTCTTAGGGTCAAAGAATGAACAAAAGATTACCTGTTTAAATATATGCCTTTACCTCATTTCCACTCCATTTCAGGATGAATGATAGTATAAATTATTACAGCACTGGTATCATCTTGAACATAGAGAAGTGGAAACTTATACCCCCCCCAAAAAAATTACCCAGGAAGTGATTTTGAGATAGTGACCATTTATCACTAAAAATCCTCCAAGATATTTTAAAAATCCATTTGTACCTTGATTGTACTTACACAGAAAAATTGCAAGCAAACATTTTAGATTTGGCTATTTGGCCATCTTACTTATTATTATTCATTGGCATTTCAAACATTACATTTTCAAATTGGTTTATCGGCATTCTGCCATCACATTTATTAAACAAATATTACGTGTGTCTTTGGCAGTTTGTGCTATCTCTTCCTTTAAAATAAATATGTTAAACCCATGCATGAACTGCCATATTGTAAAGACTAAGATTATAGAAAAGAGCTAATTTGTATGCTGAGCTACACTCTTTCACTCCAGTTACAATGTACTAAAATGAGTTATAGCTTAATCTCATTTAGAGAGCTTTGAATCATCTTAAACATTTAGGAAGCTTCTATAAAATAACACCATCTAAATACTTTGTACATTCCAGAGAAAGTCAGCACCGCCAGGTTTCCATTGATTGCAAAAAGCAAATAATTTTCTAACTCAACTCTTCTACACCACTCTGTCTATGCCATCACTGTAACCTAGGCTGCTGTGCCAGCCAATACTAATGAAGGCCTCAAAGCATTTACCTGTGCCAATGATGTATAGTGTTTACTCTAGTATTCAGATGTTGCATGCATTTAAGCCAGGATATCAGAAAAAGTCTTCTGAACATTGTAACTACTATGCTTCTATGCAGCCCTTGCATCATTTAAATCAGCCTGGAATAACCTTTGTCAAGACGTTATTGATGCTAGGCATGAACACATAGATCTAGCAGTTTAAATGCTCCCAGTAGTCTATATATTAATGCAAAGAGACTCTTATTTCATCTTAGATAGCAAGCAGCATGACCGCCCTAGTTTCAATATACTTTCCAACCCAAGATTCTATATATGCAAGTCATTAATTTACACCCATATTGTTATTTCACTTAGTAACAGGTGCTTACAAATTATTCTGTTGCATGTACCCAACTGAATCCTCAACAACTTTGCTATATGATTATACCCAAGAATACCCAAGAATACAGCAGAATACCCAAGAATACAGCAGAATTTGACTATACCCAAGTAGTTTCTACATTTTGACTCCCACATCCTCATATCACATTCTTGAGGAAGGCTTATTCACATGCTCCATTAGAGTTTTTTCTACTACTAAGTACAGTCATAAATCACAGAAACGAAATCCCATACAACTAACAAGGAATTCTGCACTGATTGCTCCAAAATTGATCTCCACAGTATCCAGTAATCTATGTTACCATCCCAGGGCAGTTTTTGTATGTTACAAACAAGCACAGGCAAGGAAGTATGAGTCACTCATTCTGCTCCTGCTGGTGTTTGCTTGCAATATGTGAGGCTGACCTTAAAACAGTGAGTTCCAGAACAGCTGGCGGAAAAGGGTAAGCCTCTCATATTCAGATCAAGGTCCAATAGATGAATGGACACACACACACACACACACACCAAATATGCTGTGATGTATTACATGAAGTTTAACTATATAATTTTAAACATCTCAAAACTGTAGAAAGATACTTTGATCTTTTTGAATCTGTTAATCCATGAATCTAGATAAACTTGTTTCAGATTGTTAGCAGATTGGAAAAGAACATAAAAGGGAGCAGCAGTATGTATGGTTTAACAAAGACACCTTATGGTTATAAAATACTCTCCTCCCCAACTTCCTGCATTTCCACTTTGGAAATCTGTTGAATAAGCACCCTCATTTTTAGTTCCCTGATGTAATTATTTTGTTACAGCAGCCAGCAACACCTTGTACTTAAATTTAAAAACAAAGGAGCATTAAATTTAGGTAACTCACACATATTCCAATGCAAATACACATTTCCTTCCCTCCCAACATCATCCACAGCATTATTGGAAATGCAGCAGCTCCCAAATTACACATTCATATAAAAACTGTAATAAAAACACATATCTAGATTCTTGTTCCACTTTCAGAAATGTGTTATTAGACACAAGCAAGAAAGCCTCATCAGTTAAATTCTTAAAAACACCTAAGTGTATACCGGCATAATTAGTAAAGTACTTAACTTCCCCCAAAGCCTCACAAAAGATTTGGATTTACTACATTAATCTCCAAAACCATTAGCCAATGTACTGTAGTACAGAGGCAAATAGCAGAGTTATACTAATTTTGGGTTGCTGGATGCTGTGAAAAGCAGTTAAAATAAGATCCCAGACAGATTATTTGACTACCTTCAAAACAGAGCCATTTAGGATGGTTCACACTTTACAATTTCACGAGATGAGGATAATAATTTTGCAAGGAGGTCCATGAATAGCAAGATTGTGTTTACACTGTGTTTCACACTAGGTTTGCCAACTTCATGTTGGGAAATACCTGGAGATTTGAGGGTGGAGCCTGAGATCGGCGGAGTTTGGCAAGAAGAGGGATATCAGCCGAGTATAATGCCATAAATTCCACCCTTCAAAGCAGCCATTTTCTCTAGAACTGATCTCTGTAGTCTGGAAATCAGATGAGCTTTGTAATCTGGATATCAATTCTAACTTTGGGGGATCTCCAGGTCCCACTTGCAATCTCTAGGACCTACCTACATCACATATCACAGTAAACATTGCTTTTCTAGAAAAAATCACTTTCATACAGGAGAATTATACTGTACAAAGTGGCCTTCAACAGTTTATGAACTCATCTGTGCCCTGTCCAAATTTCCAGTCAGTCAGGGTTTGTCACATTGTACCACCCCACAACTATTTTAGTTCAATTTCACTATGTTCACATCCATTCTAAAACTGGGAGGTATTTTGAATTGTTAAATAACTGAAATGTTTATCTCTATATTTGGCTGTTATCTGTTTGCAAGAGAGGCCATGCTAAATAGTAGGGTTGCCAGGTCCCTTGAGTCCCCTGGTGGGAGCCTGGCACTCACCCTCTGCGGTCTCTGGTGTCCTTTCTCTTGCGCGCGATATGCACGCGTGCACTCCCGGTGTGCATGATGACATCACTTCTGGGAAGTGACATCATCACATGGGTCAAAGGGTGGCCCGGCGTGCGCTCCTGCGCTTGTCGAAGGGCTGAGCTCGAAATGTGCCCGTTGTGGGGTGTGGGGTGTGCGCCGTGCCACCTGGGGGTGCACCGTGCCACCAGGGGGCACCCTGGGGGCACGCCCCCCTTCTGGCCAGGTAAGTGGGGGCGGGGGGGAGGAAGTGGGAACAGGGGATCCCCCGCCCCAGGGAATTGGCAGCCCTACTAACTGGTATCAGCACAGCCAGAATAACTTTTACAACTGTTTACAACTTCATAGCTCATAATAAATTATCTTCTTGAGAGAAAGTTTTGATCCCTCATAGTAAAAGGAGGCTTCATGTATCTGGGAAACGACTACTCTTGGACCTGACTTTACCTGCAGTTGATGAAAGTGTACTTTGACAAAATATATTTTATCCACAGCTTTTTTCTTGTATGTCTGATCATTAAATATTATAGAAGAAATCTATAAGAAATACTTTCCTATGCACAAAATGCTTTTCTTGTACATAGTCTCTTGTTCATTCACTTTTGATAATTACAAGAAAAAAATTAAAAGAATCAAATTTGACAATGATGTAGATAATCCAATATAACAATTTATTTAATTTTCTTCAAACAATATCTTCTGATACTCAAGAACTGTTATCTAAGGGAATAAACATTAAAAAGTTAAGAAAGCTCCCAGACAATGATGTAGGTTTCCCAGAAAATTATGGCATTTTTCCAATTCAAATTTAAATTCATAATTCAAATATTTAAATAACTAGTAAAAGGAAGTAAATATACCAAGTACAAGCCTGAACTATGTGCAAACACTGAGGTTTTTCCAGGCTTTACATCCCACATATAACTCATCTAACATGACTGATTTGCAGCACAATAGCCATGACAACTATAGATAAATAGATGATATGTGGGACAGAACATTTTTCACTAAAAAATATGGCACTGGAAAATTTTCTGAAAAATTTCCAGCCACACCTCATTGGTTCCAACAGATGAAACCCTAGGGTTGCCAGGTCCTTTGGGGCCTAAACCGGGGACAGGGAGGTTGTGGGTGGTGCGGGGAGGTCTAGTGTTGGGGGACAATTTTTATCAAATCAGCCCTGCGCGGGGGCATTCACTTCCTTCTTGTGCCGGGAATGATGTCATTCTTGGTACAACAAGGAAGTCCTCTGGAGCATGCAAGAGTGTGCTCTGGAGCTCTAAGACCCGTTCCCTGCACCTTTCCCTCCATTGGCCAGGTAAGTAGGGGGGGCTGAGGTCGGGAGCAGGGGATCCTCCACTCGTACGAGGGAAATGGGATCCCTAGGGAATCCCTTCATGCAGAAGGAATGCCAGTTGTCCTGCCTTGCTAAAGCTGGTGGTGACACAAGTTGCCATACTTCATTGGACAGTATAAAGGGGCCACTTTGCTAAGTAGGTTTGATATTTAGTTTGTCTTTCTAATATCTGATGTATTAGTTAATTCTTATTCAGCTCACTGTATTTCCCAGGTTCAAAAAAAGATATACATACAAAAGGAGATAATTTCTATGCTGGAAAAAAAGAGTAGGCATCTCCTCCTGTATTTTTATATGACTGCTGGAACATATTACAGTCTAGCAGGAATAACCTACAAAAATAGTTGTATTGGTTCCTGGACATCACCTTGTTTTGTTATGAACCAGCTTTCTTTCTTTCTTTCTTTCTTTCTTTCTTTCTTTCTTTCTTTCTTTCTTTCTTTCTTTCTTTCTTTCTTTCTTTCTTTCTTTCTTTCTTTCTTTCTTTCTTTCTTTCTTTCTTTCTTTCTTTCTTTCTTTCGCTGTCAAGTGGTAGCCAATATGGGGTTCTCATAGCATTTTCAAGGCAAAAATGTTTAGAGGTGGTTTACCATTGCCTGCTTCTATGTGGCAAGCAACCCAGTTTGTATCGGCACCCACACAAGAAGCAGGCCACACGCTAGATCTGATCTTCGGGATGGGATTGGATGTGGTTCTGGATAAAGCAGAGTTGGTGCCATGGTCAGACCACGCGGTTCTGAAGGCCTGGCTGGGCGTGCCACCCCCCCTGCAAGGGCGGTGAGCAAATTTATGCTCACCCGCGGAGACTTATGGACCCAATTGGGTTCCAGAATGCTCTGCGGGAACCAATGCTCCACGGTGGTTCATTAGATGAGCTAGTGGAGGGCTGGCAAGTCCGGCTCTCTGAGGCCATCGATGAAATCGCCCCCCGTCGTCCTCTTCGCTGCCGGAATCGCCAGGCTCCTTGGTATACAGAGGAGCTGCAGCAACAGAAACGGGAGCTAAGACGACTTGAACGCGTGTGGCGGCGATCTCGTGACGAGGAAGCAAGAACATCTTATAGGCTGTTTATGAAGTCCTATGAGATGGCGGTGAAAGCTGTGAAGAAAGAATATTATGCAGCTTCCATCACATCAGCTAGCTCACGCCCGGCTAAATTATTTAATGTGGCCCGTTCATTGGTCTCCCAATCAGGTGGAGACCATCAAAAGTTGAATTTGGAGATAAGCTGTGAGGCTTTTGCGAGCTTTTTTACTGATAAGATCTTGCTTCTCCACCGCGACTTACCAGCCACAGTTGATACAGTAAATGAACTAGAGGCCCCTTGGCCGTCTTCAGGACCCATATTAGATCATTTCAGCCCTCTTTTCGGGGAAGAGGTGGACAGGATTCTGCAGGTGGTACAGCCTACCACGTGCCCCTTGGACCCATGCCCGTCATGGCTGGTGAAAGCCAGTGTTGACGGGCTTCGGGATTCCTTGGAGGCGATTATAAACCTTTCCTTGAGCTCTGGGGTTTTTCCCAAGGCGCTGAAGGAAGCTGTGGTACGGCCTCTTCTGAAGAAATCATCATTAGATCCTGCTGACCTGCTCAATTACCGACCGGTTTCCAACCTTCCATTTTTGGGGAAGGTGATTGAGCGGGCGGCAGAGAAGCAACTGCAGAATTTCCTGAAGGAGACCTCGGCCCTAGACCCCTTCCAGTCGGGTTTCCGCCTGGGACATGGTGTCGAGACATTGCTGGTCGCCCTCACAGACGATCTCCGCAGACATCTGGATCAGGGCGGATCAGCACTGCTGTCAGCAGCGTTTGATACGTTTGATCATGAGCTTTTGACCCAACGCCTTGCCGATGTGGGGATTCAGGGGACAGCACTGCAGTGGCTGGTCTCCTTTCTCCATGATCGGGGACAGAGGGTGGAGCTTGGGGAGAGAGTGTCATCTCGTAGGCCACTGGTATGTGGTGTGCCACAGGGAGCGATACTCTCTCCATTATTGTTTAATATCTATATGCGCCCCCTCGCCCGGCTGGTGCGGAGTTTCGGCCTTGGGTGTCACCAATATGCGGATGACACCCAGCTTTATCTGCTGTTGGACGGGCGGCCTGGATCAGCCCCTGATGCCCTGGAGCGTGCTTTTGAGGCTGTGACTGGTTGGTTGAGACAAAGTCGGCTGAAATTGAATCCCACGAAGACGGAGGTCCTGTATGTGGGTCGTGGGGAGATGGCTTTGGGACCCCGGCTTCCTACACTTGATGGGGCAGTACTTACACTGGCCTCGAGAGTTAGGAGCCTGGGGGTGATTCTGGATTCCTCCCTGAAGATGGAGGACCAGATCACTGCAATTGCCAGGTCTTCCTTTTATCATCTTCGGCAGGCCAGGCAGCTTGCCCCTTATTTGTCTCCCCATGACTTGACTACAGTGGTCCAAGCAATGGTCACCTCTAGGTTGGATTACTGTAACGCGCTCTACGTTGGGCTTCCCATGGGCCTGATCCGGTGGTTACAGCTGGTACAGAATGCAGCAGCGCGGGTCATTGCTGGAGCACCGGTGTGGGAGCATATTACACCGGTGCTACACCAGCTGCATTGGCTGCCAGTGAAGTACCGAATCAGGTTCAAGGTTTTGGTGTTAACCTACAAAGCCCTACGCAGATTGGGACCAACATATCTGAGGGACTGTCTCTCACCTTATGAGCCCCAGAGGACTCTCCACTCTAGTGGAAAACATCTTTTAAGTGTCCCTGGCCCTAGGGAGGCCCGCCTGGTGTCGACCAGGGCCAGGGCCTTTTCAGTCCTGGCCCCGGCCTGGTGGAATGCTCTGTCTTGCGAGACAAGGGCCCGGCAAGATTTGCTTGCATTTCGCCGGGCCTGTAAGACAGAGCTATTCCACCAGGCATATGGTTGATGCCGGGCAGTGCCCCCCCCCTGTGGAGGGGGGGTTAAACCATCGCCCCTATGCAAACACAGAGGCATGTATGAACTACTGTGCAGTATGAACTGTAATATTTAATGCTTTTAAATGTTTTTAATGTATTATTTAACGCTTTTAAATGTTTTTAATGGTTGGGTGATGTTTGTATTTGTTATCCGCCCTGAGACTGCGAAAGCGGGGAGGGCGGAATATAAATATAATAAATTAAATTAAATTAAATTTAAATTAAACCCTAAAATTCCTTGGTGGTCTCCAATCTAAGTACTAATCAGGGCTGACCCTTAGCTTCTGAGATGTAATAAAATTGGGCTATCCAGTTCAGGGGTCCTCTGTTATTTTAAACTCATACATTTTTTTCTGTTCAGAAACACTGCCACTCAGATAACTTGGCTTATGAACAAGTAAGCAGTTTGCATTTTCTATACCTAAGGGAGCAGCGTGTGTGGCATTTCAGTTAAATGGAAACAAAGTTGACAACACTTCTAAGTAGTACACAAGAAATTACTATCTGTATGCCAAGTAAACTAAATGAAACCACTTCACACTTCAGGAATATAACTAAAGTCACCACTATAAAGTTCCTTCAGTGTATTGGGGAGGCTGCATTTTACATTCCCAGACTAGATTAGTAAAAATTTTAAGTAGGTATACTAGAAGGAATACATTATAGGAAACAATGACCTACCAATTACAATGTTCAGTGGCTGAATAACATATGGTTCTGTGACTGTTTCTGCCCATTAAAGGCCTTTCATATCAAGTACTTCAGTAAAAAATTCCTTCCATTGAGAAATCTATCCACATCCAGACTGTTCCATGTTTATTTCCACAGTGAAAGACAGTTTGCTGGCAAAGAGGAACTATCTGCCATGACCAGAAAAGCTTTGATGGGGAGACTCTGGTGATGCTGGAAGCGTACTGTGAGCACTCTCAGCAATGGATATTGCCAAACTGGTTTTTTAAAAAGCTTATTATGCAGTAAATACAGCATAGTGTTGTATATAAAGTTGACCTCATCATACCTTTACAAATCCTACCTGATGAATATTCAGAGAATAATTAAAAACATTTTGAATTATTCTTGCTAATCATATGCCCTTACTAACAGTTTGTTCTTCTCCATTGCTGCCCACTTTACAACATTTCATCTCTGTATTTGGAATTATGCTTGTTTGCCTATTGTACTGTTTACTGAATGTCCTAGCCATTGATCATATTGACTTACACAGTGTAATCCACCTTGAGTCTCTGAGAACGATGGAATATATATGCATCTTGCATATCCTTCTGTAACTCCCTACTTTATCTACTTGCATTTGTTAAACCTACTTTGCCTATTTATTATCAGTTAAGAGTGGCCTCCAATCATTACAACTGAACTGATTACTCTTTTTATTAGAATGTGTTTTAAACTGGCTTCTCTTCATAACATCCCCCTCCCCTTTTCAGGTATGAATATAAAAGCATCAACTTAATGGATATGCATTAAGTAAGCTCTGACTCACAAACACTAATGCTGGAATTAAGTTTGTTGGTCTTTCTAATGCCACTGAATTCTTGTTTTATTTTGCTGCTACATACTCAACACGGCCTGGTAGAAGGTCCAAGTTGGGGGCTGAAGTATGAGCACATCAGAAAACTGGAAGGCATAAAAAGAATCCACACTGCTGCCTTACTCACTTGTGAAACTAGAAGCAGTCAATTGTTCATGTATTCTGGTAGGAAGAGAATACAAAAATTGAGAAATAGTTGCAAGACAGAACTGTTGTCCTCACCTCCCAATGTAACCAGTTGCCTTTAAAGATTCAGGTTCATTTTTTAACCTTTATAAAATGATCAATATGATGTTCTGAAATAATGCTGCAAAAAACAATAAAATGTTCTTTTCAAAATACAATTTTAAAATTCTCTATTTTATCTCCTACCTAATGGCTTGCAAACACTGTTTCAAAACACATTAAACCACATTCTTTCATTGCTTTTAAATCTCAGTCACCAGTGTTTAAAATATTTTAGATGAATGTGATTAGCAATAGGACTAATACTCCCAACATAGTTCAAGTTAAATTGACATTAAAACATGTATATGCACGTTAAATCATGTATTTCAATTACCAGGAAGCACATCATCAATCAAATGCAATGTAGCCTCCATTAAAAAAAAAACTCAAGGATTACTTGGAAGATCCAGTTCTCTGGCCTAGTTTTCAGCAAGTGACAAGATAAACCTGTTTCTAAACTGTACCAATTACAATTGGTAACTAACATAACTGAGTGCTTCTTAATACAAATAATTTCATCCTTGCCAAAAAACTAAAAAGTCAGGGACAAGACTTTGGTAGTATAACAAACCGCAGCAGTATTTTTCTGAACAATGAGAAACAAGTTACCTTTAAAAAAAAATTACAGTAAATTGTCTAGAAATGCCCTCTAGCACTCAAATGTTACATGACCAGTTCAGCCTGCAGCATAACCAGATAATCCTATTTAATGAACATTATTTATTATTTATTTATTACATTTTCTGCCCACAGAAGGCCACCAAGGAAGCTAAGAAATTAAAACATACAAATAAAAATCTCATCTTAAAATCCATTAAAACCAGCACACAAATACATCTTTAAAACATTTTAAAACCAGAGCTTAAAATAAATACAAAATATAAAAAAATTAAAACATTGCAGAGGAAGTATCTTTGAGGGAATGCCAAGTGAAACAAAAAAGTCTTCATCCACTGATGGAAGATGGCAACAGATGGGAAAGTTGAATCTCCCTGAACAGTTCCAGAGTTTTGGTGCCACTACTGAGAAGGTCCTCCCTCAGGTTGCCACCTGCCTAATCTCAGAAGGTGGGGAAACTTGAAGCAGGTCCTCCAAAGATAAGACTGGTAAGGAAGTAGGCGATCTTTCAATGTGTTGGACCCAAACCATATAGGGCTTTAAATATCAGTACCAACACCTTGAATTCTGCCTGAAAACAGATAGAGAGCCAGTGTAGATAGGCCATGGTAAAAGGCACCCCTGGCCCCAGCTGCCACCTGCTTAACCAGCAGTAGGCCCGGGTGCAAGAGCATCCCCAAATTACAGATCTGATCCTTTAAAGGGAGAGATCAAGATGGGTAGCCGTGTTAGTTTGTCTGTAGCAGCAGAAAAGAGCAAGAGTCCAGTAGTACCTATAAGACTAACAACATTTGTGGTAGGGGATGAGCTTTTGTGAATCACAGCTCACTTCTTCAAGTATTTGAAGATGCTCATATCCTACCACAAATTTTGTTAGTCTTGAAGGGGAGGGTAACATGAATGCAAAATGGGTTATATTTACAAAGTGCTACATTCAAAACAAACTTGAAATATACGAGATTCTAGATACTAGATCTAGTATGAGAAATATTGGGGCAGGGTGGGGCGGGAGGACCAAAAGAAACAAACCTGTGTTTCCAGAACACCCAGATATGCCCAGGGATGCGAGTATATTTGTTAGAATTTTGCCCCTACAGGTTTAAATTAGTTTCAAATAATTCATCCATACATGGCATTATATGTCAATTTCAACTGAAAAAATATTTGAAGACAAAAATTGACAAGGATTGAACCACCCTTTATTAATTGAAGTTACATAATAGGGAATACAAGAAACAGAGCCAGTGCCAATATTTTAGCCAGCTAGTTCAAATCAGTGTAGACACACCGGAAGAGAGATCCACTACCTCAAATGAATCACTAGGCTGAAATAGTTTCTTGTTCTCCAAAGATCCTCCTCTGTTTTGGCAAATGTGGCAAAACAAAACAAATCATGGAGGTGCACAGAGATACTCATCTTTGCAATCTAATTAGAAGTGTTCTTGAAGGCCTACTCTTCTATAACTTTAGTCCATTAAACCTAGGTCTTGCCCTCTAAAGTGGCACAAATGTATTAAAAATTGTTATTGTGTCCCCATTCATTCTTCTCTTCCCCATGCTAAACATAACTAGTTCCCTCAACCTTTTCTTATAGCATTTATTTTCCAGATCCCTGACCACCTTTCTTTCTACTCTCTGAACCTGTTCCAAATTGCCTGAGCATAGTACTCCAGATGAGGTCTGGAACACAACAGAATTATTACTGCTTGTGACTTGGAGGTTATGAATTCTATTAATGCAACTTAAAGTCCCATTAGGCTGTGTCCAGGGACAAGCACCCCAAGTGCCCCAGACTTGCCCCAGACACCTTACCTGAAGACCAATGGCACCCCAGCTGCAGGCACAGAGAGCCCAGGGGAGGTGACTCAGCTCCAGCGAGCAGAGAGTGAGGGGGGAAAGGAGCCAGCCAGGGAGGCCTGCCAGGAACATGCTGCCCAACCAAGCCCCAAAGGGCAAGAAACACACATGCCTATCTAGGGTGCTGAGACCAGGACAGATGGACTAGAAGCCCCTGCCCAAGCCCTAGGGGGAACCAGCAGCAACCTCCACCCGGGGGAACTAGCCAGAACCCAGGAGGTCAGGGCAGCACTTTGTGAACAGCAGCAGAAGCAGCCAAGCCACATCACCTGGAAAGGCCCTGCCAGCCCCATCCTGCAGGAAAGGATAAGAGAGCAGGGAATAAGGGGAGGAGGAACACCTGAGGGTGCCACCAGATGGGTTACATCTAGCCCCACCCTGCAAGAAAGGAGAGCAGGGAGAGATTGGGATAAGGAAACACCTGAGGGCATACCCAGCTGGAGAGCATCAGGGATAGAGCAGAGCCTGGGAGGAAGGGAGGGGGAAGTTGGGAGAAGCTCTATAAAGGCAGGCTCAGTAGGGAGCTCATGGTAAGTTGTGTAGGAGCTTGGTGGCATTTAGGAGAATGTGAGAGAGAAGCTGGAAGAAGTAGGTGTGAGAGAGAGGAAGAACAAGCCCAGAGGAGGGTGGAGGCTTTGGAAGGCAAGGAGAAAGTGGAGGCAGCCAGGACTCTGTGAGGTTGAGCAGGCCTGCGAGTGGACTGAGAGGAAGTGAGGGTGATAGATATACCCCACAGAGCAAGAACCTGCACTGTCCCTGACAGCTTCCCAGAATCAAGGTCAGGTGTGCCAACACCCAGCATTGTGGTGCCCATGGCAGAACCGGACAGTCTGTTTTTGTAGCTGCAAACTGCTGATATGTTCAATTTGTAATCAATTGCAATTCCCAAGTCCTTTTTGCACATGCGTCTGATAACCCAAGTATCCCCCATCCTATATGTTTGATTAAATGCAGAAGTTTAAATATTTGTCTGCTCAGTTTCATTAATTTCAAGCCAGCTTTCCAACCTATCAAAGTCAGTTTTCATTTTATTTCTGTCTTCTAAATGTTACCTATCTTTTCTAGTTGTTTCATCTGCAATCTAAGGATTCCCCCTTCATCCAGTTTCTCTGGTAAATTTTTTGAAGCATGCTAGGCTTGGTTCAAAGCCTTGTGTCACCCCATTAACAACCTCCCTCCTGACTGACAACGTGCCATTAGTGAGCATAGCAGGTATGGTTTGTCCATCAATTGTGAATCTTTCCCCTGCCTCCTCACTACCAGTCTAGGCAAACCAAAGTATTACACTAGTGCTACATACCTTTGTGGTATGTGCATATATCCATATGGTGCTATCAAGCTAGATTATGCTGTAGTGTTCAATCAACACCCTCTTATGGCTCTCACAAGAACGGTTGGTTGGCCTAGCCAGTCAGTCATGTTTGTTTCACCATCCATGTTTATTCACTAGTATTAATGTATCATATAAAAGGATGTTTGCTTTCTCTATAATTAAGGTGATCATAATTGTCCTAAATACCATACACTAAAAATGCTTTCAAAAGTTTTTTTTAAAAAAACACCCTTTGCCAGTCTTTCATTACTTACTGTCAAGAAAAAAGATGCTTTAAAACATGGCAATCAATTTCCAGTTTCTTGGGATGGATTAATAATCCACAGGCTCCACAAATTTATGCCCTCTCCAGAGGAAATTAGTTAAATGTTAAGTACCACAAAGTTAATAATGTTAGAAAAAAATATCGGCAGCACTTGCTATAATGCACCAATAAAATATCTATTAACTCAGTTTTACCAGGTAAGGTTGGGCAGAGATCCATTAGCTTGCACAATATTAGCCTTGCTGTTAATCCACGTTAAAGCGATTATGAAGAGGTACCTTGTCAGCTTCCAGCTCAGACCTCTTGAACTGCTTAAACTCTGAATTAATCGAGCTTCAGCAGGGCGAAGGCTCCAGAAGGGGAGACACCAGAGCCGGCAGCGATCACTCTGGAGGGGACGGATTCTCTCACGGTCCTCCACCACCTCTGGTGTTTCCCCTTCCAGAGGCTTGGTTAATTCAGAGTTTTAAGCAGCGAGGGTGGTAGGGTAAAAGCTCCGGATGGGGAAACAGTCCAGCATACCAGAGGTGGTAGAGGACTGTGAGAGAATCTGTTGACTTCGGAGTGATCTCCGCCGGCTCGGTCTTTCAAAACTACAATTCCTGGCTAACATTGCGTCTCCTGTCACTTGACAAACACACTCTCAGGCATCTCATGTAGAGAGAGTCTCAGGCAATGATTTCCTACCTCACTACTATGTAGCATCAGTATTCAAATCACTATCTGACTCACTGGGAGCGGAGAGGGAGAGATATGAAGCATATTTTTGCCTACGTACAGGAGCAAAACAATTTTTACAATTAGTAATTTAAAACACTAATTCAAGGACTGTTTGGAGAAACCTTACAAATTTGGAACAAGGTTTCTCTACTTGTAGTCCAGACTTTCTAATTCAAACCTTTCAACAACATTCAGCCTTCAACACAGAACACAGCTGTTGTCTGATCTCAAAATTCAAAAAGAAAAAGGAACCATACCTTCAAAGCACATTTCTGTCCTTTCTCTTTGTGAAAGCATTCCAGTACTTTGCCATTAATGCCTAAGCCCAGCACCCGCTTAGAGATTTTATAGTCATCTGTAACTGCATGTTTCTTTATTTCCCCCTTGACAGGGACAGCTCCACTAGGCAAAGGTCTTGTGTTGCTTTTGCTGTCCTCATGATTCTCCAGTGGGGGTCCTTCCTGATTTGTGCTTTGTTCCATAGCAAGTTCCAACTTTAGAAAAAGTGGTTGCCAGTTTCCCCGAGTTTATTGGGGAATTTCTTCAGAAACATATTCCCATCAAGTAGTTGAAAGCAAACAGAGTAGCTCTGGTCCATTTCCTGGGATTTCACTAAAAAATCTCCTAATAAAAAAAACAAGTATTATTTAATTACAAAGACATGGATTGAAGAGCTATTACTGATATTCTCCTATGCTGCGGGACATCCAAATGCTTAGAAAATTCATTCAAATAAAAGGCAAACTTAAGGTCTGACGCCAACTTTTTTTCTGGCTGGGTGCCTGTACTTTTAACAAAATAAAACGTAAGTCCAACAGTTCCTTAAAAACTAACAAAACTGATTTCAGCATGATATTTTCTGAACTAGAATTTACCATTGGATGCATTAAATTTTTAAGTGTTGCCCAACAAGCAAAAATTCCACAGGTACAGTATTTCCCATCCTTGTCAGGTAAGCATTTCTATCTTGCAACTGTCAAAAGGCACAGGCACTTCCACAATAAAAGGCAATTCTACTTTAACCTAAACTTATGTTTTAAATAATATTTAGAAGAAACAAAAATTAATGTTACAGTTTTAAAACTGGTTTAAAAAGACTATCTGAGCATTTGTTTGGGGGAATTTGAATGAGTTTTGCAGTCACTTAGTACTGGTGAATCATCTCCATGATGACAGGATTCAGGGCAAGAACCCAAAGTAATGGGTCCTCCAGACTGAAGATATTAATATGTTTCATGTATGCTGAATCATTGCACCCAGTAAGGTTTAAAATGGGCTTGGAGACTAAGTCAGTTCCTAGCAATGATCTGCATGGGAAGCACAGAAATAGCAGCACCAATTCCCACTATGCCAAGGAAGCTCGCTGGGTGACCTTAGACCAGTATACACTATCGCCCTAATTTACCCTAACAAGGTTGTGAGAATAAAATGGAGATGGGGGGGGGGATGTTGTAAGCAATTTTGGGTCCCCGTTACAGAGAAAAATGAGGTACAACTAAAATAAAAACATAATTTTTTTTTGTATTCACTTGATGTCAGGTGGTTTTGCTTAGAAAACATCACTTTTTAAAACTCTTGTAGGATTTAATACTGAGACATCTCAAATAAAAACATGTGCAGGGTATTCTTCTCTGAACAGTAACTAACCACAAACTGACCCTTCTCAGTGAACATGGGTGTGTGTGTGTGTGTGTGTGTGTGTGTTTTCAAGACGTGTGTGTGTGTGTTTTTCAAGACATTTCTACAAACAGAGATGCTCCCAGCTGGAGCATCTCTGTTTGTAGAAATTAGTCACTGACACTATACATTATTTATAACACCCTTTAAAGTGACTGAGAAAGCTAAAACAGAAGTTTTATGAGTTAACAAACTAGATTTTACATTCTGTCCCTTTAAGCCTCTCCTATATATAAAATGCCTTGCATGAGTTACTAGTACTCCTGAAAAGAGCAAAAGATTCCAGTAACCTGTCTTTCCTGGAAAACAAGTGGCTTGAAAACAAATTTGTTCCAAGCCCAGGTACAGTAGCCATGTTTAGACCCTAAAGACCTCTCATTCACCCCAGATGCTGTTTTACCCCTCTCAGAGTTATACCGACGAGACAAAAACTACACCTGGTAACGTTTTCCCTGCTAAACTTAAAAATGAGTATCCCTTCAAGTTCAGAATCCTCAGCCCAGGTGGGCTAACTCTAACGCAGCCAAATGAAGCGATATATGGTAAGACAGACTTCCTAAGCCAGCTCCTAAACAACCACTTGTGCGCAGAAAAAGACTGGCAGAAAATTAGACCACCCCCCTCCAGTCTCAGAACAAAGAGCGCGCCAAAAATCGCAGCTGGGACCCAAGGGGCTCTGACTGCAGGTGTGCCAGAGCTGAGAAACCGGAGGCGGGTTAAAGCGTGGGAAACCAGCAGGTGAAGCTTCCGCAGGGGAGGGGGAAATGTTACCTGCGCTGGGCGCATGCTCCTCGCAGGGGGTCGCTTTACTGTTCCTTCAAATGAGTAGCAAAAGGGGGGGGACAGCCATAGATGAATTGCAAAGTACGGGCCCAGCCAAGGCTCTGCCCCAGCCGAAGAGGGCAGGTTCAGGCAGCCGCGCATGTAATTCCCCGCCCCGGCCCAACCCGGTCCCAGTACAGTCACCCGCCGCGCGGGTGGGGCGAGTGTGCGGGCGGCGCGGGGGGGGGGGCGGGCGTGCTGAGGGACACCTGGCTGGAAGCGAGCAGGGCAAAGCAGGGAGGCTGAGAGCTTCTCCAGGAGGTGGGGCTGGGCGAGACAGAACCCCGACAACAAACGCTTCTTCTCCCAGCTATTGAGGCGGCTGTTGCAAGTAACGAAGGGAAACCTTGGCAGCGTCGCCTTGGCAGCCATTCACAAGGCTGGTGGCGCCTAAGTGTCCAGCTAGGTAGCCGAGAAGCGGCGGCAGTGCCAGGCCCTTTCTCCTAATGTAACTGGTCTGCAAGCTAAAAGGACGGACTAGCGAAGAGGAAAGCTCTTTTTCAAAAAAACAAAAGTGCCAAGAACCCCGCCATTTTCGTGCCAAGGGCCCCAGCTTTTTAACTTCGGGCGTAGGGTGTAAATGCGCAAAACGGGACCAAAGTATTGTGACAAGCCTCAGAGCACGGAAGGCAGGCGAAGGTACACTCTAGAAACGAAGTAAAGAACAAAACAGCTTTCCTTTGTTTGCGTGTGCCCCTGACATGTCATGGAGGAATGCACTAGTGAAGGAAAAAATAGCTGCTTTGTTTCCTGATTTTGGGAAGAAAGTAAAACCAGGATCCACACGGATCCTCGCGGATCCTATGGTTTTTTAAATAGGAAAAACACAAATGAAACATCAAATCACATATCACAGCCAGGTCCACAGATTGAAATATAAAAAACACAGATCCAAAAATATTTGGCCCTGCCACTGTAAAAAAACGTGAATCTGAGACACGGATCCTCATGAATTCATATGATTTTTACATTGAAACAAAACAAAAAGGCTGTCATATTTTAGATCATGTCCCAGGCTACAGAGAGCAACAAAACAATCATGCATTCACGAATTCGTGGTGCTGCCACGGAACAAAAGCTAAAAAAGCATGAATCCTCACGGATCCTCTTGATTTTTAAATGGGGCCATGCAAAATCCACCATACAATACTAGATCAGGTCCATTGGCACAAATGAGAACCCAAAACTCAGCCATCCACCTCCTCGTGGCACCGCCATGAAGAAAAAACACATGCTAAAAAGCCACGGATCCTCTTGGATCCTCTTGATTTTTACATGGGGTCACCCAAAAAACACCATACAATACTAGATCATGTCAATTGCCACAAATGGGACCAAAAATTCAGCCATCTACTGCTTCGTGGCACTGCCATGGGGCAAAAACATGGTTCAAAAGCACGGATCTTCACGGATCTTCTTGATTTTTACGTGGGGTCATCCAAAATCCACCATAGAATACTTGATCATGTCCATTGCCTCAAATGGGACCCAAAAAAACAGCCATTCACCTCTGCGTGGCACTGCCACGGGGCAAAAACATGGTTCAAAAGCATGGATCCTCACAGATCGTCTTGATTTTTAAATGGGGCCATGCAAAATCCACCATACCATACTAGATCAGGTCCATTGGCACAAATGAGACCCAAAAATTCAGCCATCCACCTCTTCGTGGCACCGCTATGAAGAAAAAACATGCTAAAAAGCCACGGATCCTCATGGATCCTCTTGATTTTTACATGGGGTCACCCAAAATCCACCATGCAATACTCAATCATGTCCATTGCCACAAAAAGGACCCAAAAAAACAGCCGTCCACCCCTGCGTGGCACCGTCACGGGGCAAAAACTTGGTTCAAAAGCACGGATCCTCTCGGATCGTCTTGATTTTTACGTGGGGTCATCCAATATCCACCATAGAATACCTGATCATGTCCGTTGCCAAAAATGGGACCCAAAGATTAAGCTGTCCACCCCTTCGTGGCACCGCCATGGGGCAAAACATGTTTCAAAAGCACGGATCCTCATGGATCCTCTTGATTTTTCAATGGGGCCATGCAAAATCCACCATACAATACTAGATCATGTCTAATGACACAAATGGGCTCAGAAAAACTATCCGTCCACCACTTTGTGGCACCACCACAGGGCAAAAACATGTTTCAAAAGCACGGATCCTCATGGATCCTCTTTATTTTTCAATGGGGCCATGCAAAATCCACCATACAATACTAGATCAGGTCCATTGGCACAAATGAGACCCAAAAATTCAGCCATCCACCTCTTCGTGGCACCACCATGAAGAAAAAAACATGCTAAAAAGCCACGGATCCTCATGGATCCTCTTGATTTTTACATGGGGTAACCCAAAATTCACCATACAATACTCAATCATGTCCATTGTCACAAAAGGGACCCAAAACAACAGCAGTCCACCGCTGTGTGGCACTGCCACAGGGCAAAATCGTTTCAAAAGCACGGATCTTCACGGATTTTCTTGATTTTTACGTGGGGTCATGCAAAATCCACCATACAATACTAGATCAGGTCCATTGGCACAAATGAGACCCAAAAATTCAGCCATCCACCTCTTCGTGGCACCACCATGAAGAAAAAAACATGCTAAAAAGCCACGGATCCTCATGGATCCTCTTGATTTTTACATGGGGTAACCCAAAATTCACCATACAATACTCAATCATGTCCATTGTCACAAAAGGGACCCAAAACAACAGCAGTCCACCGCTGTGTGGCACTGCCACAGGGCAAAATCGTTTCAAAAGCACGGATCTTCACGGATTTTCTTGATTTTTACGTGGGGTCATCCAAAATCCACCATACAATACTTGATCATGTCCATTGCCTCAAAGGGAATCCAAAAAAACAGCCATCCACCTCTTCATGGCACCGCCATGAAGAAAAAACATGCTAAAAAGCACGGATCCTCAAGGATGCTCTTGATTGTTACATGGGGCCACCCGAAATACACCATACAATACTAGATCATGTCCAATGACACAAATGGGACCAGAAAAATCAGCCGTTCACTGCTTCGTGGCACCGCCACGGGGCAAAAACATGGTTCAAAAGCACGGATCCTCTCGGATCATCTTGATTTTTACGTGGGGTCATCCAAAGTCCAGCATACAGACCAAAACCATAATCATTGCTACAAATGGAACCAAAAAATTCAGCCATCCACAGATTTACGGCACTGCCACGGCAGAAAAAACTTGGTTCAAAAGCACAGATACTCATGGTTCCTCTTGATTTTTATATGGGGTGACCTAAAATCTACCATGCAGTCCCACTGGAGCCCAAGAATTGTTTTGAGGTGCTTGAGATGGTGATGGGGATGAGAGGAGAATTAGAACCACAAAAACCTGGAGGAGGGAGTGAAGAAGGCATGGGGCCACACGGAAATGGAAGAAAATGGAAGGTGGTAGTCATCAGGGACTCTCTGCTCAGGGGAATAGAACCATCATATGTCCAGGCCAAATCCCCTATGCTGAGAGATGTATTGCTTGCTGGGAGCCAGAATTCAGGATATTACAGACCGACTGCCAAAACTGATCAGACTGACTGATCAGTACCCATTTGTGCTGGTTCACGTGGGAACTAATAACATGGCCACGAATACCATTGCAAGATTTAAAGAGGACTATGAAGCTCTTAGAAGGCAGTTGAGGACAGTGGGGGCACAGGTAGTATTCTCTTCTTCCTGTCAAAGGAAGAGGAATGCAAAGGGAGCAAACCATACTCGAGGTGAATCCAACTCTCCAATTTTAGTAAAAAGCCTTTTTGAATAATTAGATTTTGCATTGTTTGCAGAAATCCAGGAGGGTGGTGGATCTTCTGACCTCCTCATGGGGGGCCATTCCACAGGGTTGGGGCCACCTCAGAGAAAGCCCTTGTAAAGGTAGATGATGATTTCACCCATGTACAGGCTGGCACCTGCATGAGACCCTGTTCGTATGAACAAAGCTGCGTGGGGAGTGAACTTGTCCCATAGATATGTTGGGACAAGGCTGTGAAGAGCTTTGTATGTGATAAACAATACCTTGAACTGAGCATGGTAGCTGATAGGTAGCCAATGGAGTGACTGAAAAATGGGGGTGATGTTCATACTCCTGCTCACTCAATCCTGACAGCCATCACACCGCAGCGTTTTGCACCAATCAGTCTCCTAGATAATTTGGATGGGAGACCTATATATAGTGTATCACAATAGTCAACTCTTGATGTTACCATAGCATGGATCCGGGTGGCCGGGTCGGCCATGTCAAGGATCCTCTGGATCCATGTCAGAGTACGCAACCATCTTCCAGGCTACATTGAAGTTGAAAAGGAAGGGTTTTTGCAACTGTCTTGACTTCTTGTTTTAGTAGTAGCACTGGATCCTAGGATCTTAATCATGTCTTCAAGGGTCAAATGAACAGCATCAAAGCATTACAACATGCTTCTAGATCTCTGCCTTCCCTACAAGCATCACTTCTGTCTTGTCAGAGTTCAATGTCAATTTGTTCATTTTTAGCCATTTTACTATAACTGTCAGGCAGTAATTCCAGATTTCAAATGAACCATGCGGGGACCTGGATAGCAAGATATAGAGTCAGGTGTCATTTGCATATTGGTGACATCCAACCCCATAGCTGTGAACGAGTTCTCCTAAAGGCCTTAAACAGAGGTTGAATAATATGGGAGATATGGTTGCTTCCATCTGAACCCTGGAAGATAGTTCCCATTCTGAAAATAGCTGGTCTTCCACAGCAACCCTTTGGGTCTGTCCCATGATAATCAATTTAAACCACTCCAAGTGACATATCACTTCTCCAGATACCTCAACAAGATGGCATAGCCTACTGTGACCAAAGATGCAAAGAGATCCAGAAGGAGCAATCAGGAGGCATGGCCATTGTCTATATGTAGCCAGAGAGATAATCCACCAACATTACTAAGTGCTGTCTCTGTCCCATGCCCTAATATGAATCCATATTGGAAAGTGTCTAGAGTGCTCAAGATTTCCAAGAACATCTGGAGTTGGTCAGCTACTGCTCTCTCAATCACTTTTTCCAGAAAGGGCAGATCAGAGACTGGTTAACAATTGGCCACATCATTTTTGGTCTAGGGATGGTTTTTTAATTGGTGGACAGATAACTGCCTGTTTGAGTGGTTGGGGAAAGATGCCCTGAGTTAATTATTGATTTGCAATAGACTCCAGTGATTCATTTATGTGGTCATTACTTGATTTTAACAGCCAAGATGGGCAAGGATTGGTAACACAAGTAGTAGCTTTCAAAGATGTCCTGATCCTGTTGATATCTGTCATTGTAATTGGTTCAAGGCAGTCCAAATGAAAGCAAGATGGTGCATTAAACATTTCTTACATTGCATCTGCATTGCGGCCAGCATCTAGATAAGAATGTATTCATGGTATTTTATCTGCAAAAAGGTTTGCAAAGGCTTTGCAGCTGATTGTGTGATCTTGGGTCTGTTAATTTACAGATTGAGTTAGGAGGTGTCTGGATATCTTAAATAACAGGGACGGCCATGAACCAACTGAACAGCTGACCAATTGCCCTAGAGGTCCGTCCAAGCAGAGCTTAGAGGCCAATATCTGAAACCAATCATTGCCTCGCAGCACTGATACGTGGATATCTGCTGCCAATGAATGTGGAGGCTCCATTCAGTCACCACGGCTCGTAGCTTCTCCTCCTTGAATCAGTCTAAGCCCCTTTGAGGCAATCTGTGCTCATGGCCATCACAACCTCCATTGAGAAGGATTCCTAGCACGTAATCATTATTGAACATACTGGGTCTCCGTAAACCAGTAGGAGGGAAGCAGAGTTTCCTTGTTTTACAGAGAAGAATGTGATGGTTGCACCAGCTTTACTGGTTGGTGTGCGTGCGAGGGAAAAAAGATTTGGTGTTGGTTTAGACGTTAGGCTTCAGTTTAGAAAGGAATTAGAGTTCTTAATTATAAGACCTTCATACTTGGATAAGAAGGAGGAGAAATAGATTGCTGTCAATCTGTACAGTTTACGGATATTGCTGGATTGCAGGACAAACGCTGCATCCATGGGGCAAGATGTAAAGGATCATGAAACCATTACAAAAAGCAGATGAAGAAGGATGTCATGAGGAGGAAGTGCTTTGATTAGCAATGGATACATCAAAGATACTTCAGGCCAGTCTAGAGTTGTGAAGTGAGGGGGAAAAGTGGCTGATTAGGCTCATTAAAGTCAAACAGGGGGAAAGATTTGGCATTCCTCGAATGCAGAACTCATTCCCCGCTTTGGCTTGGCAACAAAATACATATTTTGAAAAATTCAACCATCGTCCAAGAGAAATACTATTAAGGGCTTTCTGGGGGACCAGTGTGGTCATTTTAAGGCTTAATTTCAACAAATTTGTGGGTTTACTACTCCTATCTTTCCTCTAACTACACACCAAGATTCAGCAAGATTTGACTTTGGGGGGCCATCTTATGTCCCCCCAAAGAAGCTACCCTCAACCACCTCCTATCCTCATTGTTTCCAATGGAAAAAACTAGGTGGGCTTTCAAGAGGGCTGGAGGTGGTATTTTGCTTGCAAAAGGTACCAAATTTGCAGGGGGGGCACCTCTACTTCTCCTCTAACCATGCCCCTACTTTCATGAAGACTGGATTTTCATGGTGCCATTTTATGACCCCCCCCCCCAAAAGATGACCCCTCGTCTCCAATCTCCATAATTCCATATGGGAGAAATTGGACCAAAAAAGGGGGGGGGGGTTCTAGGAGGATGGTGCTGGTATTTTGCACCAAATTTACAGGAGACATACTACTCTCTCTCCTCTAACTATTCCCCACGTCTCAGGGAAAATAGCTTTTGCAGAGGGGGGGATTTAATTCCCCCCCCCCAAGAAGGTGCCTCTAGTCACTCCTTTTCTATTGTGGGTGGGTGGAAGTCCAAGGTGAATACAGTCCCACTGCAGAAGAACATGGACCAAGGCTGACATGGCCATAGGCACACCTCCATAAAGAACCTCTGCATCAGACACAACAGAACCAAAGCTAAGCCCCCTCAAAAAGCAAATCACCCCTTGAGGAGGTTCACAAGGCGCTCTCCATTGATTCCAATGATGGGAAGTTTTCCAAGTGCTTCCTGAGGGCCACATGTACACAGAGCAAGGATGCAGTAGTTCAGGCACACTCCCAAAGGCCAGATCATCCCTGGGGAAGCCCAAAAGAACCTAACAGAGTCAGTTTGGTGTATTGGTTGAGAGTGCGGGACTCTAATCTTGAGAACTGGGTTTGATTCCCCGCTCCTCCACTTGAAGCCAGCTGGGTGACCTTGGCCTAGTCACAGTTCTCTGGAGCTCTCTCAGCCCCATCCGCCTCACAGGGAGATTATTGCTGTGGGGATAATAATGACACTTTGCAAACCGCTCTGAGTGGACGTTAACTTGTCTTGAAGGGTGGTATATAAATCTAATGTAGTTGTTGTTGTCATTATAATCTGATGACCACCACCCAACCCCAGCACCCCTTGACAAGGCTGAGCAGCCACTCCTGACTTTTCCCTATCAGGAACAACATCACTTGAAAGAATCAACTAACCCTAAGCAAGGCACAGTCCTGTAACTTGAAGCAAACTTAACCTAGGGAATGGACCCGCCCACAACCTTCCTTGGAGCAAGGGAAACAACTTCACACCAGAGAATCACTCAAAGGAGAGTCAAGGCGGGGCAATCTCGCAACCAGAGGCATACCCAGGAAAGGTTATTGAACCCACCCAATGACAGAACCAAACTAGGGAAATGGATCCATCTAGAAGTTAACCAGAGCAAGGGGTGTGACTTCACAACAGAGAATCGCCCAAACAAAACTGATGCGGGGGGGGGGATCTTGCAACAAGAGGCACACCCAAGCAAGGGAACGGAACCCACTCCACAACACATATGAACCAGGAGAATGGACCCACCCATAAATCAACCACAGCAAGTGCAACAATCTCACATCCGAGAATCACCAGGAAAAAAAAAGGTACCAGTGGATCAACTTTCATCCCTTCCCCACAAACTTAACTGAAGCAAGGGACAGAGAATCCCACTATGTAATCGCAAGCGGATACACTACGGTGGTGTCAGTATATGGTGGGTGCAGGATTTTTTGGAATGAAATCTGTGGCAACGGACACAATATAGGAATGTATGCTGTATTTTGGGTGGCCACATATAAAAATCCAAAGGATGCATGAGGATCCGTGCTATTCAAGTGAGTTTTTGGGGAACAGCGGTGCTCAGATTGAAATCTGTGGCAATGGACATCGTATGGGTCTGTAGGGCAAGTATTTTGTGATCCCATATAAAAATTTACAGGAACCAAGAACATCTGTGATTTTTCAGACTTTTTCCCCCAACGGTGGTGTCAGGAAGCCGGGCACATGTTTTTGGTGAAATCTGAGGCAATGGACACAGTATGCCACTGTATGGTGAGTTTTGAGTGATCCCAAAAAAATAATCAGAGGATCCAGGAGAATCTGTGACTTTGAACCATGTTTTTGCACCGTGGCAGTGCCACAAAGCAGTGGATGGTGGAATTTTTGGTCCTATTTGTGGCAATGCACATGATCTGGGACAGTATACTGGATTTTGGGTGGCCCCCTGTAAAAAACAAGAGGATCCATGAGGATCTGAGCTTCTGAACCAAGTTTTTGCTTCCAGGCAGTGCCACGAAGCGGTGAATGGCTTAATTTTTTGGTCCTATTTGTTGCAATGGACATGAACTGATATTGTATGGTGGATTTTGGGATGCCCCACGTAAACATCAAGAGGATCCATGAGGATCTGTGATTTTTGAACCATGTTTTTGCACCGTGGGGGTGCCACAAAGCGGTGGGTGGCTTTTTCTTTGTCCCATTTGTGGAAATGGACATGATCTGTGAATACATGGTGGATTTTGGGCGGTCCCATTAAAAAAATCTAGAGGATCCATGAGATGCGTGCTTTTGAACCTTACTTTTGTGCCATGGCGGTGCCATGAAGCGGTGGATGGCTTGGTTTCATGGTGTCATTTGTGGCAACGGAGATGGTCTGGGAGTGTATGGTGGATTTTGGGTGGCCCCATGTAAAAATCAAGAGGATCCATGAGGATCTGTGCTTTTGAACAATGTATTTGCGCCATGGTGATGCCACAAAGACGTGGATGGCTGAATTTTTCATTTCCATTTGTGGCAATGGTCATGAGTTGGTATTTTATGGTGGATTTTGGGCAATCCCACGTAAAGATAAAGAGGATCCATGAGGATCCGTGCTTTTGAACCACGTTTTCGCACCGTGGCTGTGCCACGAAGCGGTGAGTTGCTGAATTTTTTGGTCCTATTTGTGGATATGGACATGATCAGGTATTGTGTGGTTGATTTTGGGTGGCCCTACATAAAAATCAAGAGGATCTATGAGGATCCATGCTTTTGGACCATGTTGTTGCACCGTGGGAGAGCCACGAAGGGGTGGATAGCTGTTTTTTGCCCCTTTAGTGGCAATGGACATGATCTGGGATAGTATGGTGGATTTTTGGTGGTCCCATGTAAAAATCTAGAGGATCCATGCGGATCCGTGCTTTTGAACCGTGTTTTTGCTTTGTGGTGGAGCCATGAAGCGGTGAATGGCTGAATTTTTTAGTCCCATTTGTGGCAATGGGCATGATCTGATTTTTTATGGTGGATTTTGAGTGGCCCCACATAAAAATAAAGATGATCCATGAGGATCCGTGCTTTTGAACCATTTTTTTTGCACTCCGGCAGTGCCACGAAAAGGTGGATGACAGAATTTTTGGTCCTATTTGTGGCAATGGACATGATTTGATATTATATGGTGGATTTTGGGTGGCACCACGTAAAAATCAGGAGGATTCATGAGGATTCGTGATTTTAAACCATATTTTAGCGCTGTTGCGGTGCCACGAACTGGTGGATGGCTGAATTGTTGCTGACATTCATTGTCAATTGACATGATCTGGTTTTTTATGGTGCATTTTGGGTGGCCCACATAAAAATAAAGGGGATCCATGAGGATCTGTGCTTTTGAACCATTTTTTTGCACTGTTGGGATGCCACGAAGCGGTGGATAGCTGATTTTTTTTGTCCCTTTTGTGGCAATGGACATGATCTGGGATTGTAGGGTGGATTTTGAGTGGCCCCATGTAAAAATCAAGAGGATCCATGAGGATCAATGCTTTTGAACCATGTTTTTGCGCTATTACGGTGTAACAATCCATGAGGATCTGTGCTTTTGAACCATGTTTTTGCACTGTTGGGATGCCACAAAGCGGTGGATAGCTGATTTTTTTTGTCCCTTTTGTGGCAATGGACATGATCTGGGATTGTAGGGTGGATTTTGAGTGGCCCCATGTAAAAATCAAGAGGATCCATGAGGATAAATGCTTTTGAACCATGTTTTTGCGCCGTTACGGTGCCATGAAGCGGTGGATGGATGAACTAGTTAGTGCCATTTGGGGCAATGAATATGATCTTGGATTGTATTGTGGACTTTTGGTGACCCCATATAAAATTCAGGATGATCTATGAGGATCCGTGCATTTGAACCACGTTTTTGCACTGTGGGGGTGCCACAAAGTGGTGGATGACTGATTTATTTCTCCCTTTTGTGGCAATGGACATGATCTGGGATTGTAGGGTGGATTTTGAGTGGCCCCATGTAAAAATCAAGAGGATCCATGAGGATAAATGCTTTTGAACCATGTTTTTGCGCCGTTATGGTGCCATGAAGCGGTGGATGGATGAACTAGTTAGTGCCATTTGGGGCAATGAATATGATCTTGGATTGTATTGTGGACTTTTGATGACCCCATATAAAATTCAGGATGATCTATGAGGATCCGTGCATTTGAACCACGTTTTTGCACTGTGGGGGTGCCACAAAGTGGTGGATGACTGATTTATTTCTCCCTTTTGTGGCAATGGTCATGATCTGGGATTGTGGGGTGGAGTTTGGGCGGCCCCATGTAAAAATCAAGAGGATCCATGAGGATCCGTATTTTTGAACCATGCTTTTGCCCCGTGGCGGTGCCACGAAGTGATGGACAGCTGATTTTTGGGTCCCATTTGTGGCAATGGATATGATCGAGTATTGTATGGTGGATTTGGGGTGACCCCATGTAAAAATCAAGAGGATCCATGAGGATCCGTGGCTTTTTAGCATGTTTTTTGCTTTGTGGCGGTGCCACGAAGAGGTGGATGGCTGAATTTTTGGGTCTCGTTTGTGCCAATGGACCTGATCTAGTATTGTATGGTGGATTTTGCATGGCCCCATTTAAAAATCAAGAGGATCCGTGAGGATCCATGCTTTTGAACCACGTTTTTGCCCCGTGGCGGTGCCTCGAAGGGGTGGACAGCTTAATATTTGGGTCCCATTTTTGGCAATGGACATGATTGAGTATTGTATGGTGGATTTGGGGTGACCCCATGTAAAAATCAAGAGGATCCATGAGGATCCGTGGCTTTTTAGCATGTTTTTGCTTCATGGTGGTGCCATGAAGAGGTGGATGGCTGAATTTTTGGGTCTCATTTGTGGCAATGGACCTGATCTAGTTTGGTATGATGGATTTTGCATGGCCTCTTTTAAATATCAAGAGGATCCGTGAGGATCCGTGCTTTTGAACCATGTTTTTGCCCCGTGGTGGTGCCATGAAGGGGTGGACAGCTTAATATTTGGGGCCCGTTTTTGGCAATGGACATGATTGAGTATTGTATGGTGGATTTGGGGTGACCCTATGTAAAAATCAAGAGGATCCATGAGGATCCGTGGCTTTTTAGCATGTTTTTGCTTCATGGCGGTGCCATGAAGAGGTGGATGGCTGAATTTTTGGGTCTCATTTGGACCTGATCTAGTATTGTATGGTGGATTTTGCATGGCCCCATTTAAAAATCAAGAGGATCCGTGAGGATCCGTACTTTTGAACCATGTTTTTCTCCCATGGCAGTGTCACAAAGCGGTGAATGGCTGAATTTTTGGTCCCATCTGTGGCAATGGACACGATCTAGTATTCTATGGTGGATTTTGGATGACCCCACATAAAAATCAAGAAAAGATCCGTGCTTTTTAGCATGTTTTTGCCCCGTGGCGGTGCCACGAAGTGGTGGATGGCTGAATTTTTGGGTCCCTTTTGTGGCAATGGACATGATTTGAGTATTGTATGGTGGATTTGGGGTGACCCCATTTAAAAATCAAGAGGATCCATGAGGATCCGTGGCTTTTCAGCATGTTTTTGCTTCATGGCGGTGCCACGAAGAGGTGAATGGCTGAATTTTTTTGGGTCCCATTTGTGGCAATGGACCTGATCTTTTATTATATGGTGGATTTTGGATGTTCCCACGTAAAAATCAAGAGGATCCGTGAGGATCCATACTTTTGAACCATGTTTTTCTCCCATGGCAGTGTCACAAAGCGGTGAATGGCTGAATTTTTGGTCCCATCTGTGGCAATGGACACGATCTAGTATTCTATGGTGGATTTTGGATGACCCCACGTAAAAATCAAGTAAAGATCTGTGCTTTTTAGCATGTTTTTGCCCCGTGGCGGTGCCACGAAGTGGTGGATGGCTGAATTTTTGGGTCCCTTTTGTGGCAATGGACATGATTTGAGTATTGTATGGTGGATTTGGGGTGACCCCATTTAAAAATCAAGAGGATCCATGAGGATCCGTGGCTTTTTAGCATGTTTTTGCTTCATGGCGGTGCCATGAAGAGGTGGATGGCTGAATTTTTGGGTCTCATTTGGACCTGATCTAGTATTGTATGGTGGATTTTGCATGGCCCCATTTAAAAATCAAGAGGATCCGTGAGGATCCGTACTTTTGAACCATGTTTTTCTCCCATGGCAGTGTCACAAAGCGGTGAATGGCTGAATTTTTGGTCCCATCTGTGGCAATGGACACGATCTAGTATTCTATGGTGGATTTTGGATGACCCCACGTAAAAATCAAGAAAAGATCCGTGCTTTTTAGCATGTTTTTGCCCCGTGGCGGTGCCACGAAGTGGTGGATGGCTGAATTTTTGGGTCCCTTTTGTGGCAATGGACATGATTTGAGTATTGTATGGTGGATTTGGGGTGACCCCATTTAAAAATCAAGAGGATCCATGAGGATCCGTGGCTTTTCAGCATGTTTTTGCTTCATGGCGGTGCCACGAAGAGGTGAATGGCTGAATTTTTTTGGGTCCCATTTGTGGCAATGGACCTGATCTTTTATTATATGGTGGATTTTGGATGTTCCCACGTAAAAATCAAGAGGATCCGTGAGGATCCATACTTTTGAACCATGTTTTTGCCCCGTGGTGGTGCCACGAAGCGGTGGATGGCTGAATTTTTGTTCCCATTTGTGGCAATGGACATGATCTAGTATTGTATCATCCATTTTGGCTGACCCCACGTAAAAATCAAGATGATCCATGAGGATCCGTGCTTTTTAGCATGTTTTTGCCCCGTGGCGGTGCCACTAAGTGGTGGATGGCTGAATTTTTGCATCCCATTTGTGGCAAATGACATGTTTGAGTATTGTATGGTGGATTTGGGGTGATCCCATTTAAAAATCAAGAGGATCCATGCGGATCTGTACTTTTGAACCATGTTTTTCTCCCATGGCAGTGTCACGAAGCGGTGGCTGGCTGAATTTTTGGGTCCCTTTTGTGGCAATGGACATGATTGAGTATTATATGGTGGATTTTGGATGTTCCCACGTAAAAATCAAGAGGATCAGTGAGGATCCCTGCTGTTGCACCCTCTTTTTGCCCCGTGGCGGTGCCACGAAGCGGTGGATGGCTGGTTTTTTTGGTCCAATTTGCGTCAATGGACATGATCTAGTATTGTATGGTGTGTTTTGGGTGGCCCCATGTAAAAATCAATAGGATCCATGAGGATCCGTGCCTTTTTAGCATGTTTTTGTGCCGTGGTAGCACCAGGAATTAGTGGATGCATGATAGTTTTGTTGCTGTTTGTAGACTAGGACATGATCTAAAACATGACAGCTTTTTTGTTTTATTTCAACATAAAAATCATATGAATTCATGAGGATCCGTTTAAAATCATCTGGATCCTGCTTTTACCCACTCCCGTGATTCTGCCTCATCTCCGTAGCAGGGTGTGTACTTACAATAAAGAGCTTCATGAAAGGAATTGTGCTGAAGAGCAAAACCTCTAGATCGCCCGTCTATCTACATGGAATTTAAAAAAGAGAACTGAAAAATAGGGTAACAATTCCGTAGTGCGGCTTTAAGTGAAAGAGCGACGTAAGAACGTATGATACTCCCTTTTCTAGACGTGGGTTTCAGCAAACAACGCTGTCCACGCAGTAGCATGTTGAGATGGTATCTAGACGGCACCTACTGGTGAAAGGAAGACGCAGCTAACAAAATGCAAGGAAGGAAAAGGCAAAATGGTGGCAGGGCAGGAGACAATTGGTTTTGGTTTTAAAGGCTGCACCGGACATGCATTTTTAAGCGCAATAAAACGTGTTTTTCAAGAGAGGCGTTGAGGCTCGATAAAGGAAGAGTCCGGCAGCGCCTTAAAGATTAACATTTCTTTCGCTATGAGCTTTAGTCACAGCCCACTTTGTCAGATAGGTATGTGAAAGGAAAACCGTACCGGGAAATTTGGGGGTGGGGGGCTGGTGGAATGAAGGCTTGTTGTGAATTACATTGTAAGTCTTTCAAGCATAACTTTCAATGTAAAGAGAAGAGGGAGATGATGTAGAAAGGGTAGCGTGAGACCTGTCATAAATCAACAGAATTAGCAGAATTACATGAGAGGCTTGAGCCAACTGGAATATTTCTCCCCCAGAAACTCTTAACATCTAGTCCCAGATCTGTTCGGATGAGCTATAATAATGAGGGAAATATTTATTGTGCAATGCAAAAAAGCACTTCAGAGTCTTCAAGACTCTAATAAATTCCAAACACTTAGTATAGGTTATGGCTGCCAGCTAAGCTTTGGTTCATATTAAGCAATAGTTTTTACTAACACTAATATTCTTTTTGAAACTCAAAATTCCACAGTAATGGTGCTCTGTGAGGAATTTTTAATAGTCAGATATAAAGTAACTAATTGGACCAAGAATTGGTTTTAAAGTTGCTAACAGAAAATATCAGCTCATCCCAAAGGATTCCCTTTCAAGATACCTATCCTACACCAGTTGAATCCTCTCTGTTCCTTTAGACCCCTTGTTGTGCTGCCTGCCCTGTACCTCATCTTCACACTGAATAAAATAATTTGCTCAGCTCCCTCAGATGGGGGAGAGCTTCCAGGGATTCATCCAAGTGTTATTTTTAATCTCTAATCAGCCCATTAACTGGTTAGTTATTCTAATTAATCAAGGCATGCTCACTGTTCTTGGCAAAATAGAATTTTGTTTGGGGGTTTAAATGCTCAGCGAAGACAAAAAAATTATGGTTTCCACAGCAACTGTTGGTCAGTGCTGAATGAGCTTTTACATCTTAGTAAAATGCTGAATCTTTGGTATGTATAAACACATTAACCCAGAATTTATTGTGTATGAAATATGCAGAAAATATCTTTTCCAGTGTTTGGACACACCGCATGAGCTCCATCAGCGTCAGGACCTATCAATCAGTTTTGTTATTGTGAACTGCTTTGGAAACCATGATGTTTTATTTACTTATCTATACCCTGCCTTTCTTCTCAATGGGGACCAAAAGTGGTTTACATTGTCCTATTCTCCTTCATTTTATCCTCACAAAACCCTGCAATGTAGGTTTATCTGACAGTGTGTGACTGGCCCAAGTCACCCAGTAAGCTTCCAAAGTGGAGTGGTGATTCCAACCTGGATCTCCCAGATCTTAGTTTCACATTCTAACTTCTATACCACACTGACCCATAAAAGTGGAATACAGACATTGTAAATATATAAATAGACAAGCTGCAAAAAAAATTGCTACTGCCTTTTTATCAATACAACGAGAGCCATGGAAACATACCACATTTATTCCTGTGTACATAAATATTAGTGTGTCTAGATTAGAGCACTTACCTAGTATGCTCAATTCCACTTCAATGGGGAGAGGACAAGAGGAAGAACAAACCACATGTGACAGATGTTAATGTTGCTTAATGCAATAATGGGAGGCACTATAATAATGAGAGCACTATAATGTCCCATCGAGAATTCAATTAAGTGCCTTGGGATCAAAGTGGATTTGCCATTCTGTGCATTAGCTGCTATATAGGTTAGGACAGAAGTTACAAATACTAATGAATCCTCTTTTCTTACAATATAAGATGAACAAGAGCTTGGGATAATAGAACATTTCTGTTGATGCTTTAGAGGGAGAAATTGATGAAATATTCTGAGAGAATTCCTGAACTGTCTAAAAGGGCAACTCTTGCCAGATTTGGTTTTTTTCCCCTGTCAGAATGCTGCAGTGGTTAGAAAAGCTGGTTGTGGTTAAAGACTAGGCAATTCTACATTCAGGATCAAGAGCTGAAAAGAACTGTGACAAAGTAAGACACATTCTACCAATTGTGATATTGTCGTTTTGTTAAAGTTGTGTACTAGAATTTAGCAGCTATAAGTTAAATTCCTGTCTCTGACAGATTCCATGTCTGGTCAGTTGATAACTCCCCAAGCAACTAAATTAAAAATGAAAAGTAGAAATAATCTCCCTGCCCAAAAAGATTCTCCGTCTCCTGTCAATGTTTTTTTTGCCAGTGGGTAAAGACTTTTTTGTTTTGTTTGGTGTACCCCTAGTAAACTCTTATTGGCCTTCTCCTTGGTTTTGAGTGTGTGTGTTTAATAGGTTTAGTATTATATATACATTGAAAATGTTATTTTAATGTTTTAAATGTTTTGATAATTGTTGTTCACTGCCTTGGGGACCTATTTTGAGTAGAAAGGCAGCATATAAATGTTTTAAATACATAATGAGGTGAATCCAAAGGTTGTTTCCACTGACAAGAAAGCACTTTTCCCTACCAATTAAAATTTTCCTTTCTCCTCCCACCCACTAAGCTTCCCAAAACGTTCCTACAAAGAACAGAGGCCTTCAGAAACAAGAGGGTGGGGTGGTAACTGAGTGGCTTGCAGGGGATGTTGGCCAAAATCACTTCTGCTGGCTGGAAATGACCTGATTCAAAGCAATATCTGCTCTGTAAAAACAGAGTCCTTGTGATAAGATTGTTCTTTTGAATGGAGCCATGTAAAAGCTTTGTAATGTAATGGACGTAGTGTATGCATTCATTCTTTTTAATGCATTTATATATTTACTAGCTTGATGCCCATGCTTCGCTATGGTATTTAATTACTTTAAATCCAGTTATAATATTTATAGGTATGTAACATTTTTTGGTTTGCCGGGGGGGGGGGTTGAGTTGGTGTTGTAGTATAATAGCATAGTACCTGAGCTTCACAAAGGTGTTTGAATAAAGCGAAGCGCATTGATGCTGAAGACCGATGAAGTGAATTTCGAAATGTAACATTTATTGAAGAGATTTTAAAAGGAAAAGATTGTAGTGTGATAAAGAAAGTAAAAAATATGTACAACCGAGGTTTTTTTCTACTGAAGGACCTCTTTGTAGACCACATTGGTGGTTTTCCCCTCAGGTGCTAGGATCACCAGGCTACTGGGTGAGTTCATTCTGCAGCAGGCCACATAGAATTTCCCATGTGAGAAGCAGTCCTCCCTCAAGTCAATTCCTGTCACCTTCAGTGTCTGACCCTGGGACTTGATGATTGTCATAGCAAAGCAGACCTTGAGGGGGAACTGCAGACTCTTGAACTCAAAGAGGTTCTCTGATGGTATGAGTGGTATGCTTGGTATGAACACCGACACCCCCAACCACTACCGGTGAACAATGTGGCCTTAATGACGTTCTTGTGAAGGGCTTTCATTCACATTCTGGTGCCATTGCAGAGTTTGGGTGGGTTTGCCCTGGCAGCCGCCTCGCAATCAAGCTGGTTAGCCCTCATAAAACCATAAAACAATCTCCTTACTTGATGGAAAGCATTGTGGAATCTCTTGAGCTGTCTTCAAGTTCTTTTTATCTGTCTTGTTAGGAATCTGCTTTATTCGCTGTAGTTCATTTTGGCTTGTTGGACTTTCGGTTTTAGCAGCTTCGTAGCCATATTGGCTCCTTCGTTGGTCCTTGCTTTCAGAACTGGTGTCGGAGCTTCCCGGGGGTTGCCAGACCCCTTGAGCTCTTTCACCTTGTTCCAGCCTGCCTCCCCTCTCCAGGGGGGGACTTGGGGCCCGAATTCTCGAGTCCCAAGGAACCAGGAAGGTCACAGCAGAGAACTCGTAAAACTCAGCTGCCGTAAATTCACTGCTTCATCCCAGAAGTCTGAGCATTGACCATGTTGAGCAACTCCACGGGTTAGTCAACCACGTCATCCATTTGCACCACTGAGTCCACAGATCTGTACTCCATTTCTGCCCCTTCGAGGGAGTTAAGTTGTGTTTCATTAATGATGGCAGCCTTGTCGTTCTTGGGGGTCAGAATGGCGATATCGGTATATTGTGGCTGTTAGGTCTGCTGGGGTCGTCACTATTGTGCCCAAGCCTGCAGGGATGGTCATCTTTCCCTTGGAGTCAGGATACTCTCCAAGTGGGGCATTTTCTGTGGTGGGACTTGGGTTTTAGGGCACCCCCGCCCTTGAGACTTGCCTGGCACCTGCTTTACTTTATTTTAGGTGCAAGGTTAAAGCACATCTTTCTATCTAAGCTTTTAGTTACATAGGGATTTTATTTTACCAGTTTTTTAATGGTCTGCTTTTGTTTTATGGATAGTTCTTATTCTGCTTGTGTTTTAATATCGTGTTTTTTATTTATAAGCTTCCTTGAGCAGGACTGAAGAAATATTCTAAATAAAACAAACACATTATTTGCAAAAAGTGATGCTGAAGTAGAGGAAATCCTAACATCGCTGAAATTAAGCAGCTCAACACCAGTTTAATTTAGGGTTGCCATGTGCTTGCTGAGGGTGGGATATCTCTCATCCCCAGTGGACCTTGCCTGCTAACACTCCAGTGACTAGCAGGAGATTTTTTTAAAAAATTAAAAATCTATCATTGGTGATGGTGTGACATCACTTCCAGGAAAATATGGACGTGCTATCACACCTCTCTAGGAATTGCCAGAAATTTTATGGAAATGATGTGGGGCTATGACAGCCAGCAGGGAGAGAAGGGAAGTCTGGTGAGGTCATGAGGGATGGAAGGGAGCAAGGCTTCTGCCACGTCTGTGCAATCAGCCACCCACCCAATGCAGGCCAGGCTGCAGCTGTGAGCTACCACTATGCACCATCCAAGGTAGCATGTGCGGTGATTGCACTGTGCTCCTCTTCCTCACCCCAGCAGCAGCTGACACTGTTGTCCTCCTCCAGGATAATATCGATCCTACGGAGCAATATAAAAGAGAACTCAATAAAATATTGAAGACTCTTCCCATGGACATACAAGAATGCATCCATACGGACACACCCCAGGAACCACGGCCAGGAAAATTCTACCTACTATCCAAAATCCATAAACCGGGTAACACAGGACGCCCCATCGTCTCAGGAAGAGACACTATCACGGTAGGAGTCTCAGGATACATGGACTCTATCCTCAGGCCCTATGCCACCAGCACACCCAGCTATTTACGGGACACCACTGACTTCCTCAGGAAAATACAGTCCATTGACAACCTACCTGATGACACCATCCTAGCAACCATGGATGTGGAGGCTTTATACACCAATATCCCACATGCGGATGGACTGCAAGCCATACGGAATATTATCCTGGACAAAACCACAGCACACCTCGCCACTGAACTTTGTCACTTCGTACTCACTCACAATTACTTCGAATTTGGTGACAACTTATATCTACAGATTAATGGCACAGCCATGGGCACACGCATGGCACCACAATATGCTAACATATTCATGGCGGACTTGGAACAACGCTTCCTCAGCTCCCATCCACTGGAACCACTACTATACTTAAGATTCCTGGATGACATCTTCATCATTTGGACCCATGGGAAGGAAGCTCTTGAGAGATTTCACCAAGACTTCAATAACTTTCACCCTACTATCAACCTAAGCCTGGACCACTCTACACAACAGGTACACTTCCTGGACACGACTGTACAACTACATAATGGACGAATAAATACCACCTTATACCGGAAACCAACAGACCGATACTCATATCTACATGCCTCCAGCTACCACCCTAAACATACCACTCGGTCTATTGTCTACAGCCAAGCCTTACGTTACAACCGTATCTGCTCCAATGCTCTGGACCGAGACTCACACTTAAGAGATTTACAACAAGCATTTTTGGGACTACAGTACCCACCAAATGAAGTGAAGAAACAAATCAACAGGGCCAGACTAGTACACAGAAACAGCCTGCTCCAGGACAAGCCTAAAGGAACTAACAACAGAACACCACTGGTTGTCACCTATAGTTCCCAGCTCAAACCCATCCAACGTATCATCAGTGAGCTACAACCCATCCTGGAAAATGATACCTCTCTCTCAGAAGCCCTGGGTGGAAGACCTTTCCTTGCCTACAGACAGCCCCCCAACCTTAAACGACTTCTCACTCACAACCATGAATCGGCCAGCAGAGTCACCAGCACAGGTACCAGGCCCTGCAACAGACCCAGATGCCAGCTCTGCCCCTATATCTACCCAGGGAATACAATTACAGGACCCAATGGCATCAACTACACTGTCTCTGGCTCTTACAGCTGCTCATCCTCCAATCTGATATATGCCCTCATGTGCCAACAATGTCCTTCTGCTCTGTACATTGGACAAACCAGCCAACCTCTATGCAAAAGAATAAATGGACACAAATCTGACATTAGAAATGGAAACGTCCAGAAACCAGTGGGAGAACACTTCAATCTACCAGGACATTCCATCAAAGACTTAAAGGTCACTGTAGTTCAACAGAAACCTTTCAAAAACAAAATCCAACGGGAGGCTGCTGAACTGGAATTCATATGCAAATTTGACTGTCAAGCTGGGACTGAATAGGGACTATGAATGGTTATCACATTACCACAGGTAACAGATTTCCTTTACAGAGGTGGGGTCTGGGGGAGCTCAGTGGTACCTGGCGTGGGCTTTCGGGAACCACAGATCTCTTTGTCAGATGCATCTGGCAGGGAGAGCTGTGGTTACCGAAGGCCCATACTGCAATGGAATTGGATGGTCTAGCTGTTTGGCTTCTACAAACTAACAGGGCAAACTCCTTTGAAGCCAACTGATACACACACCAAAAGGAGATGTTTACATATACTAGCAAAGGAATGTTTTGATTGCTCCCTCCCCCTCCCCCCTAATTGCCTCTTCCCTCTCTTGCTCTTCTGTGTTTGACCAGTCTCTGTATCAGGCATCTGACGAAGAGAACTTGATTCTCGAAAGCTTATGCTAAAATAAAATTGGTTAGTCTTAAAGGTGCTACTGGACTCTTTTCAAAAATATATGGTTGGACATTGGAATGCTGAACTAGATGGGCGCCAAGGTCATAATTTGCCCAGGGTTGACCCTGGGTGGGTCATTGTACCAAGGAAATTTGGACTTGTGGGTCATATCCAAAAGTTGGGAACCACTGCTGTGGAAAATATGGCATGTTGAGTATTTCATCTAAAGGAAAAAGAAGGAGCTAGCAATGAACAATGACAGATGTGAATGCTAATTTGTTTGTAGACTTTTTGGATACTCTTGATATCAACTTTATCACCATGTCTTGTGGGCACTATGAATTTGCCTTTTCCTCTGAATTCCATGGTTATTGCTTAGACTTGCTTATTATGCTGATTGTTAGATTCATGCACATTGTTTTGATTGCAAGGATATGTGGACATATTCTCACTGGCAGCCCTGTAGTTACAAAAAAAACCCCAATCTCTTTACCAACCTTTGTTTGCATCTTCCATTTGTAGTTAAGAGTGTGCACCAGGGTATATGTGGTAGATATATTTGCTATATAAAGCAAACCTTTATATATGCTAGAGTGTAACCTACCTAAATTTCTGTGGATGAAAAGGGATCAAAACAAGCAAACAAACAAATAGCAAACAGCAGCCATTTGTACCACCATTTGCTCACGGCTCCTTTGTCATCTGCAATGCAAAGCTTCTTGAAGCTATTGACCCCATTGCTCCTTGTCAACCCCACCAGCCCTTGGGACAGAAGCCAGCACTATGGTCTACCATGGAGCTGGCTGATCTGAAGAGGGTCGGAAGATATCTAAAAAGACACTAGCAAAAAACTTGCACGGAAGCTGATAGAGCATGCTACAGAACACACTGGAGGATCTAGTGTGGCAAAGAAATGTTATTTCTTGGCAACCACAACTGTCCCAATTGTTCAGGATATCCAGATACCTTCTAACCCCTAAATCTGAACCTTTACAGTCACAAGAACAGACAATTAGCTGCAAGGCCTTTGCACATATACACTCTGATCTAGAGGCTAGCTGCAATGCAAATGAGATAGAAATGCTTTATACACCATCTGGCCTACATTTGGACTACTTTGAACCAATTACAATGACAAACCTTAATAGGATCCTAGCATCTATGAACGCCACTACTTGTGCACTCGATCCTTGCCCATCTTGGCTGTTAAAATCAGGTAACGATCACATAAGTGAGCCTCTGAGATCTATTTTAAATCAGTAGAAAAGAGCAAGAGTCCAATAGCACCTATAAGACTAACAAAATTTGTGGTACGGTATGAGCTTTTGGGAGTTACAGCTCACTATCTCAAGAAGTGAGCTGTGGCTCATGAAAGCTCATACCCTACCACAAATTTTGTTACTCTTATAGGTGCTACTGGGCTATTGCTCTTTTCTACTGCTCCAGACGAACACGGCTACCCATCTTGATCTATTTTAAATCAACTAACCCAGGGCACCTTCCCCGACCACTCAAACAGGTGGTTATCCATCCGCTATTTAAAAAAACATCCCTAGCAAAACTGATGTGGTCAATTATCACCCAGTCCCTAATCTGCCCTTTCTGGGCAAAGTGATTGAGAGAGCAGTAGCTGACCAACTCCAGATCTTCTTGGAAAACTCTAGCGCTCTATACCCTTTCCAGTCTGGCTTCAGACCAAGGCATGGGACAGAGACAGCACTAGTAGCATTAGTGGATGATCTCCATCTGAATATAGACAAAGGCCATGCCTCCTTATTGCTCCTCCTGGATCTATTATTGCTCCTTCCAGATCTGTCTGCAGCCTTTAACACAGTAGACCATGCCATCCTGTTGAAGTGCTTAGAAACAGAAGTGGGCATCAAAGGATGGGCCCTGGACTGGTTTAAATAATTTATCACAGAATGGACTCAAAGGGTTGTCGTCGGAGATCAACTATCTCCAGAATGGGAACTATCTTGTAGGGTTCTGCAGGGTGCAATTTTATCTCCCATGTTATTCAACCTCTACGTAAAGCATTTAGGAGAACTCACTTGCAGCTATGGAGTTGGATGTCACCAATATGCAGATAACACCCAACTCTATATCTTGTTATCCAGGTCCCCTCAGGATGCATTTGAAATCTTGGATCACTGCCTGACAGCCGTGGTGAAATGGCTGAAAAGACTGAAATGATGCTTGTTGGGAAGGCAGAGATCGTTAAAGATACTGTACTCCCCACTTTCAATGGAGTTTGTCTGACTCTTGCAGACTTGGTTAAGTGCCTAGGGGTTATACTGGATCCAGCGCTATACTAGAAAAACAAGTTAAGGCAGCCACAAAAATGCATTCTACAATCTCCCTCTAGCCTGGAAGATGGCTTCTTACCTCGACACGGCCAACCTGGCCACCTGGATCCATGCTATGGTAACATGAAAACTTGACTATTGTAATGCACTATACATAGGTCTCCCATCTAAGTTAACTAGGAGGCTCTAACTGGTGCAAAACGCCAGGAGCAAGCAGGAGCATGAACATCACTCCCATCCTACAGTCACTCCATTGGCTACCTTTCAGTTACCATGCTCAGTTCAAGGTATTGGTTATTACACACAAAGCTCTTCATGGCCTTGGCCCAGCATACCTATGGGACCGCCTCCCTCCCTATGTTCCTCCATGGCAGCTTCACTCATCTGAACAGGGTCTCCTGCAGGTGCCAGCCTGCACATGGGCGAAATCGACAGGATCCCGTACACAGACTTTCTCTGTGGTGGCTCCTACCCTGTGGAATGGCCTGCCTGAGGAGGTCAGGAGTAGACACGGGCACAAACAGCATTATGAATGGAAAAACCCCACGAACAAGTTGCTTGGCTGCTTGTGAACGGGCCGTTCGTGGTGCGCCATTCTAGCCAAATAGGTGGTCGGCACAAGCCTTGTTCATTGCGCTCGGCCGCCGTTTGGGAAGCTAGACACTCAGGCGCCTTCAATCAATTGCCTCGGCAACAGAGGGGGGGGAGTGCCTGAACTCTGTCTGCACTCCCTCTGTTGCCCTGGACACCCCAATCAAAGGCCAACTTAGCTTGATGGGCAGGTCTTCCTTCCCAGCGTGGAGCTGCAAATCATTTACAATTGGTAATGTGGGAGCAGACACCAGGGGGGAAGGAGGGAGGAGGGGGGGTGTTCTGTGGCCATGGGAACTCCAATCTCATCCCTGCAAACCCTGTTAGGCAGTTCTGACTGCCAACCACAGGCCTCCTGAGTTTCTCAATGAGTCCTCAGCTTATAAAAGCAGTGGAATGGGAGAGAGCTGTGAATAGGGTTTTGGGGGAGAGAGTGGGATAGAGCATTGGAGCTGGGCTTTTTTCTGTGTATGGTGGGTGGGATAGGGAGCTATCCCCTCTGCTTCCAGGGCTGCTTCCAGGCCCTGGGGCCAAGCTCAGTGGGCACCTTGGCTGAGGGCTCACCCTGATTATTATTAGTAGTAGTATCAGTATCAGCTGGTGCCTGATCTGGTGGTCAGGCTTGTGGGTGTGCTTGGCTAGTGCTCTAGCCTCAGCCTCTGGTTCCAGGGCTGCTGCCAGGCCCTGAGGCCAAGCTCGGTGGGCACCTTGGCTGAGGGCTCACCCTGATTATTAGTTCCTGATCTGGTCAGGTCTCTGGGAGTGTTGGGCTAGGGCTCTACCCCCTCCCTCTGGTTCCAGGGCTGCTGCCAGGCCCTGGGGCCAAGCTCACTGGGCACCTTGGCTAAGGGCTCACAGTGTTCTCTCCTTTTCTGTCCGCCTTAATTCTAGTTTGGTGGCACAATGAGTCTTCCTGTTGTTTTGGCCGCCAAGGGTGGTCATTGGGTGAAGTGCGAAGGTAGTCCTCCTGGTTTACTTGTGGAAAGCAATACTGGGTGTGGCTCGTGGGCAGCGGAGAGTCCTCCCGCTCCCCCAAATTCACCTCTGGGGGCTGTGGAGGAGGCCAAAGAGGTCTTTCTGCTGGGGGGAGAGTATCTCAACATTTTGAGGAGGGGTGGGTGGTTATGAAAGTTTCCTCCCGTCCCCATCCCAAACTCTCGGTGTTGTCCCCACCTGCAGTCCACCCCTCATCCCGTCATCCATGGCCAGCTCCACAGTGTAACCTGTAACTGTTTGTCCTCCTTCCCCTGGGACAGTTAGCAGTCCATGTTTCAACGCCTCCGTATGGAGGCACTTTTGGGCCCTTCCTAATGACCCCTGTGTGGTGCAGTGCCGTGCCTGTGATGTCCTGGTGCACAGGGGCAAAAACCCGAAGCACCTGTCATCGACGGCCCTGACTCGGCACCTGAAGACGCACCACCCAAGCCTGTGGTCTCTGTCCTCGCCCAGTGAAACATCCATTGGGGGGAGAAAGGGGGTGGCCAGCTCTTCTGAGCAGGGATCATTGGGTCACTTTGCCCTGAGGGTGACGCTGGTGGGAGCGGAGTGCTCAGGCAGGCCGTGCTCTTGGAGGTTGTCCCCTCGGGGTCTGGGACAGCGCCGCTTAGAATGTCGAGGTTGAGGGCTCAGGAGGCGGGCCTTTGTGTCTTGGCAGAAACGATTGCCCTACATGGATTGCCCATATCCTTCATGGAGTGCATGGGGGTTCTGCAAGCTACTAAAGCATCTTGCCCTTTGGTTCTCCATGCTGTCGCCACGCACCCTTGCCCATCGAGTCCTGCGGGTATCTCGAATGAGGGCTGGCATGTTTGGGTCAGGTTTAGCCAGGCCCACTCCCACTGCTAACAGGCTTCTGAGACCTTGATAGGCCTTCCTGGCACAGCCAGATCATTATGACATCTCCTTTCTGCAAAGGCAGGAAAGTAGGTGATGCTGGCGGCAGCCTCCTTTGGGCACTTGTGCAACAGCTCAGGAGCTGTTGCACATGTAGTTGAGCCGCATGGTGCCCCTGTCTTTGCAAACGCTGAGCAGGGGGAAATGAGTCCCTTGACTCATGTCCTTCCTGCAAAGGCAGGAAGGTATCCGATGTCAGCTGCTGCTGCTGCTGTCCTGTTTCTGTCTCTCCCTCTCTGGAACCACTCTGACTCATCCAAGCAATGTCTCCTGTCCTGCTCATCCCCTTCTTTCTGCAAAGGCAGGATAGCGGGTCATGTCAGCTGCCGCTTCACGAGGGACTATCCTATTACTGCTCCCTCCTTGGTCACGAGGGACAGCTCAGCTGCAATCACGCAGCCGATTCTATTGTATAAGGATACAGCATGGTTGCACAGCATGGGATCGCAGCTCGGCTGCGATCGTGCAGCTGATTCTATTGTAAAAGGATGCAGCATGGTTGCACAGCTCTGTCAACGGGACTGACTGGACCTCTTTGAGCCGGGTGGGAATGCATCCCGCGACTCCCGTAGTTTCTGCAAAGGCAAGAAGGTGGGCGATGGCAGCTGCTGCCACTGCCCTATTTCTTCCTCTCCCTCTCTGGGACCACTCCAACCCCTCCCAACTACCTCTCGCTTGGGAGCTTTCCAGTTCCCGGTCCATACCTCTCCCTCTCAGGTACTGCCAGGAGTCCCTTCCCCACCATTTGCACCGCCCTGTCCCCTTCTTTCCATGATGGCATGGAGGTGGTTGATGCCAGCAGCCTCTGATGGATCGGGGTCTTCCAGGCCCTGTCACAGGATCTTCCAGGTGCGGCTCGTTGCCGCAGCTGGAACCCCTGGGTCCCCGTCTCCCACCCTGACCATTTCATGTTCCCTCTTTCCTCCTCTCCCTCTCGGGTACTGCCGTGAGTCCCTTCCCCAACACTTGCACCGCCCCGTCCCCTCATTTCCATGATGGCAGGGAGGTGGGTGATGCCTGCAGCCACTGATTTGGGGTCTTCCCATCCCCCTCGCAGGATCTTCCAGGTGCTGTTCATCATCGCACCTGGAACCCCTGGGTCCTCCTCTCCCACCCTGACCACTGCGTGTTTCCTCTTTCCTGAGAAGAGCCTGCTGCACATTCCCTGTGAATATGGGGTCTCTAAGTGCTAAGGGGGCCGCTCTGGCACCAACGAACACCGAACACTGAACACATTCGTTTACAGGACATGTTCGGTCCCGTTCGTTTGTTCGTGTTCGTCTCCACGAACGAACACCAAACAGCCTGTTCAGGTTTTTTTCCCCCGTTCGTGCCCATGTCTTGTCAGGAGAGCCCCCACTCTCCTGGCTTTCCGCAAATGATGCAAAACTGAATTATTTAAAAAGGCTTTTTTTACTCAGATAGGAGGGCTGTATTGTAGGAAGGGGGTCTCAGATGCTTCGCTAATGAGTTAGGGAGCATAGACTTCACCACTATGTTGCTTTACATATTATCTGTTGCTTTAAATATGTACTACTTGTGCTTTATGTTGTCAGTCCTAGAACTGATTATGTTGTTTCAGCATTTCTTCAACTCTGTATTGGATCCTTGATAATGCTATGTCTTTGTAAACTTGGGTTTATTTACCCTATTGCATTGTTTATGGAAATGTCCCTGAGGCTGTATGGAAATGTCCTTGAGACTGTATGGAAATGTCCTTGATACTGATTGTACTAATCTCACACTATGTAATCTGTGAGAAAGGCGTACTATAAATGACATAAACAAATAAATATTTTTTGGATCATAAGCATGTCACTTTTCTTTAGAAGCATTTTCAAAGTAGTTTCTTATAACTAAACTAAAACAAACTCAATCTGCAACCCTATGTATACCTTCCGTGGGAATAAGCTCCACTTAGCTCAAGTAAGATTGGGCTGTTAGCTTTCTTTTGTATGACCATTATCTTCTCTGAGCCAGGTAAAATCTTACAATTTCTCTGCTAAGCCTGAAAGAACAAAAGTGCCAGGTCAGAATTTCCTTTGAGTTAGCAATTAACTATAATGATTGCAACTTGGAAGTGGAGAAAGAACTACTTTGGTTTACTTTATGTTTGTCTGCACCTTGCATGAACATTTTTCCTTGTAGTTCTGTGCCTTTAAATACCAAATTCTTCCTTAGAAATATATTTATTATGATTAGATTCTTTGTAATTTCCTTGATTCTTATAGTGCAAGGGTGGCCAAACTGTGGCTTGGGAGCCACATGTGGCTCTTCTAGACATATTGTGCGGCTCCCAGAGGTCTCTGAGTGTTGCCGCAGCCATACATTTGATTTTAGTTTAGTTCTTTCCCTCCCTTTCCTTCTTTCTTTCCATGTTTTTTATATTTTCAATACAAATGTTGGGGTTGCTAGGTCTGACTCAGAAAATATCTGGGGACTTTAGGGGTGAAGCCTAGCAAGGATGTGACGTCACTTTTGTGACATCCCATCCAAGTCAAAGGTCAGGTGATGGCTCTTTCCCAGCTCCACTCCTTCCAGTGATGTCACTTCCAGCATACTGCACCAAAAACCCGCCTCTTCCTGTGATGTCACTTTCAGGACACTCCCCCAAACCCACCTCCTCTTCTGAAGTCACTTCAGTGCATCATGTCTTGTGGCTCTCAAACATCTGACATTTATTCTGTGTGGCTCTTACCTTAAGCAAGTTTGGCCACCCCTGTTATAGTGACTCAAACGGCTGAAGATCCCTGTGAGACTCTGATGAAGAATATGTTGATGGCCCTACAACCCCTGTGAGTGCCATAGGATCTTTTCACTCATTTGAATTATACTTATTGATGTTTGCTTTTTGAAGATTTGGAAAGTAGAAGTGCCCAGAAGGCAAGTGTTTCCATTCTTCTTTAATCTTTTATGAGTCTGGAAAATAAGTATTAATTTAAAGTTTAGTTTGCTAAGGGCCCTGATTTTATAACTACCAAACTTTAAATCTGCCGTCCTGTTATCATTACTAATGGCTCATCCAGACAACCAATCTACATTTTTGCTTTTTTTTAAAAAGGGAAGATGTGTACTTCAGCACATTCTTTAAAAAACAAAAACAAAGCCCAATTAGAACATTGGAGAAATAATGCAAAAACATCACAGAAATGACACGATGTCAGGTTTTCCATTTTTAAAAATGGATGAGAGCACCCATATTTGAGTGGTACGTTGGAGGAGTGTTCAGCCAATTAAATAAAGAGAGAGAGAGAGAGAGAGAGAGAGAGAACTAGCCTAAGTTGAAGAGGGCTTGCTTCAGATTCCTTATTAGAAAGCTACTTTGCATCTTTCCTCTCTTTCCCTTAAAATCGCTGAAGGCCCATCAGATGAAATACAAACAGAAGAACTGTATCATAAACACAAATACCAGAATTCAGTATATATTAGTGCTGAAGGAACATATTGCATCATTGTACGTTTTATTGTGGCCTTTTTAAAAATAGGTGTTGGGATCCCACCACTAAACAAACATGAGCCATATTTACGTGACTACGTGTATTATGTATAATTTCTATATCTCAGTGTTGAGAAGAGTATGTTTACAAATAAATGCCTCAGCCAACTCCCCTAAAAAAGTGTGCACAAGTCAATGTGGAATAAATACACAATGTATATTGTTGTCTTGAATGTGTTAACCCACTAATAACTCCATTAGCTTGGAATTTAGACATTGCATTGTAACATGTTTCTCATCATTCATGTCCCTGTGGAAAATGGGTTTAAATGTTGAGCTGCACTTTCCTAATGACAAAATATTGCAAATGCTGCTGATCCAGTTTCAGCTTTGTAGTACAGCAGGCACGACACAGATACAGCAGGCATGTCACAGGAATGATTGTTGTGGAATCCCTGGTCTGTGTTAGAGTTTATGCACAGTACAATCAACACTTGCCCACCATGTTATTGGTTTATAAAATAGAGAGGCAGAATAAAACGATGTGCAGTGAAGAGTAGTGGGGGAGCAGGAAAACCATGTGAGAGACCATGCGAGAGGGTATGGAGAAAATAGGCAGCAAGATTAGAGTTTAAACAAGGTTGCTCATTTGGGACTGAAGCACGCCTCTGAATTGTCTAGTAATATATTTGATTGAATTACTAGCCACCATACAATTATAAACCAGCTTTCTGTATGGTATGTATTGCATACACTGTGGTGATGTGTATGTCTATGATCTTTGTTGTTTTGTGAACAATTTTGCTAGTAATAACTGCTGTGCATGCTTGGCTGCCTGGGTGTCAGCAAATAACTTTGCACCCTTTTCCTGTCCATAAGTAGCCTGGCATTCTTACAGAAATGAGATGGCATGGTGCATGAACAAAAAAAAATGCTGTTGCTGAAGACAAGTGTTCCTATGGTGAGTGATTCATACTTGGCCTGTAATATTTTGGTAGTATTTATGGCACGGGGTTTGGACATTATGTTGTTGACTCCACACTTGCATGGTGCTCCATATTCTTGGTGGATCCTGGAAGGTGGAAGACATGCTGAAAGGAATCTTTTGTGTTTATAGTGGTAAAGCAATGGAACCAACCAGACAACATTTTAGGATGCTGAAAGGCAACTGCTCTAGAAACCATAAGCCAGCATCAACTAGGGTGAAGGCAAGAATGTATTGATTTGTATTCTCTGTTTCTCCTCAGAGCAATATTGGTATTTTCATCTGATGAGCAATCTACTCATGGGGCTACATCATACAAGCTGTCGCATGTACATTTTGTTTTCCCCCAGGGATCAAACAATAACATCTGTTTAGAAGATTGGAAACTTGCTACAACCTTGGAAAGCTTTTTGAAGAGAATATGCCGGAACTTCTGTTGCATCAGTGCATAGCTACATACTCTCTTTCTGCAAAAATATGCATATAGAGTGGTTGAAAGTATCTACTTGGAAGAACAAGTATGCCTTAGCTATTGGTTTGTTTGTTCACAAGCTCTTTTAAATCTAAGCTATCAGTAAAGGAGTAGCTCTCCAGTGCAGCCATAGTTATTTTTATACTTTCTAAATTGCTCAAGATGATAGCAGCATGTTTCACGAAAAGCCTCCATCAGCCTTCCGGGTTGTCAAATAAAAATTAATTGCCTGATAAAGCAAAGTCTAGTCCTCTAGTAAAGCAAACAAGAGATGTACACAAAGTATAAAAGTGATCTTGTAACAGCCAGTTGAAAGTAATTAATGTAATTAAACTCGGGAACAAATGTACTTTCTTAATACAATATTGCAAGTCTTTCAGTACACCTAAATCTCTGTATTTAGATGTACAAAATATAATTTTCCTTCTGTTTGCCTATAATATATTACGGACTAAAAATAACATTGCATCTAATGCTCTTCGTGGGATACCCAAGGCTGCTGAGACGCACCCTGGGATTTCCAGACAAAGGTTCTGTCACCCACAGACCCACCCACATGTAGAAGAACATAGTCAAGATGCTTGATTAGAACAGGTATGCTGTTACTTCCCCTAGTGGTGTCTTATCCAGCCCCCTGCCCTGAATTCACAGGCAAGAAAGTTATTATAAATGCAGTTGCTGGTTCATCCCCTGACATAACATTAAGTAAATGTTGGCCACTCCTTACCACAGGCAACAGATAAACATACTGTTTTGGTTTGAGACCTGGCATAAATCTTTGTATCAAGAAAGAGAATGAGCTTGTCCTAAAGACTGATTGCTAGGTAGTGTTTGGGGCCAGTTTAAATACAGTGAGTGCTATTGTGGACTGGACTATTGGAGTACACTCTACTTAGGGCTCTCCTTGGACAGGGTTCAGAAGTTGCAGCTAGTGCAGAATGCTGTAGCTAGACTGCTGGTTAGAACCAACTACCAGGAGCCTATGACCCCAATATTACAACAACTACACTGGCTGCCAATCTGCTCCCGAGCCCATTTCAAAGTGTTCATTCTCACGTATTAAGCTCTACGTGGCTTGGGACTGGGTATCTGAAGGACTATATTCTCCTGTACATTTATGACCAGAAGTTAAGATCACAGGGAGTAGCCCTTCTAACTGTCCTATCAGCCAAAAAAGCTCAGAGAAGTCATTTTTGGTGGCAACCCCACGCTTGTGAAACAATTTCCCCATGGAAGTGCACCTGCAACACTCAGTCTTTAGGAGGAAGTTGGAGACAATTTTATTTAGAACTGCATTCAATTAATTTTACAATGTATTGATAAGTTTTACATAGTGATTTTTACACTGAGGTTTTTATGTATTTTTATGTCTGCTATAAGCTGCCTTGAATGCCATATGGTAGAAAGGTAGCTAACAAATGTTTTAAATAAAATAAATAATGTATTCCTGGCAAATATCCTACTGGAGCAACCACACTAATCAAAGACCTTCAAAAAGTACAGGTCCTCCAGCGTATAATGCCAGCCCTGCTATTGTGTTGCCTGTTCTGCAACATGTAGTATTGAAGACAAGGCCAGCCCAATGGGGTCCCCCTCCCCCATGAGTTAAAATGTTATTCCATTTCATGTGTCTTATGATATGCTGAGCAGCAGAACCTCAAACACAGTATATGATTAATGTTCTCATTCTGTCCCCCCATTTCTGTCCCCCATGCCCGTCCTTTGCATTTGCAATAGTATGTGTGCTCTTGGGTGCCAATCGAGATTAGAAGGAATGTTCAGGTTATCACCCAGCTATCAAGACACCTCTGTGTGCAAACAAGAGCAGACAGGTAGATTTTTAGAGGCTTCGGTAATAGTATAGCAGCCCAGTTTGGGGTGGAGCCCACAGAAAAGACTCTGTCTAATCCAATCCAGACTACAATTTCAAATCTCAGAAGAGGCTGAAGAGATAACTAAATAAAGTGAAGCAAGTAGACAGGTCAAGTCATATGTATGCAGTCTCTCTCTCTTCGTGTAGTGTCTCTTCTAAAATATGTTTTACATGAAAAAAATGTGTGTAGGCTAGGGTAACCAGCACCAGGTTGGAAAATTACTGGAGATTTTGAGGGTGGAGCCTGGAAAGGCTGGGGGTTAGGGAGGGGCAGGACCTCAGCAGGGTATAACACCATAGATTCCACCCTCCAAAGCAGCCATTTTCTCCAAGAGGACTGAACTCTGTGGTCTGGAAAGCAGTAGTAATTCCAGATCTTCTTCAGCCACTATCTGGAAGTTGGCAACCCAAGTACAGGCATTTGAATTTGGCTGCTTAGTAATTTTTCCCAAGGTGTATGAGATGCTTTCAAATCTTTTGTTTGAAGGAAATCCAGAGATATTGCAGGTTAGCTTTTTGGGTTGTTACTGCTTGGTCTAGAGTTATCCCCCAAAGTAAGCAGGCTCATCTGTAAGTGTGTGTTTATTGTGGCATCTGATCTAATTTGGATTCTTGTGCTATAGTAGATGTTTCCAGATCAAACAATGACATGAATACATATTCTTCATTTTTTCCTCTTTTACCACGGTCTCCTTTGTAACTTAGTATATTTGTTAGTTTATAATACTTACTAGATTTTGTTACTTTCCCCTTTGTCTCTTGGACCTCTTTTCATGTCACTTTTTCTTTTTGGTATTATAAAAAGTATCTTTTAGAAAAAAAACACAAATTGTGTTTTAGACAGCTTCCCACCTCAGATCTTTTTCTGTTGTGGCTCTGACCAGGTGGAATGGCCTACCTGATAAGATCAGGAAGGCTCCCACACACTTCTTTAACTCTACAGGATGTGTAAAACAGTTCTCTAGGATAGCAGTTTTATAAAATGTATAAGAGTGTAATTTTAACTGAATGAAAATATTAGCCAGTTTCTGTGGCATTGTTTATTGTGTGCATTATATTTTTTCATTGTTTTCCAGTTTTGTAATTCAGCTTTATTCCTTTGTTTATTTTACGTATTATACTATGTGTATTGCATGGTTCTCCAATTTTGTAATCTTATTTTATTGCATTCTTGGGTTTATTTATTTATTTATTATACTGCTTCTCTTCAGTTAAGATTACGAAGTGGTTCACAACAATTACATTGGTTAAAAACAGTACAAAAATATAATATCCAATAAAATCACAATAAATATTTTATTACAAATTTATTACAAATAATTAAAAAAACACTGTAGTCCCAACCCCAGCCTATAAAACCCTGTGAATAACATAAAATAGCACAGCAATTTGCTCTATCTCACAAAAGAAAATTGGATAGCAAAGGCACGCCAGGATAGTTCTGCCTTAAAGAATTTCTGAAACCCCAACAGATCCTGCTGAGCACAAGTGCCTTCCAACAGTGCATTCTAAAGGGAGGGCGCCACAGTCGTAAAGGCCTTCTTCCTGGTGGAAGAAAGTCATGCCACCCTGGGGCCAAGAATCACCAGCAAGTCCTGTGAAGATGAACGAAGCAGGTGGGGGGTGAGTTCATAATGGGAGAGGTGGATCTGAAGGTATGAGGGTCCATGAATTGGATCTGGAGGCTAATTGGTAACCAGTGCAGCTGCTTCAAAACTGATGTTATACGAGCTGACCATGGTGACTTTGTCAGCAACCTAGCAGCCGCATTCTGCACCACCTGAAGTCTCCAGAGTGTCTTGAACAGTATCCCTATGTAGAGTGAGTTTGCAGTAGTTTAAACAAGAGGTGACTGTCACATGGATCAATGTGGCATGGTTGAATTGAGATAGATATGGGGAAAGTTGTCAGGCCTGGCGAAGATGGAAAAATGCTGTTCTAGCCACCATGGGCACCTGTTTGTCCATGGGAAAGTGTAGAAACAAGCCAAACCCTCAAACTCTTCATGGAGTCTACAACAGAAAGCTGGGCTCCATCAAGTAATGGGAGTAACAAATTCCCCACAACCAAAGTCCTTCCCAGACACAGGACCTCAGTTTTCAAAGCATTTAACTTCAGCCAACTACCCCTCAGCCACTCCACTATGGCATCCAGGCACTGGGCCAAGGAAGAGATATCTCCTTCTGATTGTTTATCAGGCAGAAGGTACAATTGGGTGTCAACAGCATACTGGCGTCATCAAACCCTAAACCACCTTAACAACATCCACTAGAGGGCGTATATTTGTTCCTGCAGTACACCACAGTGTAATTCTTGTTGGGATGAACCCTTATCCCCAATGACCACCCTTCATTGAGCGTCCTTGGAGTAAAAAGGCAAACCACTGTAAGGTGGTAGGTCTTACCCCCAGTGAGGCTAGGTGGTCAACCAGGACCAAATGGTCAACTGTGTCAAATGCTGCTGACAGATCTAATAGAATCAGCACAATTGCCCTTATCTGGCTGAAGCTGGATGTCATCAACCAGAGTTATTAAAGCAGCCTCAGTCACAAAGCCTGGCCTTTGACACCTCCCCCCAAACTTAGTTGTGATGTCTGCACATGTGCAGATACTGAAAAATCTCTGGGTAGGATTTAGCTGCCATTGTGCTTTGCTGTACCAAATTCAGAACATGCCGGGGCACCTGCCTTGGTATTGGGCTTGGTAGGCAGCAGCCAGGACAAAGAAGACACAATGGCAACAGTAATGGAGATGCAGAGGGGAAGGGGAGTCGATAATGAGGGGGTGAGGAGAAGGCAACAATGACTAAAAAGGGGAGAGGTGAAGGTGAGTAAGAAGGGAGAGTGAATTAAGGGGGCAGGGGATATTCCCAGCTTCATGATTCCTTGTAGTCTCCCTTGTGTATTTTTATATTATGGGATTATAGCTTTGCCATTTTTATTTTAAGTTAGCTCTGAGGAACTGGATGCATACTGTTCACAGTTCACTCTAGGGCTTCCAAACTCCAGGTGGGGCCTGGAAATCTGGAATTACAGCTGCTCTACAGACTGTGGATATCCATCCTATGGTTGCTGGTCCCCTCATGGGACTGGGGATCTCCCACTCCCACCTATACACTCACCTGGTCAGGAGGGGGGAAAGGCAGGGGTACAGGCTCCCAAGGCACGCTCCTGGCAAGGCGTGATGATGTCACTCCTAGGAGTGACGTCTTTGTGCGGACCTCAGGAGGGCTTCCACGCTTCGCACTGAGCCAGTTGTTAAATAATTGGCCTGTATGGGGGCAAAATTGCTCTAATGGGCTCCTCATGCATGCCAGGAGGATAAGAGGACCTGGCAACCCTAATCCAGCCCCCTGGAGAAAATGACTGCTTTGGAGGGTGGACGCTATGGGATTATATCCTGCTGAAGTCCCTCCCCTCCCCAAACCCTGCCATCATAAACTCTGCCCCCCCTATATATCTACTATAAATTTCCCAACCTGAAGCTGGCAATCCTAGTTCACCCAACAACTACTGGTCATAAAGTTCCTCTCTCTTGTCCTCACGCACTGACTGTGCTTGGCTTCAGTAAGTGATATAATTCGTACAATGCATTCATACAACGCGAACAGGAAGCAGGAGCCAGGATTCCAGGATACCTTTTAAAGTTTTGCTGCAGTGCCTCTGGACCCAAGAGTGTGTGAGAGAATGCCAGATACCCCATTCAACCCTTCTGTATGTCTTTCTACAACATCTACATAGCTGAGATGGGAACCGCTTTGCTTTTATGGTTGGGGAAAGCAGTCTGAAGGGCATAACTCACATAGGCCTCCACTCCAAGTTGACTCAGAGACTCTAGCTGGTGCAGAACGCTGCAGCTCGTTTACTCTCAGGAGTTAGATGGAGCATGCATATCATTCCTATTCTGTAGTCACTCCACTGGCTTCTCATCACTTACTGCAGAGAAGTTAGCCGTGTTAGTCTGTGGTAGCAAAATCAAAAAGAGTCCAGTAGCACCTTTAAGACTAACCAATTTTATTTTAGCATAAGCTTTCGAGAATCACTTACTGTGCTCAACTCAAAGTCATCATGACTATCACATTCAAAATCCTTCATTGCCTTGGCCCCTCATATCTATAAGACCACCTCTCCCTCTGTGTTCCATCACAGTAGCTTTGCTCATCTGAATAGGGCTTTTTGCAGATACTGCTCTGCAGTTGGGTAAAATCAACAGTTGTCTCCACACGTGCTTTCTCTGTGATAGCCCCCATTTTATAGAATGGCCTGCCCGAGGAGATCAGGAAAGCTCCCACTCTCCTGGCTTTCTGCAAACTATGCAAAACTGAATTATTCAGGAAGGCTTTCTACTCAGATTATAGGACTGTGTTATAAAAAATAGCTCAGAGAGATGCATTGACAGGGACTATACGTTACTCTATTGGGTACTGTCTGCTGATGTGGACATGTGCCTACTAGGGAGTTTCCATGCTGCTTAACATACCATGTAAATTAGTTACACTTTTTTCATCTCTGGGTTCAGCTTTATGCTACCATTCCCTAGTTTATCTCTTTCATTGAATGTCTTGACTGTTGTTCCTTATTGTACTTGCTCAGTGAATGTCCTCACTGTTGATTATATTTTCACTTGCACTGTATAATCTCAATGAGAAAGGTGGACAATACATTTATAAATAAATGGGGAGAAACATATCTTCTTTTAGGTAGCTAGAAACGGTAGGGGGAAATGTTATTGCCTTGAGAGGCAGAACATTTGATATTGTTTATGCAGACAGAGTACAGAAGAGAAACTAAAAGAGTTCTAGCCAACATAGGCTTTTTCATATAATGGACAATTCAGGCACCAATTAATTTAAGCCTATAATAGAAGATGTTTGATAGAGCTGTCTTTGAGCTGGTTGCCCCTTGGATTATATGTGTCTATGGCGATGGGGAGATGGACTGTTGGCAGAATAATTACCCTGCTTGATTTGCATGGAGGTGCCAGCTATATGAACTGATAGTGCCAAGTGTGGGCTTCATATAGGAGCCACAATTTGTGCAAATATTGAAAATACCATGTTCAGTCTATATATAGGAGTACTAGCTAATGCAATTAATATATCCACGATGACCCAGCCTTTCTTCCAGGAGCTCCACAGACCCAGAAGTGAGCTCAAAGTGTGAACATGAACCACAAATTAAGCTCAGCAGCCCGTTTTTTTTGGTAAGCTTAAAAAAAAAAACTTCATATGAACGTCTCTGCCCATATGTTGCTTATTAAGTGAAATAAATGAAAACTTTTAAAGTGCTGTTGGGGAGGGGGATAGCTACTTAATGTTATCACAGGAAGCAGCCAATCAATGCTGTGCACAGCTGACTGCTTCTAATTTAGAGCTCCCCCCACCCCTGCTTGAGGTTCAGCTAGTGAAGAATAAGTATGTTTGAATTCACAACAGGGGTGCTATGAGAAAGAAATTACTGCTTTTAAAAAGTACATGGGTCCTCTTCGTTGTATGTCTCTCTGCAGGTAACAATGGTTATATTGTACTGCCTTCAAGTCCTTGGTAGTCTGTTCACAGTCTTCTGTGGAACACTGAAGTCTCCCCGCTTTCTATTATCATATAGTCACGAAACCAATCATCCTACTTTTGTCTGTTTCAAAGTCAAGTTCTCAATGCATGGTTGAAATATTGAAAATACGTTGAAATATTTCAATAGGAGCTTTGCTATCGATTTGGAGCTTTGCTAATTGAGTTTTGCATGAGCAGAATTGTGCACTGAAGTTGCAGTCCTGTGGATGCTTATCTGAAATGAGATTTACTTTGAAGTAACCATGGTTAAGATTGCACTGATGAGCATTATAAATATGGATGTTTATTGGCAAATACCAATCAATATTTTTATTGGCAAATACATATACCTACCTACATATATCATAAATGTATACCAGCCAAATGTGCCCAGTTCACAACAGGTCTTACATTTAGTTTCCTGAACCATGTATCATGTTTATTTACACAGAGACACTTTTACCAGCAGATGGTAGCATAATACTGTGCTGGAATACTGAATGGAATGTTCGGGAGTTATTTTTAGCTTTTCTTTTTTGAACTTTCCACTCATGTTGTTCTGAGCCTTCTCAGAATTTTTGTAATAGGATTTTCTCCAACTGATACATCTGTTGGATCAACACGTTGTTCATTCATGGCTGTGTATGCATATTGGCTTGATCACCAAATATTAGTGATGGAAGTAAGATTTTTCAGTTACCTGGATGCTTGATATCATCATTGAAATTTTGCTGTTAGCCACATATACAGTGTAATTTGTGTAAATCCTGAAAAATATTTTCCAGGCCTAAACTGTTGAGTTTTTAAAACACAAGAAAACAGCCTTCCTTTCGGTTTGATGAATTCAGAAGCATGCGTTCTATCACCACCAACAAGGAAAATGGAGTGTATCTAATCTATATGTATTTTTCAACTATAGTGGGCTACTGAATAGTCAATTACTGAATCTACCTAACGTGTTTGCGTGTGCGCGCGTGCATGTGCGCACACAGAAACATTATGGTAATATATTATCAAAATGTCAGTGCGATCGAATACAGAGTTACTCCAGTCTAAGCCCATTGAAATCAATAGGCTTTTAGACTGAAGTATCTCTGCACAGGATTCCATTGTAAGTCCCTTAAAAAATATCTGCAGCCAGAGCTGGATTTATGTACACACTAAGCAAGCTACAACTTAATGACTCAGATTTTGAGGGGACTCTAAATAATAATAATAAAAACCCTATTAGAATAAAACACCTTTTTTGGTGATGCTGTGTAGCCTCTTGAACTTGACATAGTTTAGGGTTTTTGCATGTCTTAATGCGGCCCTATCTAAAGCTTTCCTTAGAACTACTGAGCTACAAATGTTGCATGAATTATGTTCTGTCTAAAATGAGCATGAGCAGACTTGCAAGTCCCTTTTTCAGATTTTGACTACTAGAGGGCACTAGAAAACAACTTTAGAAAGTCTGTGAGGACAAGGAAAGGTGCTTTCCCCTGTCTCTTTTAGGCATAGTAGAGCAACAGTGATTATAGCATTTATGAGTAATTAATCTATGTCAAAAATCCCTACTTTGAAATTGTGTATTTCCCAAAGGTTAAATGGGGTTGCAGAACCAACAAGCCTTCATACAAATGTTTTCAAATGTATTCAAATGTGATCTGGTTAATTGGCTTTTATTCTTTCACTGTTTTGGGGTATGAATGTGAGTGAACAGACTATTAAAATACACACACGACACACGACACACAAAGAAAGTTTTCTAAATACAGACTTTCAATCCTGTTGAGTAACATGATGAATGAATACATGTTCAGGCAGTGCTATTTCTCTCATTTTAAGAAAACACATTACAGTACATTATGAAAAAATACAGCCTTCATGTTCAGAGGCACTATCCCTCTAAGTACCAGCACTGAGTAAGTGCAACCACCGGGGCAGGCTTCGGCCTGCTCATAGGCTTTCAGGGCATCTGAAAGGGCTTTTTCACTGTGTGAAAATGCATGCTGGGTCAGATGAAGCATTGGTTGTTCTTAGGAGGTTATTTACTTAATACATTGCTCAATGAAAAATTGCTATATGGATATGAGTCTTGTTTCACAAGTAAAGGCAATAACAACAACCTACAGAACAATGTAATGGTATACTCTCTTGGATGTTGACAGTCTTTTCCTCCTGTTCATAAGCAAGATTTGTATTTTTATGCAGGAATTCAACACAGTGCATGATGGAATTTCGACGGGGAGATTCAGCTGCACACATAAGTACAGTGTGTAACATTCCATCAGCCGATATGCCATTAACATTCCGGTATGCTGTGGGGGAAGGAGTTTTGATTCTAAAATTTGACTCCATGAGATTGATCTGATACAGTCCTTTTGTTCTCAGAAGTTAGCTACAGCATTTACCTGAATATATAACAAATTTAGGCTACACAGTTAAGTTTGAAGATATTTTCAGATTGAAACTCCAAAACTCTTATTTCAGAAATGGAAAGATTCTCATTATGAATACCCAGATTTCTCAAAATGCTCAGGTTAATTCCCAAACACATACTGCAGTTAGGAACCCCTGAAATGCAAAACAGCAGAGGCACCTTATGCAAGTGTTGTGATTTTCACCACTCTACTGCACCTTTCACTCAGTGAAAATCACCAGAACCTCACGTCAAACCATATGAACATCTGAACTTTACAGATGCAAACCATGTGCTTTAACTACAGCTTTTCTTTGTTGATAAAAGGTACCTGCTGTATGCATGCACCGAGTTATCTTACTCTGTCAAATTATTGGCCCATATAACCTGGCACTGTCTACTACAACTGGCTGGGACTGTCCAAGGTCTCAAGCAATCCCAGCTCTTCTACTGAGATCCTTTCAGCTGGAGATTCCAGGAAATTAATCAAAGATTTCTCAGCTATAGGTCCAGTTCCCTCTCAGCTAGGAAGGTGTGAACCATGACTGAGAATCGGCATGCCACAATTGTTCCAGAGAGATACAGGAGCTTGCCATGCTGAACAAGCTCACATGGTTGCTTGTCAAACAGTCACTCCACAATTATTTGTTTTTCAAACTGAGCCTGAAATTTCAGTCTTATTCAACTTTGTAGAAAGCATGGATTCCACCTTGATTCTTAAAGGCACTTATTGGTTCAAGTCCCACCAGCTTTTATGAAACCCCTGTCAGCATTAGCACTTTGACAAAAGAGAGTTAAATATACCATTTACTGCCTAGAAAGTTGAAGAAAGAGTACCACTATGCCCAGCTAGCCCTACGATATGAAGGCCCATTTGGTTAGGAAACGTCAGGACAAGGTATTCTAGTCTGCCCCTGTGTTTTTCATAGAGTATTGGCTTTCTGACAGTGAACCTTCTAGTCCTATGTGGAACATCATTGTGGGGGCTTGGGATACTTCAGAGCTGAACATTCCAGACTGTTCTTTATACTGAAAAAAAGTTTTGAGCTGGGAATGGATAAGTAAAGTTAATTAGAATATAGCTGTCAGGCGACTTCATTTTATTTTTTGAGAAATTTCAATTTTAAACTCTGTTGTAAGGAGCACAATTGCTGCATGGGTTCACATTGGGAGAGATGGTCCTTCAAGTATGCGGGCCTAGTTCATGAAGCACTTTATACTTCTGTAACTACTAGTAGTGTTTAATATTCATCAAACCCAGGTTACACTGGGGTACAGTTAATGCACGGAGAAGGGAGGAAAGAAACTACTAACCTATCTGCACCTGTATGTGTTTGCCATAAATTATGAAGAAGCCTAAGCACACACAAAATGCAGTCTCTTTTTTGTGCAATTACAGATGCTGTAAAAAGCCGTTATACAAAAAGGGATTCTGCACAGAATTTGTACACACACAGGCCTGTCTATAGAATTGTCAATCTTCTTCAGATAGGTAGCTAGCTCTGATTGCAAAAAGGGACCTTTAAAAGGTAGCTAGCTCTGACTCTCAAAACCTAAAATCTTATTAGTCTTTAAGATGACACTGGACTCAGTCCTGCTACTGAACCTCTGATAAGGGAGAGGGAGGAATTAACAGGTGTGATCCTCATCCCTCTCTTGAGAAATCCACAGCTCAGTGGTACAGCATACATGCTGTACACAGAAGGTCCCATATGGAAGCCTCACCATCTCAAGTTAGCAACGCTGGAGAAATCGCTGACTGAGATTTTGGGGAGCTACTTAGTAAAGAGCAGCTCACAGTAGAAGGCATAAAAGAGGTGGATGGGCCAGAGAAGAAGGGGAGGAAGGATTGCACCTCTTCAGGCTGCAGGTAAGGGATCACCTGTCAAAAACTCCCTGTAGACAAAAGACTAACAGAGCACACAAAGAGAAAAGGCTAGGACCTTTTCCCTTTGTTGTCCTTTTTGGTCTTTGCATTGAGTTTTATGTGCTGCGTGAAGTTCATTCCACCTCAAGATTTTGCGACTTCATCCTTCTGCAAGTGTCAACCAGGACTCCCCCATTTGCCTTACCTGTATTCAGTTTTAGCACGGTTCTTTTATTTGGTGAAGAGGTAGAAGAAAGAATGGAAATTGCATCTGAAAAGTTATCTATTAAATAGTGATTCAAGTGCGAGACGGCAGGATTCCGTTTGCGGAAACAGCAGCCTCATAAAGCAGACTGTTCGCCGTCGCTCCATTCAAGGCGGGGATACTTTAAAGGCTGCTCTCTTCGCCCTTAGCGAGCCGCCTGGGATTTTTGGAGGGGTTCTCCAGCAGGCACCCGCTCCCCCCCCCCCCGCCCCGGGGTACTGGCGTGCGTGTTTCTCAGTAAGTCTACAAGGCTACGCTCGTTACAGCATTCGACGTCATTGGCCTCTGATTGGCAGGGCTCCGAGGTCCAGCCCTGCCCTCATTCTCTCTGATTGGCAGAGCTGTGAGGTCCAGCCCAGCTTTCCTGGAAAGTTCTTGGAAATCTATCAAAGGTATTTCCTTGAACACACAGAACGAAAGCAGCCAATGCTGGCTAGCCCTGAAAACAACCAACAACTTTTCGGCTGGATCCCTGGAAGGAGCAGCTTGATTTTATTTTCCTGTAGAGAAAAAAAAGATTTGGAATACAGGGGGTATTATTTTGACCTCCGGAGAGCGACGCTGACATCAAGATACCTATTATGGACAAATCTATTTATACTTTTCTTTTTGGTTAATATCGGTACTGTGATGTGAATACAATACAATTCCAGGAATCTACCACTTCCTGGAATAGCTTAAAAGGGGCAAACAAAATATTACTTAGTAGTGTTTTTTCCTCCTACAGCTGTATTACTCTAACAGCCAGCGTCGAGGGTAGCTGCTGCTGTTCTTCGCTTAACTTCTTTCAGACAGAGACTGTTTATTGAGATATATTTATAATTATACATTCCTTTTTTTATTGGCGGTCTTAAACGCCACTAGAGAGGAGGATTCTCATCCTTTCTTAAGTACTCATTTTCTTTTACTCTGGTAATTTTAAAATCATTTTTATTACTTTTTTGGCCACAGCAAGAATATATTGGAAAGGGCTACGGTCAGGCAGCTTGTTCTACGCAGAGCTCGCTGAACGATCCGTACAGGTTTTCTGGATACCCCAATTTACTTCGTTTGCTGCGGTTGACCTCCAAGGTGCTTTCGAGAAGCTGTGGTGGAATAAAGCCAGCCTCTTCTCTCCTCATTACTTACCTACCGACTTGTGGTATTCCTGCTGGGAACGAAGAAAATAACCGGCAGCGGGAGAGCTATTTCCTAGTTCTCTTGAAGACCTAATGCTTTTTCCTTCGTCCTGGAGTGACATGATCCTCTGTGTCCACGGGTAAGATACATTTCAGACTTTACTTTCTAAAGCAGGGTAAGAACATTGTCTCCCATGGATTCAATGGGACACATTCTGAGCCTCGGTTTGTATAAAAAAGTGAAGTTTCCGTACATACCAGTGGGTTGAAGTTAACTTACGTTAGCGAAAGTCCAGCCTCTCTTTCCTTTCTTCCATTACTGCCACGCACGTTTTTCAGGAGAGAAAATAGTACAGAATACCTTTAAAACATTTTAATGGGGAAAAAAGAACTTTGTTGATGTCTGTGCTGTATTTTTTAAAAAATAAGTGGCTTAAACATCCTAATGGAAAGAATGTGCGTTTGGGGTGGGGATGGGGGAGTATTAAAAATAAATTGGAAAACTAAACCTGTGGGGAAATACTCTGTGAGCTGTTAGAGAGCCCTCTACCATGAATAGAAATGAATGTCTGATTTTAAACTAGTTTATCACTGAAGGTTAGTTCTGAAATATATACATAGATTTCTGAAAGTGGTGACAGTTTATCTACCCAAGACTGGGGGCGGGGGGGGGGAGCAATAGTGTGGGGACTGTGACTCTGTGTGACACAGACATATAGGTGTGCAAATCACATCTAGCCCTGTAACCTGTACACTGGAGAAATTAAGATTTACAGTTTACAGTTAGAGTTTACAGTTGTTCCAGTTTGGCTAGATGCTTCCCATTATTTGTACTTTCTTAGTTTTATCACACAGTTGGGAAACTACAACTCAAATGTGAATGTGTGTTTTGCCAGGTCAGCCTAACATTTGCTGTTCCTTGGGGCCACTGAGGATATAAACACTTGCATTTGCAACCAGTGCCTTGTTTACAGTATTTTGTCTGACCTTTTTACACATATAGGCATGCCAAAACATGGACCTGTCCCTTTAGTTGTTAAAATCTAGTCTAATTTTAAGCCATGGAATATAAGGCAGACATTAGAAGTGTTTTTCCTCTTCATTTTTAACCTCCTCCTTTTAGGTTCTGCTTCATTCTAGTGCTGATAAGATACCATCATTATTTTCCTGTTTCTCAGCTTTAACTTTAAATGTGACTTGCGTTGCAGTAGTAGATCTGATTCCTTTACCACGGTTGTTTCATTGTTCGCTTGCTTCTTACATTGAGACTTGTACTTTAGAATCCTGTTATGTTTAGAGAACAGTTTTGTCCTCCTTATTCAGACAGAATGCTGAAGAGGGTTAATAGAAATTTGCCCCTCTGAGAGTGCACAGGGCTCGGGAATTTTTTGTATCTGATGTCTTGCTATGAAAGTTTCACTGTGCAAGGAAGTAAATATCTCTCTGAAATCTGATCTACAGATTTGTCTGTGTTCTTCTCTTTTAATTCACCAGTGCTAATACTTTGGAGAAAGTTTTTTTTTTAATTTTTAAGACCAGATAATGTCTACTTTCTTTTCCAAAGTAGCAGTGCCTTAAAAGAACATTTGTACTGATACATTATTGTATTAATTTTTGATGTAGCCATTGTAGCCTTTTCACTAAATCCACTGTTTTTAATCTCATTAATTAGAACTATTTGACCCTTGGCAATTTTTCTTTAAACCTTGAATATTGTCTTATATTTCTTGTCCCTACTGTTGCATTTTAATCTCTCTTTTCCTCCAAGGGGCCTAAGCGGTATATATGTCTTTTCTGCCACTCCTTTATTTCCTAAAACTACCTTGTGAGGTAGATTAGGATGAGATATGGTAGCTGGTCTTCAGTTATCTATTGAGATTTGAACTGAATGGAAGTTTGAACTGAAGTCTCTCTGAGCTGTCCAACACTGATGTACCCATTACACAACAGTGCCTCTCAATCTGATTCCAGTTTTCTGAAAAATCATACTTGGATGTACAAGTTTTCCTAATATTCTCCATCCTCGTTGAGGAAGGAGAATGTTTACATTTTTAGAAATCATTGAGTAGTCTGATATACAATCATAAGGGTAACTTCTGCTTCCCTCCTCCCCCCTATGATAACGTTTAGGAAGTTGCTACATTATTCTGTGTGAATCTTTGTATCTAACTCATAATTCTCACACACATACTCTAAAATCCCCAATTTACTAATCAGTGCTCTCTCATACACTCAAATCTAACCACACACACAGTCTCACATATCATGAGAATTTCTTCATTCTTCCTCTGTCCTTCTGTCAGGCCCCGGAGACTCCCTCTTTGACAGAATTCCACTTCATTTCTCACTTGTCCCTCTTTGCTAAGCAGGCAAGAATCTTGGGAGCTTTGAAGTCCTTGTTTCTCCAAGGGGATATCCTAGACTCAGACAAAACCCCATCAAAGCCATTGTATTTTTTCGCACACAACACAGCTCCCCCCAAACAAGAATGCAGGTTTTGTTTGTTTACAGTCTAAAGAAGGCAGCAGTAAAGGCAACAGAGATTTAAAATCTATTTACAGTTGATAATAAAGATTAAAGCAACTAACAGTGCAATCCTTAGCAAAGTTACACACTTTTATGTCAATTGATGTCAGTAGACTTAAAAGAGTGTAACTCTGCTTAGAATGGCACTATAAATTCCTAAATACAACAAGATCCACAGAAAACACTTTAATATGAAAACACAAATCCCTTCTCTTCACAATATGTATGGTACACACCTAGACTTCCCAACTCATGCTTGAGAAATCCCTGGAGATTTGGGGGAGGAGTCTGGAGAGAGTGGGGTTTGGGGAGGGGATGGACTTCATTGGGTTACAATGCCATAGAGTCTGCCCTTCAAAGCAGCCATTTTCTCCATGGGACCTGATCTCTGTTGGCTGAAGATTAGTTATTATTCCAGGAGATCTCCAGCCCCCACCTGGAGGCTGGCAACCCTATCAGACAACTACTGGGATTGAACAAGTTTAGACACTTGTGAAATTCCGATGGTAAGAGCTCTATGAGGGAAATATATATTTACACATACACAGAGGACATAAAGAGGGAGAGTGGGAGATCAGTCAAAACTGGGAATATTCCCTAAAACATAAGAACAGACATGCAGACTCAGATCAGTTGTCCATCTATAATAATAATAACAATAATAACATTCGATTTATATACCACCCTTCAGAATGACTTAACACCCACTCAGAGCGGTTTACAAAGTATGTCATTATTATCCCCACAACAAAACACCCTGTGAGGTGGGTGGGGCTGAGAGAGCTAGAAGCTGTGACTGACCCAAGGTCACCCAGCTGGCTTCAAGTGGAGGAGTGGGGAATCAAACCTGATTCTCCAGATTAGAGTCCCGCGCTCTTAACCACTACAGCAGTCTAGTCTCACATGAAAGCAAAGCATGGAGACTAAAGCCATCCTCTGTTGCCACCCCCAAGTACTGGTATTTAGAGTATTTCTGTCTCTGAATGTGAGGGTTCTGTTTAGTTACCATGGCTAATTAATGGATCTAGATAGCTCCGTGAACTTAAGTCCTTTCATTTGTTACTGTTTTGGCACTCTTATCTTGTGTTCCATGGGAGCACACTATGTGCAGTCTTTTCAATATGTACAGTCACCATTTTGTGTGAATAAAGCAATGTGTGTATTTTCCAGCTTCAGTATACACAAATGCACACCCTCAAAAATCTGGGGTTTTGATCACATGTACTAAAGCTGGCAAATATACATACTTCCATGTTCATACAAAATAGTGACTGAGTGTATCTCACATGGGGATACCTCACATTCTCACACACTTTTCTAGTGTGCACCAAAAGCTGCTTAACTAGTGGCCATCATCAAATCTTGTGGCAGCAAATTCCACATGGCAGCTTCTTTTTGTGTAAGGAAGGACTCTTAGCTTTTCCTGCTTCAATCCCCTGATCATTTTGGTTGTTGTTAGCTGCTGTGCACTGTACTGTCATGTCAGGGTTTTCCTGTTGGTATACCTCCTACCCTGAAAAGAGAGCTAAGAGATTGCACAAGATACAAAGCAGTTTAGAGCTGGAGCAGTCACCTCTGTTGAAAGAAACATCAGAACAGAAAATCTACTAAAAGTAACTCAGGCATTAAGTATGGAGCTTGTTCTTAGTCATTCTTTGCAAGAGCCACTGCGAAGCGCTTTCCATTGTGGTCCAGTACAAAGCTTTCAGTGCTAGTAGATACCTATATAAAGCTATGCCTACTTTTAGCTCTATGAGTCACTTCTACTACTGAATCTGCTGCCATCCTGCAGCAGACACTAATGAGCACATTCCGGACTGATGTGATTTCTGTTTGACAAGAGTTCTCTTGTTTCCTTTTGGGAAAGATGCAAAAGCTTGCAACTCAGATTTTTTTATAAAAAAAAGAAATCAATTTTCAAATCCTTTTTGGTTAGTATTACTTTTGATAAACGCTTCCTTAACGCATCTTTGGATTTCAGTTTGCAGTAGGGTGAATTGAAGCAGGTCAAGTGGTAGGTTGAGGCTGTCTATGGAGAAGAAGAATAAACAGATTAGTAATGGGGATAGGAACCTTATATAACACATGTTCATCAGGGGTATCATTGGTACTGCAAGCTATTGAGAGTTATATGATGAAAGCAGGAAAGTGAGGAATTTTCCAATCGGGACTCAGCCCTTTTGCATGATTGCATGTGTACTTCTTCAGTTTGGCAGGTTAACCAGACAAGTACAGTTGGAATTTATGAATGAATGTTTGGGTTATCTCTTCTACCATATGGATGTCTCCTCCAGCCAAGTAAGCAGTTGGAAATGGGCAACGAAGCTGTCAAGAGAACAGAAGAGGAGGCCATGGCCAAACCCAAGCAAGCATGGCAAAGGCAGATCCAAGCACAGACTGCCTTGTAACATTAACTCCCCATTCTGTTCTTTCTATTTCCAGCTCTTATACATCCTTTTTGTTATTGTTGCTCTTTTCCAACACAAATAATATCTGTCTTACTGTAGCAGAGACTTAGTATCGGCATATTATAAAACTGCTGGAAAATGTTTTAGTCTTTAAAGTGTTATTGGATTCAAATTTTGTTCAAAAACTGTTTCCTCAAAATACTGAATACTGGTTCAAGTTAACAGTTACTTCCTTGGCCATTAGTTAAGCAAAGTCCCTGCTTCTTTCCTCCTGCTTTCAGTTAGTAGATGGGTGACCACACCAAAGACAGGGCCTTATTGGTGGCTGTGCCTCATCTTTGAAACTGCTTCTCCATAGTTGCTTGCCTGGGACACAGCTTAAATAGTTTTAAGCACTAGGTGAATGTTTTTTTTATTCTCCTAGGCTTTGGGCAGAATTGGGGGGTATTTTAAGAACAGTGCTTGGTCACCAATTTTTAAAACAAACACTAAACTCTTTTGATTGCTGACTGGGATGTACAGCCCCACACTGATGGAAATATTAAAATGCCGTTCTCTCCAGCTACATAGATAAGATTTTGTTGGTGTTTTAATATCAGTAATTTCACTGGATTACAGACGTCAGGTTCTTCATGTGGTTGGAAGCACTGCAGGATTGCCAGTAGGGCTGCCAGGTCCAGATTGGGAAATTCCGGGAGATTTTGGGGGTGGAGCCTGGAAAGAGAGGAGTTGGGGAGGGGAGGGGTCGCAATGGGGTATAATGCCATAGAGTCTACCCTCCAAAGCAGCCATTTTCTCCAGGGGAGCTGATCTTTGTGGCCTGGAGATCAATTGTAATTCTGGGAGAGCTCCAGCCACCACCCGGAGGCTGGCAACCCTAGTAGTCAGGTTCCCCGAGGCCCAAACCGGTGGATGGAGGGGTGTGGTGGGGTGTGCACCGGGAGGGAACTTATGATGTACCTTGCATGACAACAAAGGTAATAGAGTGCACAGGAGCGCACTCCAGAGCTCCCATTCCCCACACCTTCCCCTGCCCCCCCCCGCTACTGGCTGTGTAACAGGTGGAGAGGGGGCATGGCTGGATGTGGGGGATTCCCTTCCCCAACCAGGGGACTGTGAATCCTATCAAGAAGGCTGCCATGCTGCCAAATGGTCATTTGAAGCCCTCTTGAGAGAGGTGTTACTCTGTCATCTGTCCATTGCATCCACTACTTTAACATTCTAGTAAATATTGAAATCTCTGTTATGACTGAGAGCTTGATAGAGAAATAGGATATCTACAGACTGTAATTTCCCAAAAAATTTTGAAGGAAAAATGTATTTTCAAATGGTTAGTTTCCATTGGTAAGTTTTTCTTTATCAGTATTTATCACGATCTGTATTAATAATGCTATCATTTATTAATAATGATTCATTAGTTAGGTTCTGTGTTACCTGTCTAGAGATATTTGTGTCTGAAATATAAATGATAAGGCACTTGAGGCAGGGCTGTTTTAAGACTTTCATAGGCCCTAGACACTCTTACTTTAGGAGACCCTACACTACTTCATATCAAACATATTAAAATGAAACCATATTAAATATTATTATTTGCTGAAAAATTGAAAGGATTTTTATAATTTTGCTTTTGAAATTATCTGGCTACGAGTAACTCATTTAATTTATGATTGGTTATGATTTCTTGGCAATCATCATGCATGCTCAGGAATTCTTGAAAAGTGAGAAAATTTAATCTACAAATTGTTTTTAAACAATTTTGAATCTACACATTTTGAATCTACAAATTGAATTAAACAATTTTATCTACAAATTGTTTCAAAAATTCTTGAAAAGTGAGAAAATTCAATCTACAAATAGTTTTCAAATGTAATTAAATTTTTATGAATACTAAATATAATTAATGACGTCTGACTATATTAATTTAAACTCTATAATTAAAACTGGTCACAAATACTACTCTTTCTACATTGCTCATAATGTTAGCTCTCATAACGTTACAATTTTTTTAATTTTATTGTTTGAATTAAACGCACACCCTGAATGAATCAACACACTCAGCCAGTCACGATGTACCACTACTCAGGATGGCAGAGTGGGCAACACTGAGCGCAAGTGTTTACTCATTTATGTTGCAGTTGATGTACTATTACATTTTGTAGATACTTAATTAAACATTTATTAATTTTGGTTTTGTAGTTTTCTTTGTGTATTTTAGAGCCAATAATTTTTTCAAGTCTCAGACATTTTCATAGGCCACTGAAAAGCTTGTAGGCCCTAGACTCTGTGCCTATAATGCCTAATGGATAAAATGGCCCTGATTCAAAGAGGTTTCACTCTTAGTACTTTCTAAAGGTTTTGGTTTTTACAAAATTTTATTTTTTGGTACAACGGGGTAGTGGGGGAGCGGAGCTAGGGTTGCCAGATACCCTTACCTCCTGTTGGGAGGGTGGAGTCCCTGGCACTTACCTTGTGTGCTGCATGAGGTCCTCTTTCATGTGTGTGCAAAGCGCACGCATGCCCCAGAGCTGGTGTGATGATGTCACTTCCGGAAATGACGTTACCACGCCAGCCACGCGAGCATTCCTGTGTTCTGCATGGGACCAATTCAGCCCGTTTGGGGCCCAAATCAGCCCGTTTGGGGCCCAAATCAGCCCCAAACGAAGTGTGGTGCAACGACGTCACTTCCGGAAGTGATGTTGCCACGCTGGTCGGAAGCATGCATGCAGTGTGCACTTCTGAGGTGCCTGCCAGTGGCGGGCAACCTCTGGGAGCTTACCCCCTCCCACTGATCGCTGAGCAATCGGTGGACAAGAGGGCAAATCCCCAGGAGTTTGCCTGCCAGTGGCAGGCACCTGGGAACCCTAGAGGGAGTGCATGCATGCGCTTCTTCTCTCCTGTGCCTCCCTACTCCGCCAGCCAGATGAATGGGGCTGGAGGGTTGGCAAGCTTACTGTCATTTGCCTGAGGATGTGGTGGATGTATACTTCAGTGTATGATGTTTCCTTCCTTTCTTCTTCCTCTCTGTGGGACTTAACATATGCAGAGCTCTGTTTATGCAATTTAGCATGTTGTATCATAATAACTTAGCAAGGAGTAACCTGGTGATGAAATCTGGTGCCAGTAAAACTAAAATGCATACAAACTGCTCTTCTTTTCAGACCCCATCCTTTGCTGGCAGAGGAGAAAATCAGGAGACTATCGCTTGGGGCTCTTGCAGTGAATTTGTCAGAGCAAGTCATGCAGCCTCTATCAGTCACACCCTTCCAAGAAGGGCCTACTCCTGTCTTGGTGGAACCCACACTAGAGAGTAACCCGCCTCAGCCACGAGATCCAGAAGAGGACCTGCTGTGTATTGCAAAGACTTTTTCATATTTGCGAGAATCTGGTAAGAGCCCAAATCAACATGTCTATTTTATAACTGGTGTGTTCTAAGGTTGCAAATAGCAAGAAGCTGGCACTCTGTCTTTCTTTCTGCAGTTGATTAACACTTATTATAGGGCCTCCTTCCTGTAAGCAGAGATCAACCAAAACGGCCATTTTAATGTCTTTTTTGATCCATATGTTGACATTGTCATCAGTTATGATTTGCTTCATTTTTTTACCATTCGTAGGGTTTTAAAAACATTTCTTTTACACCATTTGAGTTACATCTCATTTATATTGCAAGTGATGCAAAATAATGTTGAGAATGCATTGAAATTAATAGGAAACAGTCAGTGTGAGGAAAGAGAAACTGGTATGAAAATAAAGACTTATTGCCTTATGCCCTACAAGTGAAAAACAACATCAAAATGAGATTATTCTAATCTTCAGGAAAGTCCAGTGCTGATGGCAGCATGATCTTATCACAAGCTAGTTCTGTGATAGGGCTGGTATGGTGCAATGTTCAGCTTGGAACAGTAAGACTGAGATTCAAATCCTTAATCAGCTATGCAGTTTACTGTGCGGTTTTGGACAAGTCTGTCTTTTTCAGCCAGTGTAGCATAGTGGTTAAAGTGTCAGTCTAGGATCTGAGGGACCCAGGTTTGAATTTGCCATGGAACTTTGCTGGGTGACCTTGGGCCAGTCGCACACTCTCAGCCTAACCTTCCTCACAGGGTTGTTGTGAGGATAAAATGAGTCACCATTGGGGATAAAGGTGGGATATAAATGAAGTAAGTAAGTAAATAAATTGACTCACAGTATTTTCGGTTAAAATGAGGAAGACCCCATGTATACCACCTGAGCTTATTAGAGTGATAGATGTGATAGATGTGATAGATGAATAAATGTGCTTTCCTCAATTTTTGTAAACTTTGCTCTGCACAAATATTGAGGATGCCTCCTTGTGAACCATCTGTATTTTCCTCTAGGATTTGTATTTTCTGTTTAAAAGTAACTATCTGTCCTTCTGGGATTTTCTCCTAGGCTGGTATTGGGGCTGCATCACAGCCAGTGAAGCCAAACAGCAGCTCCAGAAGATGCCTGAAGGAACCTTCCTGGTACGGGACAGCACTCACCCAAGCTACTTGTTCACATTGTCAGTCAAAACCAACCGGGGGCCCACCAATGTGCGCATCGAATATGCTGACAGCAAGTTCCGGTTAGATTCCAACTGCCTCTCCAAACCTCGAATTTTGGCCTTCCCAGATGTGGTCAGCCTAATCCAGCATTATGTTCTTTCATGCACAGTGGACAAGAGCGATGCTCCTTACCCCCCTCCCGTGCCCTTGCCACCCATACAAAAGGAGATTGCAGCATCAGCAGTGCACTTGAAACTGATCCGGCCACACAGCCGCAAGAATAGTGCTCCAAGCCTGCAGCACCTCTGCCGGCTGCAGATCAACAGATCCACTGCAGAGGCAGACTGCTTGCCTCTACCAAAGAGAATGAAGGACTATTTGAAGCAGTACCCTTTCCAGCTTTGAGGTATTGCCTCAGAAAGACAGTAGAAGCAAAGTAAAATCCAGATGGGACAGTAATGTGTCTTTGTTCCACAGAAGCAGTATGGTATTAAGTGGGCACAGTAAATAAATGTCCATCAGAAGAGATGGTGTGTATTATCTCTTCCCCTTCTCCCCCCCCCGCCCCCACCTATCCTAATTCCATTCCTGTGTTATGGAGGGGGCTGCTAGTACCAATGACATGTACACGGTACACAATTCCAGTGCCCGAACTTCTGGGCTTCTCTCTTTTTTCTGACTGTGGCTTTGAGAAACACTCTTGGCATGTGCACACTACTTGAATTTCAGAGATGCCATGACACCAGGAATGTTAAAGCATTGTTACTGTCATTATTTATTTCCACGGTAGTTTTATTATCTTCTAGATTGTTTTTGCTTATCTTTCTTTTGAAAAATGTATTAGAGATGGGCCCAAACTGGATCTACACAATTTTGCCCATTGCCCAATATTCTTAGGGGCTGGGTGGGTGGGTGGGTGAATTTGAATTCAGTCTCCATTTAATTTGCTAATCATAGCCTTCTCCCCAGGATGCCATGGTTTATTCCTGCCAAGATACCATTGTAAGTGTGTGCAAGTTTGGGCATATGGTTGCCAATGCTGGGTTGGAAAATTCCTGGAGATCCAGGGGTGGAACCTGGGCAGGGAATTCAGCAGGGATGTGATGTCATAAAGTCCACATCTGAAGCTGCCATTTCTTCCAGGGGAACTGATCTCTGCAGTCTGGAAATAAGTTGTAATTCCTGGAAATCTCCAAGTCCCACCTGGAGGTTGAGAACCCTATTTGGGCACCCACTGAAAAAAATCAGGCTCCAAAAGAGGTCCCACCAATGTGGTACACAAAATATTTATTTTCCTGTCAAATGAACTTGTTAGCTTTGCGTCAGTGAAGGGAAGTGTGTCCCAGTGCCCTTCTACTCTTCCCTTCTTTGAAGAGGACACTCCTATTCTGAATCAACAGATTAGATCTTCATGACTTTTTTTTTCAAATGGTGGAGTAGAGTCCCCTGAATGCCCTCACGTGAGGCTTGGAATTGGCATTTGCCTTGAAGGGATGACGATACCTCAGCCCAGCCTCAGTATAAAACTAACTCTGCTAAAATGCACCAACAGCAAAATTTTAAAATATGTAAGTATTTATTTATTTATTCATTTGGTGAAGGATCCCAGCAAAACGCAGGCCATCTTTCTTGCATCATGATTATAAGCTTAATCCACCTATTGACAGTTTGAAGGTAATTATATCACCAGTCTGTTACCATCATGCTGCTTCAGAAAAGAAAAACCAGAATCCTGCTGTGTTATTCACCATGTTATTTTTCTAATAGAGTATTGCTTTTTTGCATAGTATACTGGAATTAAAAATTTTAAAACTCCCTTAATTTCTTTTATGACCTTGCTAAAGTTTGCGGACAGTTATTCACTTTGATTCTAACCCTTGCATTTGAAAACAAGAGTGGAAAAAAGAACTGTTTCCCCCTAGGTTTTAGCTTTACTGTACACCACATCCAGTCATCCCTAATGTCCCTTGTCTTTGCTAGGGAGTAGATCAAATCTCCAGGGCTGACTATGAAAGAATAAGGATTATCCCTTGGCATTAATATTGCCTTCCACTGCTTCCTCATCTTCATGAGACTTGAGAGTAGAGAATCTACATAGTTGAAGGTGATGGCTGCTTTCCACCATATATCTAACAATGCAACCATAAGCAGAGTTACACCCTAACTCAATGGACTTACTCTGCATAGGATGACACTATGAATCCTCAGGACACTTATGGATATATATGATTTCACAGGCCCCTAGGGTTGTATTTGAGAGAGATACCTCTGCTGTGTGAGAGGGTGACTTATAGAAAGGGTAAAATCTTAGGGTAACCCAAAGGAAACATATGGGGCTTTCTGATTTTGCTCTGATCAGCCATCCGGCATGGCCTGGTGTGTTTAGTTAGTGTCCATTTCTTTTCATGTTTTTATAGGATTTGTTGTATTTCTGGTTTTATTTTGAATACTTTGATAATTGACAGAATGTGTGCCTGTGTGATGTCTGGTTTGTTGATCATTGAGCTCTCCCCCTTCCTTGTACACTGCAGCAGGGGCCAGAGCAAGGCAGATGAATGAAAAAAAATACAGATGATAAAATACAATAAATGATATTTTTAAATATAAAAGCATTCTAAAGTTTTCTTCTCGTGTTGTCAAGGAAAAGCCTTTAAAAATAATAGATTTTTAGATATGACAGCTCTCAATATTGGCATGGATGTAGCTAGTGCTATTACATGACTACAAGATAATTTGCTAGTTTTTGACATTGCCTTTGTGCTTCAGGCAGTAAGAATCATAACATAAGAACAGTAAGTATTCAAGATTCTTCAGGGAAAGTGATAAGAGCAAGTTTAGAAAGCTGAAGAGGTTTTTTGCGTTCCAGTTGAGTACGAACCAAGCCTTCGGATGGGTGTTGGGTATTTGAACACAATGCTGCTAGAATAGGCTTTGTCTTTTGTCAGAGACTTCATGCAGTATACAGGTTCTGCAGCAATGCTTGAAGACATGAACTGGGTGGGAGATGCTCCATTATTGATTTGGCAGCCACTAATTGCCTGTTGCCTGATGGCCCAAAGCTCAGAGTAAATATACTCAACATGGAAAAACACAGCATAATATTAAGCCCAATTTTTGACAGCAATGTAATAGGCTAGCTGTGTCTCCTATCAGCTTTACTACATCTTGATTGTTATACTATAGGCTTAGCTCTAAAGTAGTTGACATGCACCCTCCTACTTGGTCAGTGCCTCACAGAAAACATATTTAATGAGACAGTTCTTAATATCCTCTCAGATTGCAGACAGCGTAACCTGATGCTGCCAAACCCAAATTATGGCAGTACTCTCTGGCTCACAAACTTCTATAAGAACATAAGAATAGCCCTGTTAGATCATACCAGCAGTCCATCTGCTCCAGCATCCTGTCTCACACAGTAGCCAACTAGTTAGTCTGGAGGGCCAACAACTCGGCATAGGAGTGGATGTCTTCCCCTGTGTTGCCTACTAGCACTGTGGTTTCCTGGCATAATGGTAAAAACAGCATAAGGTAGGGTCACACCTTCATATTCAGTGCATCTATTTTAAAGTAAAAGTAAAAACATGGCCTGGCAACTGGTGGGAGTCTTGGGGGGCAGAGTTATGGGGGAGGCATTAGTAATTCCACGGCATCAATCCCGGGAAAAACCTGGAAGTGAGGTCATGCCTCTCTAGGAATCACCAGAAGCTCTTTGGTAAAACCATAAAGTTTCTCGTATGAACTTTGGTAGATCATGAGAGGAGGGGCAGGAAGGGATGAGCTAATGCTTGGCTTTTGTGGACCTTTTTTATATGCCTAGAGTAACATAAGCCATCTTGGGGTCAGGAGGGAATTTTCTTCCAGGACAGATTCATCAGGGATCCTAGAAGTTTTTGCTTTCCTCTGGGCATTGAGCAGGAGTCACTGGGAGAGTAGAGGTGTGTGTGTGTGTGGAGGTAAGCTGTGAATTTCCTTCATTGTGTAGAGGGTTGGACAAGATGACTGCTGGGGTCCTTTCTAGCTCTTATGATTCTATGACTGATGTCCTTTCCAGGTTTCCCCTGGAAGTAATCTCACACCATCACTGATGGCTTTTTTTAAAATGGCATTTTCTTCCCACTAGCCACAGGAGCGGCAGTGGGAAACTAGAGCTGGGGGGCAGGGAAACTCCCACCCCCAGCCAGAAGATGGTAGCCCTAGTAACAACCTAACTTGAATCAACTGCTGTTGTTTAAATAACACAGCCACGTTGCAAAAGGCTTTGGGGTGTTATTCCTTCCTTGTTTCTTAAAGAAGGAGTGAACTTGGGAGGAAAAAGAAATCTTCCAGTCCTCATAATAAATGAACAAGATTCTGACATGCAGATCTTAGAAAGCCGTGTGTGTGAGTCATTTTCCCTCTTCTTTGTGTGCTGAAGATATGCACATGGAAAAGTAGCCTCCAAAGAAACCCTAGCTTGAAAAGGTGATTAGGTATCAGCACAAGGCATGAAGTAAGATCTCATGCAACATATAATAGCAAATGCTTAGGAAGCTAAAAGATAAATTCCACCCTTCTCATTGCAAGGGCAAATTATCTGAAGCATTTAAAATAATATTCTTATGTAAGTATCTATCTGGGATCACTGGTGGAAATCATAAGCAATTGTTCACACCATGGAATACGTACATTTTGGTACTAGGCCAAAGCACTGTGAAAGAGAACAATCAGCTTGAGCACAGCCAGCCTCTGAGGAGTAGGGTTGCCAGGTCCTCTGGGGACCAAACCAGGGAGGGGGGAGGGGGGATGGGGGATGGGGGGGGACTAACCTCGCATGCAAAGCTAGTGGCTGTTTCCACACGGCTCACCGCTACTCGTAACAACCTGGAAGATCGTGCAAAAAACGCGGAAGATCGCGTTTTCTCACACGAGATTTGTGCGATGTCACATGATGTCACGCAAATCTCACGCGAGAAAACACGATCTTCCGTGTTTTTTGCGTGATCTTCCGGGTTGTTATGAGCAGTGGTAAGCCGTGTGGAAACGGCCAGTGTTGGGGGCTGATTTTTATCAAATTGGCCCCATCCGGGGAATTCACTTTCTTGTTGCTCTGGGAATTATGTCATTCCCAGAACAAGGAAGACATCTAGAGCATGTATGAGCACACTCCAGAGCTCCCAGGCCCCTTCACCACACCCCCTCCCACTGGCCAAGTAGTGTCGGGGTGTAGGCTGGGAGTGGGGGATTCCCCGCCCCCACTGGGGGAATGGGATCCTTACTGATGAGAGGAAGGTAATAGCTAGTGCCTGAGCTTTTATTCCCAGCCTTCTAGCCAGATTGCATTCTTCTCCTCTGTAGATGGAAGCTTTGAGAAATACAAAGTTATGGAGTTGGCTTACTGTGACACAAAGTAACTCTCCCAATAGCTGTGAATTTGTCAACAGTGCAGCAAGTGATTACTATTGTCAGACTATGGAATCCTCGTTATCTAGAGTTCGTCTCCCCCTTCTGCAAGAAGCACAAAGTTTCTTGATTCCAAAAGGTTTATTGAAAGACAATGCTCAGGATACAAGTGTTCATATTCCAAGGATTAGGAAAGCCTTGGCTGAATGAAAGCTTTGTTGAGAATGACACATAAAATGAAAATAACACTTCAAACACCCATTCCCAGCCTCCCCCCTTAGTCCTGTCTAGAAGGCCTGGGAAGGCGAGGACGTCAAGGTCAACCGGAACGGGCTGATAAGAATTCTTCGCTCCCATAGCTATATGCAGTCTGGGCAGCACCTGGGCCTGGAGGGAGAAAACTAAACAACTACAGATTATAGCATGTGAATATGGTGTAGCTCTGGTTAGGGAAATGACAAGCGAACTCACACTCTGACAACTATCAACCATTTAATGGGAAGTTTTGCTATCAAGCAATTTGTCCCCACAAACCTCTATGTTGTTTTAGTGTGGGGAGGTGTTCATTATTGTTTCCTTTCTTAAGTGGTGAATGAGACGCTGAGAGAGAGAGAGAGAGCTGACTTGAGACTGCCAGAGCTGTAGGAGATTGTATGGTCAATGTTTTTGGAATCGTAGATGGCTATGTTTTTGCTGATGCTGAAGCACACAGAGGGTGAGCCAAGGTTAGTACATGGAGTTGAGCAAGAAGGCTTGGGTTTGAATTCTGGCTCAGCCATGAAACTCTAAGTTACTTTACTTTATTTAATTTTTGACTCAATTAAAATAGAAATCTGCCCTACAAATTAATCTACCATGTAGGGAGTTGAAAGAATAAAATGGGATTCATGCCACCCTAACCAACTTGAATGAAAGAAAGGAGGGTTACATGTATAGTAGATGTCATACTGACATTCCCCCTCTCCAAGCATTTTACAGATGAAAGTAGGAACACTCTTGCATATGTACATATCCCCTGTATGCTCAAACCAAGGATTATTGCTTGATCGTGAACTCAAACATAAAAATGCACGCACCAATGATTATCACACACTGCTGAAGTATTTCCCTGCTATTAGTGTATTCACTTAATATTTAATTTTACAACTTAACTATATGGGAGAACTTAGTCCATTTGGTTTCCCTAGGACTGGATGGGACCAGAGTAGACCATGCTTTTTCCTACAGGTGCAGCTTGCTTGAGAAAGCCAGAGTTTTTCTCCTTTGAGTCTCATCAAGTTGGTGAAGAGAAGGTGAGAGAAAATGCACTGTGCCCTTTTTCTCTGGTTTACTCTTTGAACACTGCAGGAGCCTGAAGCGCGCCTGCCCTGAGGCCCCATAATGGATCTGTGGTGGAGGAGGCCTGCTCCACAGAGAGCACCCAGGCCTGCTTTGGGCAGAGCGCTCACTATGGACCACTTTCTTACCGATGACTGTTGGAAGAGGGGCAGCTGGCTGCACTGAGGGAAGGGAGTCGTGAGGGTGGAGGGGATGGAAATGCTGAGAAGAGCCACCTGTGTCTCTCCCACCAGCAACCACCCATTTGGCAGATATTGGATACTACTTCTGGTTGCTGGTGTCCCTCATGTTGTCCCCTTCCCATCAGCGGCTGCCCTGGGCAGGATTCTAGGAGCTATTGTCAGAGTGGGGGCTTATCTGGGGCATTCTTGGGCAGAAACAGTGGAAATGGCCCCAAGGGCAAGGGTCCTCTGCAGAGGATGGATCATAAACCCTTCTCTGTCCATGCTTCCCCAGCCTGCCTCTCAAGGGTTATCTGTGGGGCAAAGCAGCAAGTTCTGGGGCAAGTTCCTGAATACCCCCCCCCTTTTGAAGTTGCAGTGAGGCTGGGCTTGCCTTCAGGTTCCATATGCAGCAAAGATGTCTGCACATGTGCTCAACCCTGTCCACTAGGATTGCCAGCTCCAAGTTGGGAAATTCCTGGAGATCTGGGGGGTGAAACCTGGAGAAACCTGGAGAAAGTGGGGTTTGGGGAGGGAAAGGACCTTGGCATGGCATAATTCCATAAAGTTCACCCCCCAAAGTAGCCATTTTCTCCAGGTGAACTGATCTCTGTGGCCTGGAGATGAGTTGTACTTCCAGGAGATCTCTAGCCACTACCTGGAGGCTGGCAACCCTACTGTAGACCAATTATTTTCATCTGGAGCTCCTCTGGAATCTCATGGACATCCACAGAAGATGGATTATGGAAAATTCCAAAATCTCTGTGTAGGGTTCTGAAGGCAACCTGGAGAAAATGGCTACTTTGGGGGAGGGGTGGACTCTATGGAATTATGCTATGCTGAGGTCCTTTCCCTCCCCAAACCCCGCTTTCTCCAGGTTTCACCCTTCCAGAACTCCAGGAATTTCCCAACTTGGAGCTGGCAACCCTAGTCTGCTGTGCACAAGGATAAGCTTTCTGAAGCTGGCATTAGCAAATGTTACCAGGTTTTGGGACCAAATTACCTTCAACATAAGGCTTTTGCTTCTAAAATTCTGTCTGTGTTTGGGACAACATCTGTGAACAGCTCTTTTCTGTAATGAATGTCAATAAATCAAAAGTACATTCTCAGCTTATAGAGACACACCTCAACAGCACACTCAAAATTGCAACAGCACAGACTTTAACTCCAGATTTTGATGCAATAATTCAGACCAAGAGGTGTCAGTCATCAAAGACTGTTAAATAAAGGAAATACTGTAAGAATGTTAATGTTTTAAGCAAAATCAAAAAGAGTCCAGTAGCACCTTGCTACTGGACTCTTTTTGATTTTGCTACTACAGACTAACACGGCTAACTCCTCTGAATGTTTTAAGCATGTTCGTATTTTGAGTTAAAAAATAATATCGTTGTGTTTCTCTGGGTCCTTTATAAAGTTTATGGCCCAGCCCGACACAGTGACATTTATGTCAGATCTGACCCTCATAACAAATGAGTTCAATACCCCTGCCTTCGGTGCTATTATTATGGAGTGGACATGTCCTGATAGCTTTGAAGAACAAGAGAAATTGGAGCTATGCAATGTATTTTGATACAGATCACTATCAACTGTGATGTTTTGTTTGCACTGGCACCTTCCCATTTGGTCTGAAGTTGTAAATGCAAAAGACTATTCCTCTCTAGAGATGGGCACGAACAGAAAAAACCCCGAACATGATGTTCGTTGCCATCCACTAACAGGGACTCACGAACAATTACGAACATGACCAGTTCACGAACATGTTTGTGGTTGGATGTTCGTGGGGACCAGCAGGCTCTCCTCCAGCCATCATCCAAGTTTGGTCAAGATCCCTACCGCACCACTTCCAGAAATCTGACCTGAGCAGGCAGCAGGAAAGGTACCAAAAAAAATAATAGCTTGGCCCAGAGCCTGGCATCATTCCTGGAACCTGAAGGGGTAGATCCCTATCCCACCACACACAAAGAAAATTCAAGCTCCAATGCACTCTCTCTATCAAATTGCCAACAGCAGCTCCCTCTCCCTCTCCACTGTCTGCAAAGCCAGAGCTGGGAGCCCCCTCCCCCCTGATCTTTGCTCCCGTGTAACAAATTTGGAGCGCCACATTTGGAAGGAAAGCCTGCCTATCAAGCTAAGTTGGGCTTAGATTGGGGTTTCCAGGGCAACAGCAGGAGTTCAGACAGAGTTCGGACAATCCCTGCCTAAGTTGCCAAGGGAATTGATTGCAGGTGCCAGACTGTCTGGCTTGATGAACAGCAATGAACGAGGCTTGCAATGACCACCTATTCGTTTAGAATGGGGCCTCACAAACAGCTTGTTCTTGAACAGCAGATTGGGCTGTTCGTGGCCTTTTTTTGTTCATATTGTTGTTCGTGCCCATCTCTATTCCTCTCCCTTGTGACCTCAGAAGAGTTAATTACCCTTCTATATCATGATACTGGCAGAGCATGATAAACAGCAACCTCTTTAAATCAAGATGGCAGTTCCTGGTTATTTTAGGAGTTTTGGCAGAGAAATCTTTTAAATCTCATAAGAAAATACCAATGCTAGCTATTTAATTCTAAAAGATTAATCTCCGTGCTCTTAATATATGAAGGATAGCTGCTGGTAATGGAGTGGGGAGGTGGTGATGGCATGATCACATCTTCTATGAAGTCGTCTTCTTTCTGCCTATGTGAGGTGAGGGGTGGGAGTTGAGCAATTCCATTGCTTTTTGCTTCCAGAATGCTGAATTCCACCAAGGATGTCATGAGTCCTGTTCCAGAGGGCAGGATGGGGGTGGTTCCAAGCACTCTCTATATTCCCTATACATATTTGATCACACTGTGGACTGGGCTATCCCCTGGGAGTATCAGCTCCTCTGTAGCATTTTCATAGCTGACTTACGTATGCAGCATCTAGGCACTCATTTAAGATGGATGCTGTTACCTAAATTGGTCTCCTTACAAGTAAGAGAATGTGGGGGAATTAGTGGCAAGGAGGAAGGCTATGCAAGAGGGGTAACAACAGGATGTCTCCACCAATGTTTGCGGGGTCCTCTCCCCAAGATAGCAGATGAGACTGGTGCTTTAAGTTCAAAGAGCAATCTTTTATTAGAAGAGGAAAATGCACATGCACACGCACACAGGAGTAAATAATAAAATGGTTACACACACACAGTCCTAGGAAGCTAGGCAGAAGGTGGAATAGAGGGAGGGAGGGGAAGTATATTTACTGATCCTGAAGAGTAGATTAGTCCATGAAGGAAGAGAGCTTCAAACATCCAGCATTCTCAGCCAGGAGAGAAAGAGAGGCTTAGGGAAGTATCCCCAAGGGTATGACGCTCAGATCTGGAGGCACAGCGTGCACACCTGAATGGGGCTAGAGCCCTGGTTCCTATAGGGCAAAACATGCCCTGAGGTGGTAGGAGTCCCTTCAGCCATTGGGACAAAGACCGTAAAGGTCAGTCTCTTGGAACTACAAAGGTTTGATTACCTTGATTACTTGCTGCCGAGGTGTGTGAAAGGAAATGCAAAGTCTCTCCTGGAACTGCACAAAAGGGCCAGTTTGCTAATGAATCTACTGGAGCTACGTTGATGAATTTAGACATGAGAAAATATAGGTTCCCAGAGATAAAAATTAACTTATGGATGCTGATTAACTTATGGATTAATTTATGATTAACTGATGGATGCTGATGGATGCTCCTGAGTTTGGGGTAGGAAATGTAATCATGGGAAGAGGGCATTGGAATGTGCTAATGGGGTGACTCAACGCAGCCCTCTACTGTCGTGGTCTCAAGCCAGTTGCTGAGGAGATAGTAAATCCAATCACCCTAGTCCTTTGCATTTGCATGCACATTCTAGGCATACTTGAATCTCTTGGGCTGGGTCCAGGAATACTCTGCTTAGCCAGCTTGGAATTTCCCCTGATGCAGACCAAACTGCAATCATGCAGGGGCCCTGTGACCTTTTATATCACAGGCCTGTATTAAAGGCATATCAAATACGGTGAAGGCCAGGGCCAACTACTTACAAAGCCATGATGTCACACTCTATCTACTTGACCACCATTGTTTTAGCTTGGGCTTTTGCTACTATTGTCATTGAGATCCCGCTTCTTTCCATTCACCTCTGAGAATAGGTGGAAATACTCTCTTCTTCCCAAAATGTCCAGTAAGTCTCCCCATTGTCCTCACCACACCTAGTAAGCCTCTCCTACATTTTTGTCCTTATAAGGGCCAGCAATGAAATAAATAAGTTCAGTGACATACAGATCTCCAGTTAAAGCACAAGTTACTTTACTAGCCATTTCTCATTCTTGCTTCTTAAGGACAATTTGCCAACTTCCAATCCAGACTGAATTTATTAGTTATAAATCTATGAAAACAGAGGTATGAATGGAACTGCAGATAGTCTTTAATTATAACAGCATGTGAGTCTTACTGCATTATACAGTCCAGCAATGTATATGCTATTTACACAGTGAAACAAACCCAATTGGATTAGATCAGTAGACTCTATACGTAGAGAAATTCAAATAAGAATCATATGCAATGCATACATTGAGAATTCTGATTAATTCAGTGGCAGAGACAGCTTTAGTGATGTGTTATAATCTGTTGTGGCAAATTTGTAGGGATACAGTTAACCCTACTTACTCAGTGATGAAGTAGCATAGCAGGCATATAGGCTGTTGTCAAACTGATTATCTGTATTGTCTTGCCATGTAGTGAAGAGAACAGAATCTTCCCACAGGGAAACAGGGGAGTGGTAAGTTTCTTCTTATCACCTGGAAGTCAGCTAACCATTAATTATATGCATATTATGGTGAGATAGTACTTATTAAGTTGCATAGTGCTTATCAAAGGGTTATCCAACCCAGTTGTGTTCTTTCCAGTAATGCAATTCATTTAATGTTTACTGCCAGGAACAAATAATTTCCGAGAAAATCCTGCATATTACATTTAAGAAAGCAAAGACAGAGGGAAAACTTGTTTTTTTTTAGATTTCCTTCAACAGATGTTCTAAATAGTAACTTATATAAAGAACATTATGAATGACCTAATGCCGTTTATTGTAAAACATCTCTATATAAAGACAAGTGTCTTGAATGACTCATCAACGTCCAGCCCAAACCCCTGAACCTAGAAGCGTGAAATTTGGTGAGGACGTTCCTTTTGTGGTGTAGAGGCTAGCTAAGAAGGGATTTTAAGAAATTTGCCCCCTAAGGGGGTAAAAAGGGGTGAAATGTGTTTTCCCATAGGGATACAGCTTCCCTGTGCGGCTGGGAGGCTGCTCATCCCCCTCCCGCCACCAACTGCCAGCTCAGCCAGTCTGCCCTGCCGTCATTTGCATATGCGGCCTTGATTGGTCATCATCGCAACATTCTACACAGTATGCAGGACACATGCAGTAGTCAGGACACATTCAATGACTCTCAGTCATTGAATGTGTCCTGAGGTAAAATTACACCTCCCCTCTAGGGTTGTAAATCTCCCTGTGGGGCCTGGCATTCCTTTGTGGCTGGCAGGCTGATGGGTCAGCTGTGGAATTGTGTTCTTGGGTAAAAATTAGGTCAAGGAAACTGCAGACAGTTGAAGAAAGACAGTACAAGACTCCTGAAAAGGGATTTTATATAAAAGTCAGTATGGCAGCTGAGTTTTCAAATGTTCATGGGGAGATGGTGCACGATCTTTCTAGTGGCCATTTCAATGTGAACCTCTCACATGAACCTGCCAAAGTGCCCACCACATCATCCCTCCCTCAGTCCAACTCCACCTCACACCTCTTGCAGCCATCACCTCTTACTGCCCCCAAGAAGCCTTCTGGCAGACGTTGTGCAAGATATACTGATGCTAAAAGGAGGAAGCAACTTAGAGATGTGGCAAAGAAATATGGACATTGTACTCCTGCAGTGCACTGAGCAGCAGTGGGCAAGTACTAGCAAGTCCTGAGTCCAAGGGTAAGGTCCCTGCAGGCCTGGGCACAGTAGTGATGACCCTAACAGACCTAACAGTCATGATATACCCTGATATCTCTATCATGGAGAAGTCCATGGATGGGCTGTGCAAGTGTGCCATTCTGACCCCCAAGAACGACAAGGCTGCCATCATTAATGAAACACAACTTAACTCCCTCGAAGGGGCAGAAATGGAGTACAGATTCAGTGGTGCAAATGGATGATGCGGTCCACTACCCCGTGAAGTTCCTCAAAATGCTCAACCCTCCTGGCTTCCAAGCCCACAAGCTTCTCCTCAAAGTGGGGGCTCCAAAGTGGGGGAAAACCACCAATGAGGTCTACAAAGAGGTCCTTCAGTAGAAAAATAAGGTTGTACGCAGGGTTTTTTTTCTGGGAAAAGAGGTGGCGGAACTCTCAAGAGGGAAATGAGGAAGAAACACATGGGATTCTTTGAAATAATATTATTTTCACGCACTATGGCCAAGTATTTTCAAGAGGTGCCAGAACTCTGTCCCACCACATTGCCGCTGAAAAAAAGCCCTGGTTGTACATATTTTTCACTTTATTTCTTGCACTACAATCCTTTCCTTTTAAAAATCTCTTCAATAAATGTTACATTTCGAAATTCATTTAATCAGTTTTAGGCATCAACATGCTTCGCTTTATTCAAACACCTTTGTGAAGCTCGGGTACTATGTGTCAGGGCTTGTCGCTGCCGCCACTGGGTGGGGCCCCAGCTGGGCCAGCCCTGACATCAGAGGGGCACCAGGGATACTGCAGGACCCTGCTCTGTGGAAGGAGGGGCAGTATACATCACCCAGACTCCCTCTCAGTCCACTCACTGGCCTGCTCAACCTGGCCTGCTTACCCTCTGCGTCCTCCATTATCTCCTTCTTCCAGAACTCTCCTCCAAGCCTCCACTCTCGCACTGCTCTGCTCTCACTCCACACCATCACTCCTTACTCACACCCACCACCTCAGAGCTCTTCCTAGCCACCTTATATAGGGCTTCCTTTCTCCACCCCGCCCTCCTCCTAGGCTTGTTCCCTCTCCTGACTTGGCCCAGCTGTGCCTTCCCTCAGGTGTTTCCCTCCTACCACTAATCCCTTCTTGGCTTCCTTGCCTTGCTGGCAGGGTGGGGTTGAATGCGAGCCATCCCCAGCTGAGGTCTCCTTGGCCTTGCTCATGAGGAGCTGCCCCAGCCAGCTTCTGTGCTGCTGAGCATGCCTGGCCTTGCTCGCGAGGAGCTGCCCTGGCCAGCTTCTGGGCTGCCTGCTCATTGATGCTGGGCAGGGCTACCCATCTCCTCCCCTAGAATGCCTGTGGCAGCTCCACCTTGAGGGGCTTGGCTCCTAGCAGCTCCTGAGCCAAGCTGCTGTCCTCTAGCCAGGATGTGGCTCTGGGCTGTAGTGGCTGCTTCTCCTCCTTGGAAGGTAAGGGCTCTGTTTGGGCTGTTGCTGGGTCCCTATTCCCCCTGCCTTGGCCCTTTTCCTCTAGCCTGTTTAGCCCCCTCTCCTCCCCCTGGGGGGTGGGACTAGCTGGCCTCTCCCTGCTCCCTCCAGCCTTCTGAGGCTTTGGCCTTTCGCCCCTTCCCCCTGGAGTAGGCAGGTTCTGGCTCTGTTTGCCAGACAGAGCAGTTGAACTGCTGTCTCCCAGCTGCCCCCTGCCGCTGCCTGTCAGCAAGTCCGGGGGCTGGGCTGCTGACCCCGGACACTATGCTATTATACTACAAAACTAGCTCAACCCACCCACCCCCAACCAAAACTGTTACTTACCCATAAATATTATAACTGGATTTAAAGTAATTAAATACCGTAGCGAAGCATGGACATCAAGCTAGTCACCTTATAATGCAGCTGTACTTAATATATACCCAGTGCCATCCAATATTTTTTAATTTTCTTCTTGGGTAACTCTATGTGCATAAATCTCTGACAGGGGATCTTAGGGCCTAACTATACTGTCATGAGCACCCGTAGCGTCAGATTGGGTCCCCGGCTACTTTACCTAGGTCCTCCAGGATTCATCCTTGGCCTGGGTGCTTGGATTCCCTCCCTGGTGACCCGCATGCCTGCTTGTCTCACTGGCACTCCCCTCACCAGCATGTGTTTCCCTTGAGGGTGCCACATGGCCCAACTGGTGGATCTTCCTGTTAGTAAGACTCCTTTGAAGTCAGTGCTCTCAGCCTCACCTCCCTCCCCCATTGCCTCTGGCCTTACCAGCCCACAGCAGGCCATCCACTTACCCAGTACCCCAGGCTCCCTGTCAGTCTCTCAGGATTCTGTATAAGCCTGTCAGGGTGAGTTCAACTGTCCCTTTGCTGTCCTGGGTCCTCTGTGGCTCTTGCTGCCCTGGCCCATAGCTAGTCCCTGCTGGCACTGCAGTGGGCTCTGCTTCTTGGCTTTCCTTGGAGCTGGCACTGCTTTTAGTTGTCCCATGTCTCTGCCACAGGGCTTCCTTCCATCTCTCTGCTGGCCCAGTGCCCCCTTTTAAAGGTGGAGCTGGTAAGAGAGGGTCACGCTAGGATTGCCAGGTCCTCTTATCCTCCTGCAGGGGGGGGGGCAACACTTACCTTCCTGTGGCTCCCAGCATGCTGTTCACGCACATGTGGTCCCACACCAGTATGATATCACTTCCAGGAAGTGACATCATCGCGCAACGCAGGGGACCATGCGTGCACTTTGCAGTGGGTTGATTTGGGCCCCAAATTGGTCCACTGCAAAACATAGGAGCACTCTTGGGGTGGCATGATGACATCAGTGATGTCACTGCACCAGCCCTGGGAGTGCACTCGGGTGGCCCGTTCCCCGCCTTTCTCTCCTGCCAGCCAGGTAAGTGGTGGTGGGAATGAAAGGTGAGAGTGGGAGATCCCTCACCCCCACCAGGAACATGTGATCCCTAGGCCCCACTCTTCCACCAGCATTCTGGTGTCCCTTCTGGCTCAGCCACCTGCACATTCAGCTGGGCTGTCAAGAGTGCCCTGCCGCTGTCTGGGCCCTATGGCACCACTCAGACAGCTACATATATGTTACATTTTGCTTCTGTCCTCCCTGGGCATACCATGGGGACATTTTAGCATACATACCTTGCTATGTCCGTGTCTGAAGCTCTATTCTCAGGCAAGTGTGCGTATGTGGGGGAATCTGATTTGGATTGGGACCGTGAAGCACTAGGAGAAAGGTCTAACCTATACCAAATGCTAGATTTGGAATGCCCCAATGTGGCAAATATTGGCTCCCTGGGGTTGTTTTAGACTGAGAAATGTCATGGTGGGGCCTATGTTCCAGGAATGATATGAAGACATAGGGTTTTGGGTTGAGAAGTTCCTGGATATTTGGGGAGGGAAGACTTTGGGGTGGGGAGGGAGCTCAGCAGAGATATGATGCCCACTGCCACATTTTCCAGGGGAACCAGTCTCTGTAGTTTGGAGATCAGTTGTAATTCTGGGAGAACTCTGGCTCCCACCTGGAGGCTGGCAACCCTGTGAAGTAAGTATAATGTATAGTTAGGCCCTGAGTGTATCTTTACTTATTATAGTTTGCCAAATCTAGGTTGGGAAATTCCTGAAGATTTGTAGAGGGAGGGGAGTGGACCCCAGGTAGAGGCAGGGTTTGGGAAAGGAAAAGACCTTACTGAGGTATAATGCCATACAGTCCACCCTCCAAAGCAGCCATTTTATTCAGGGGAAATAATCTCTGTAGTCTGGAAATCAGCTATAATTCTGGAAGATCTCCAGTCTAGAGATGTGCACCTGAAAAAGCCTGATGTTTTTCAGATATGGGAAGGGCATAAATACCAGAGAGCCAGTGTGTGCTTCCCTTTCTTTTTCTTGTGTCTGTTGGTTGAGTCATCTGTCTGTGTCTGTCGCAGTAGAAAAGAGCAAGAGTTCTGTAGCGCCTATAAGACTAACAAAATTTGTGGTAGGGTATGAGTTTTTATGAGTCACAGCTCACTTCTTCAGCTGGTAAGTTACCCTACCACAAATTTTGTTAGTCTTACAGGTGCTACTTGATTCTTGCTCTTTTCTACTGCTACAAACAGACTAATATGGCTACCGATCTTCACTTTGTCTGCTGTGTCACCTGACTGGTGAGTCACCTGACATGAGTGTATTGAGGGTGGTGTCTGCAGTTACACAGCTATATAAATAGCTTCACAAACCTAGTGGCCGTGTGATCTAGAGTGGGCAAATAAGAGAAACAAACAGGGGCCATTTCCACACGTCTTACCTGCCTGTGGAACATCATGCGAAAGTCCCGGAAGACAGTGTCTTCTTGTGCGAAATCGTGCCAGAAAGACGCTGTTATCTGGGAGTTTTGCACAAAATCGCGTCTTCCTATATGGATCAAAGCAACATGTATAGTGAGGGAGATGAAGTAGTGACTAGAGATGGGCACGAACAGCAATACGAACTAAAAAAAACCCACAAACAGCCAAATCTGTTGTTTGTGAACAAGCTGTTCGTAAGGCCCCATTCTAAATGAACTGGTGGTCGTTGCAAGCCTCGTTCGTTGCTGTTTGTTGCTGTTCATCAAGCCAGACAGTCTGGCACCTGCAATCAATTCCGATGGCAACTCAGGCAGGAATTATCTGAACTCTGTCTGAACTCCTGCTGTTGCCCTGGAAACCCCAATCTACACCCAATTTTGCTTGATAGGCAGATCTTCCAAGTGTGGACTGGAGCTCCAAATTTGTTACAAGAGGAAAAGACCAGGGGGGAGGGGGGCTCCCAGCTCTGGCTTTCAGGGAGAGACAGCTGCTGTTAGAGAGACAGGGTGAGTGCATTGGAGCTTGAATTTTCTTTGTGTGTGGTGGGATAGGGATCTACCCCTTCAGGTTCCAGGGCTGCTGCCAGGCTCTGGGCCCAAGCTATTATTTATTATTGGTACCTTTCCTGCTGCCTGCTCAGGTAGGGTTTCTGGGAGTGGTGTGGTAGGGATTTACCCCTTCAAGTTCCAGGGCTGCTGCCAGGCTCTGGGCCCAAGCTATTATTTATTATTGGTACCTTTCCTGGTGCCTGCTCAGGTAGAGTTTCTGGGAGTGGTGCGGTAGGGATCTTGATGGCTGGAGGAGAGCCTGCTGGCCCCCATGAACAATGAACAATGAACATGTTTGTGACATGATCATATTCATCAGTGTTCATTGTTCGTGAATTGCAATGAACAACAAACACCATGTTATTTTTTTTCCTGCTCGTGCCCATGTCTACTAGTGACATGCAAAGTTCATGCCATGTTTTAGTTTTAGGTAGGTAGCTGTATTGGTTTGCACCCCTGGGAGGGCAGCAAGAGGAGGAAGAGAAGATATCTCAGGAAAAAGAAGAGGACCAAATATAGGAAGAGGGCAATTGGAAGAACGTGACCGACAGGAGCAGGAAAATGAGGAGACATTCTGAGTCTTTATTGCTAAGCAATTGGTTCCAGGACCTCCCCTTCGATACTGACCCTGGAGTCTGGACTACTGGAACAAAAACTACTGCCCTAGGCTCCACAGAGTTCAAAGGAAGTTTCTCAGGCCCCTGTGGATAAGAAGATCCCTGCTTCTGCCTCCCCACCATGGTGACTGGGAACTCCCTACTGATAGGCATAGAGACTAAAGTGTGCAGACCAGACTTGCCATCTTGAGAGGCGTGTTGTCTACCAAATGCATGCAAGATGTGACAGAAAGGCTAGAAAGACTCATCAAGCCCACAAATTATTATCACTTCTTGTTCATCTATGTGGGAACAAATGATACTGCCCTGCACAGCCTGGAATGTATTAAAAGAGTCTATGAGGCTTTGGGTAAAAAGGAGAAGGACCTAGGGGCACAGGTTGTGATTTCTTTACTTCTTCCTGTTGAGAGCTGTGGTGCAGGAAGACAGAAAAATACTCGAAATAAACAACTGTCTATGCAGATGGTGTCATCAGGAAAGATTTGGTTTCTTGGACCATGGTCTACATTTTCGTGATGAAGCACAAAATATAATGAAATAAATAAATATTGGGAGATAGTTTGTACCTCACAAGGGAAGGGGAAAATGTGTTTGGCAGGAGCCTTGCAAACCTGATAAGAAGGGCTTTAAACTAAATCCTGTGGGGGTGGGAGACAAAACCCAAATGCTAATATGATGCCAGTTACTGGAGATAAGAACACTAATGATGAGTGAGGAGGGGCATATATGCAAAGACCCATTACTTTGCATTTAAGGACAAAACTGAAGTATGCAGTACACATAGATCATGGGTTCTGATGTCTCTACACGAATTCACAGAGCATGGGAAACAAACAGTAGGAACTTAATTCAAGAAAGGAATTATCACCCAGTAGGTATTACTGAAATTTGGTGGAACATTAGGATTGAGGGGTACAACTTGTTTAAAAGAAATAGACCAATAAGGAAGGGTGAAGAAGCATTATATGTCAAGGATGTTATGATGGACCTTTTCACTCTCTCCTCAGTGAGGCAGATTTTCCCACCAAAGTTCAGTTTCCCTGCTTTAACTGAGCAGCCCCGAGCAGCATCTTGATATTTGTGGTTTTGAAAGCATGTTTGTCCCACCCTGAAACACAGATACAATTTTGGCTTTTTAGCCCAGCCAAGGAACTTGATGGGGAAAAGCAGGAGCCCTCTTCCTTTTTTTTAAGAAATGACACTAGAGATTATGTAATATTCAAAAAGAAAAAATGTTATTTAACAGGCAGGGATTGAGTAAGAGTAGTCACGAGATGGAAATGCAAAGGTAAAATTTTGTTGGCATTACATTCTTGTAACAGGCAAAATAGTATCCTTGAAGCTTATTTTCATATTTTCTTGGTTCTTAACAGTAAGAGGTATTTTACTTAGTAATTTAGTTACCTATGACAGTTCGGTCTAAAACCATTTTTTCCCACAACAGACTGGGGTTCTCCTTAGAGCCAACTCACGCTTAGAAACTGGGCAGGAATTAATCTTCTCCTCAGAAGATATAACTTTTCTTCTTTTGGATTGAAAGGGACTCCCAAGTAGAGATGGGAACAATCCGCATTACGATCGGAAAAAACCCACGATAATGGCGATTGCGTGATCGTGACCCGGCAATCATGATCGTCCACAGCCAATGATCCAGCGATCAGGAGGGGCCTGGATTGGGGCATCCGGGCTCGGATTGGGGATCCAGACACTCAGGCGCCAGCAATCTATTCCCCTGGCAACGGAGCCAGGGGAATGCCTGAGCTCTGTCTGCCCTCCGTCTGTCGCCCTGGAAACCCAAATGGAAGCCCAGCTTTCCTTGATCAGCAGGGCTTCCTTCCAACCACGGAGCAGCGAAGCAGTCACAAGTTGGGAGAAGACACCCAGGGGAGGGAGGGGGAAGGGGGTGTTCTGTAGCCATGGGCACTCTAATCTCATCCCTGCAAACCCTGATAGGCAGCTCTGACGGCCAAACACAGATGGCCAAACACAAACACAGATGCCGCCGGCATCATCCACCGTTCCTGCATCACTGGGAACAGCAGGGTGCCTCTCTACTTTTGCCTCCACGATCCAAGATCCACGGATCGGGAATGGGAGATGCTCGGTGTGGATTGTTAATTCGGGATCGTTACCAGCGCCGATCCACGATCAGCTGGATCGTTAATTTTTTTTGGATCGTGCCCATCTCTGCTCCCAAGCCACTACCCAATCACTCTCAACCCCTCCCCCCCAGTTCTCTGGTGTCTGTGTAAAGCGTACTTCAGTTTATGCTGACTCTTAGACATTGAATTCTTAGATAGAATTCTTCCTCAGGACAGTAATACTACAGTTAACAATTTGGTAAAATGTGGTTTGGATCCTATTACTGTTAACAAGTTGGTAAAATGTGGTTTGAATCCTATTACTGTTAAGTGGATTTGTAACTGGTTGACAGATTGTACCCAAAGAGTGCTTCTAAATGCTTCCTCATCCTCTTTGAGAGAAGTGACAAGTGGAGCGCCTCAGGGATCTGTCCTTGTTCAATATCTTTATAAATGACTTGGATGAAGGAATAGAGGGGACACGTGTTAAATTTATAGATGATACTAAATGAGGAGGGGTTGCAAATGCAGTAGAAGACAAAATCAAGATTCAGGATCATCTTGACAGGCTGTAAAACTGCACTAAAACTAACAAAATGAATTTCAACAGAGATAAATGTAAAGTTATGCATTTAGGTAGGGAAAATCAAAGCATAATTATAGGATGGGGGTGGCTTGTCTTGGCAGTAGTACATGTGAAAAGGATCTCAGAGTCTTAATAAATCATATGCTGCACATGAGTAAACAATGTGATGCGGTAGCAAAAAAGGCAAATGCAATTTGGGGCTGCATCAACAAAAGTATAGTGTCCAGGTTACGTGAAGTGATGGCATTGCTTTACTCTGGTCTGATTAGACCTCACTTGGAGTACTGTGCTCAGTTCTGGACACCACAGTTTAAGAAGGATGTTGACAAGATGGAATGTGTCTAAAGGAGGACAATGATAATGGTGAGGGGGGTCTGGAGACCAAGTCCTATGATGAAAGGTTGAAGGAACTGGGCACATTTACCCTGGAGAGGAGATGACTGAGAGGAGATATGATATCCCTCTTCAAGTATATGAAGGGATGTCATATAGCGGATGAAGCAGATTTCTTTTCTGTTGCCCCAGAGGGTAAGACCAAAACCAAGTGGCTAAAATTAAATCAAAAGAATTTTCAGCTAAACATTAGGAAGAACTTCCCGACAGTTACAACTATTTGTCAGTGGAACAGGCTTCCTCGGGAAATAGTGGGCTTTCTTTCTTTGGAGATTTTTAAGAGAGGGCTAGATGGACATCTGACAGCAATGCTGATTCTATGAATATGAATTTAGGCAGATTGTGAGAGGGAGGGCAGGAAGGGATGAACTAATGCCAGGCTGTTGTGGCTCTTTTGTAGGTGCCCAGGGTAATGCTGATTGCCACTTTGGAGTCAGGAAGGAATTTTCCTTTAGGCCAAATTGGCCAGGGATCCTGGAATATTTTGCTTTCCTGTGGGCCTAGCACAGTGGTTACTGAGGGAGTGGTTGGGGGTAGTTGTCAATTTGCTGCATTGTGCAGGGGGTTTGCTTAGCTGACCCTTGGGATCCTTTCCAGCTCTGTGTTTCTATGTGGAGTAATGGTTACAGTGTCAGACTAGGATCTGGGAGACACACGTTTGAACCCTCCTCTACCATGGAATCTTGCTACCTTTGGGCCAGTCACAGGCTCTTGGCCTAATCTAACTCACAGGGTTAGAAAATGGAGGAGAGAAATGGAGGATAAAATGGAGGAGAGAAGAACAATGTAAGCCACTTTGGCAGGGTATAAATGAAGCAAATAAATAAAATTAAAAATAATACAGGTATTCAATGGTATTTGGTCCCATGGATTCAGGTCCAGGTTTTTCCAGGATTTTAGAGTTATTTTTCCAAATGGGGGACTTTTTCAGGGGGAGGGGCTGGAATGCCTGTTTTTCAAACAAATGACACCAAAATTGCAGGGGAGCTAATGCTACCTGGCCCCAAGAGAATTAGACCAAGGGGTCCGGTTCTACAGGCCCTTGAAAAAAGGGTTCCCAGCCAACCTACTTGCAGAAGAAAAAAAGGGGCTCACTCTGAGTCCCACAAAGGAGGGAAGAAGAAGGAGTGAGCCAGAACCAGAGTTTTGCTGGACCCTGTGCCTGACTTGTGTCAGCGGGGAAGCAGGAGCCACCCTCCCCACCTACTGCCTGGGAAATCCAGAGAATCAAATGAAAGCACTGAAACTGTGATTTTTGTATATATATATACAAAATATATATTTTATATATATATATATTTGCTTTTGAGTTTTGATTGCATACCCCTACTCCAGTCCCCACTTGGAGGCTAGCAACCCTAGCAAATTGTCTTTGCATTTCCAGTTGGTAGCTCATTTAATTTGAAGTTTACTTTAAAAGGCAGCTTTGGAAAGATGAAAAATAAGAGGACCAGATCAGGGATCCAAAAGTTTACAGAGAGTTACCAAGTAACAATGCAACAACAGTTTGCCTTGAAATGACAGCTTTCATAGTTAAAAGTAGGTCAATTCTTCAGTAGCAAATTCCATTCAAAGCTTATTATAACTATGTTCAGTTTAACCTGTTTTTCTGGTTACCTCGCAATTTCTAATGTTTGCCTTAATTAAGCCAAAATCATTGCAGCAACTATTCCTGGAAGAGAAAGTGTTACCAAACAGTTTCTTTCATTAAGGAAGTAGTACAGTTTTACTTACAGAGGCCTTCATATTTATTTATTTACAATATTTTTATGTCACCTCTTCAAGGCAGTTTACAATTATTATTAATTTTATTTATGTTTATAGTCTACCTTCCTCACTGAGACTCAAGGTTGTCACCACATTTGTTCCCTTTCTTGTGTTTCCTTATAAACGTGAAGTCTCTAACTTGGGTCTGAGACTCACCCAGAACAGCAAACAATGTGGGAAAATTAAGCTCAGTGTCAGGGGGGAACCTCTTCCCACATCCACAGCCTGGCTAGCTTGGAAAACTGACATCCTTGCCAATTAGGGGGAGCTGAACATGTGATCGTTCACCTGGATGGTAGGCAGGCAAACTCAAAGAGCCTCTAATAGGCTACCAGTAACTATGAAACAATCAGATCTTTTCCAAAGCAAGGATCAGAATTTATTGAGGGAAACATAGGGGTACAGGAATTGAAAAGCTATTCAGGCATAAGAACAGTGCAGTTGTGAATGTTCAGAAGGACAAGCATACGGAGAATTACAAAAAAGGAAAAAAAGAAAGAGTAAAGCCAAGCCTCTGGCTGAGAAGGAACTCTGTACCTGGGAATGGCTGTGTGTGTGTGTGAGTGAGAGAGAGAGAGAGAGAGAGAGAGAGAGAGAGAGAGAGAGAGAGAGAGAGAGAGAGATTTAAAGAAGGTAGGAAAGAGTTCTTTCAGAGAAAAGTACGTTGTCTGCTTTGATGGTCCAGATGTTAAGAGAGGGGGACCTCAGGCAGGGCTTCTGAAGACTCCAAGGAAAGAATGGCTCAAGAAGAGTGGCGTGACCAGCCTCTGAGGAAGCAGGGGGGATTGGGCTGCTTGCCTTTGACTGGCAGAACAGCAATAGTTATAGGAATGCGCACAAAAGAATATCAGAGAAAGAATTGTAACATCCAGGAATTTAGGGTGAGCCCTGGGTACGAATCTGTGCATTTCCTGAATGTGAACAAGCTAGGAAGGCGATTTCCCAGAAAAGTAACAAAAGGTTATTGCCTCTAGGCAGAGCAGATAAAAAGGCTGGCAGGGTGGATGTTTCGCCCAAACCTGTAACAGGCTAATAGGAGACCTTCAGACAGGGTACTTTTCACACTTGGATTTTAAAATGTGTCTGTACCTGTTCCACGTCCCAAGTTTGCAAGGGTTTCACACTTGCAAGCTAGTCATGGGATACGGAGCTGCTCTTTGTCTGCATTACCCCATTTTTTCTCCCTGCAGACATACAACAATTTATTTTTTAATCAGCTGCCCAGTCAGGGCTGGCTCGATTAATGCCAATGAGAACACTTTTGCAGCACTGTCCCCCTCTCCTTTTCCCTGGGAGCTGATTGGTTTGTGTGGAATTAACCACACCCACCCAAGTCAGCTCTCTAAACTCCTTTTCTGCCATCTTTTTTGGCTATGCTGCAGCCCTCCTGGGCAAGTGGAGCAGGCTCACCACAGCTCAGCGGGGGCGACCGCTCTCCTCTGCAGCCCTCCTGTCAACCATCCACCCCACCCCACTGTGCCCAGTGGTAAGGCAGGACTTCCATTTGCACGTCACTTTTTTAAAAACTTTGAGCATGTGTAGAAACATTTCAACGTTACTACATCTTCTGACCAACAAGCCCCACCCCCATGCCCACCCTTCACCCACCCACCCCCACCCCACTGTTCCCAGGGGTAAGACAGGACTTCCCTTTGCACAGTGGGGGGTGGGGTCAAGCAGATTCGTACCCAGCTCCAGCTCAGCTGAGATGTGCTGAGCTGTGGCTCAGCTGGGGTGGCTGCTCTTCTGCTCCGCAGCCCAGGAGAGCTCATACCCAGCCTCAGCATGTCTCAGCTGAGCTGGGGCTGAGTATGAGTCTACTCACCCCCACAAAGAGAAGTCCTGCCTTACCCCTGAGAACAGTGGGGTGGGAGTGGATGGTTGACATAAGGATGGGCATGGGTGGGGCCTTGTCGGTCAGAAGATGTAATAACGAAACATTACTACGCATGCTCAAAGTTTTTTTTTAAAAAGGTGACGTGCTCTGCACTGCCCCCAAAGCCTGAAACGGAACAGAGGCTTCAAGACAGGTCTGAAAGGAATCACAAGAGGCCAAATCAAAACTGCTGAGAACAATGTGAAAGGAGCAGGTGCCAAGCTGAAGCCATTGCAATTGCCCCGACTGCTCAGAAATAGCGCTTAAAACTGTAAATGCAAAAGAGGCCAGATTCAGTACAAGTAATCAAGCCCATCTGGTTGCTTGATAGTAATCAGATTTTGCTCTCAGGAAGATATGCCCTTGCAGAGGAAATTACATTGATAGGTCTAGGTGGGTGCAAACTTCTGTGGCAATTGGTAGGCATGCCGATGTCCCTTCAATGGATCAGTCTCCCACCAAAGTTATGGCCACTTATTTGCATAGCCTGAGGAGAGCCTTGGCTGTACCTCCTCCAAAGTATGGCATTGCTAGCTCCTGAAATGGCTACCACAATAAATCTAGCCCAGATGGAGTCAGAACAAACAGTACATGTCTGGGAAGGGGGTCCTTTGTAACAAGGTAGATTGCACAGCATGGGTCAGTATAGTCAATTTTCAAAGACATTTCAATACACATATAATAGGGTATATACATACAAATTTGCAAAGATTTAAAACTGCTGTTTTAAATCTGTTCTGGGCATGGCATGGAGGGAGGGGTCACTGGGTCAGTCAGAGGTGTAGTTGTGAATTTCCTGCATTGTGCAGGGGGTTGGACTAGATGACACTAGAGGTCCCTTCCAACCCTGATTCTATAAGTAAATCTAAGATTGACAAATTAAACATGTTTTAGTATCATACTTACAGCAATAGCAGTAAAGTCTATAGTCATGCCCTATTCCTTTACTGATATATCTCTTTAAGACAGCTTCCTTAGGGTAAAAAAGCCCTCTTGAATAATTCAGTTTTGCATAGTTTGCAGAAAGCCAGGAATGTGGGAACTTTTCTAACCTCTTCAGGTAGGCCATTCTATAAAGTGGGGGCCACCACAGTGAATGCAAGTGTGTGGGCAGCTGATTTTGTCCATGTTCAAGGTGGCACCTGGAGAAGGTCCTGTTCAGACGAGTGAAACTGCTGCAGTGGAACACAGGGAGAGAGGTGGTCCCGTCAATATGCTGGACCAAGGTCATGAAAAGCTTTGTATGTGATGTGTGTGTGTTCTGTACCGTCAAGCCACCTTCGACATGGTGGCCCTGTGAATGAAAGACCTCCAAAATGTCCGATCATTAACAGACTTGCTCAGATCCTGCAAATTGGAAGATGTGGTTTCTTTTATTGACTCAATGATCTTGTTTTTGGTCTTCCTCTTTTCCTATTGCCTTCCACTTTTTCAAGCATCATTGACTTTTCCAAAGTTGTATGTGATAAACAGCATTAAAACTATCCATAAAACCATAAACAGATCATTAAAATGCTAGTAAGACAAAACCCCTAATTAAAGGTCTGGGTGAAATGATGTTTTTTGGCCTAGTGCCTAAAAGTAAGTAAAATTGATGCCAGACAAACCTCAGAGGAGAGGAGGGGAGGTGCCACAACAGAAAATACCCTGTTTCTAGTTATCACCTGCCTCACCTCTGAAGTCAGGGAAACAGAGAGCAGGGCTTGAAAGGCAGATTTTAATTGGTGGGCTGGATAGTGTGGGAGGAGACAGTCCTCCCTGTACCCTTACCCCGAGCTATTTAGGCCCTTAAAGGTAAGAACCAGCACTTTGAATTGTGCCCTGAAAGAGTTGGGTAACCACTGCAGATCTCTTATTGCATGACGATACCATCCCTGTAATCAACCCCTGCCAATTATCCTGTTCACCACATTTTGGACCAATTGAAGTTTCCAGACTGTTTTCAAAGGCAGCCCCGTGTAGAGTGCATTACAGTATTTTAACATGGATGCAATCAGATCATGGATCACTTAGGCTTTTTGAGGAATGATCATAGCTGGAGAGCCTGCCAGAGCTGATAAAAAGCACTAAGTGCCATAGAAGAGCCATAAAGATCCAGCTGTACATCAGGACCCAGTAGCTCCCCAAGCTATGAACCTGCTCCCTCAGGGAGAGGACTGCATCCCACTCCAGGACAGGCTGACACCACAGTGCCTGAGCAACTTCTCCATTGACCAACAGAACCTTGGTCTTGTTTGTATTGAGCTACAGTTTATTGGGCCTCATTCATCTCATTCTCCAGGCACCTACTCAGAAATTTCACAGACCCATCTGGCCTAGCTGTTAAGATAAAGCTGGGTATCATTTGTGTATTGGTGACCCTGACTCCAAATCCCCAAACAACCTCTCCCTCCAGTTTCATGTAGATGTTAAATAGCATGGGGGGCAATATGGAACCCTGTGGGACCCGATAGCATAAATGCTATTTGGCTGAGCAGAAGTCCTTTAGAACCACCTTCTGGAATCTGTTGGTCAAGTAACAGCAGAACAACTGAATTATCACTTCCAATCCAGCCAGCCTTTCCAGAAGGATGCCATGGTTGATGGTTTTGAAAGCCATAGAAAAGTTCAGGAGAATTAGCAGGGATATATTCCCCTGTCACTGTCGTGGTGATAGTCATCAGTCAAGGTGACCGAGGCCATATCCTTCCCAAAGCCAGGCCTGAATCCAGATTCAAATGGGTCTAGGTTAGACATGGGCATGAACCAAAAAAAATTAATGAACCTGCAGTTTGCGGTTCAGTGCCACCGATGAACCCGAACAAACGAAACGTAACGAACATTTCCCATTACCGATCTGGTTCATGGTTTGTGGGTGTCGGAACGGCCCCCGTTGCACTTAGAGAGTCCATATTCACAGGGAGTGTTTAGCAGGCTCTCCTCCAGCCAGCAGCCAAGTTTGGTCAAGATGGCAACAGGGATCTTGGAGTTACACCCTCTCCAATCCAAGGCCCCCAGGAAACTCCCACTTGATACAATTAGAGCCACCAGTTGAAGTTGGCCCAGTGTACAAGAGGTTGGCCGTCAGAACTGCCTATCAGGGTTTGCTGGGATGAGATTGGAGTGCCCATGGCTACACAACACCCCCTCCCCCCCGGGTGTCTTCTCCCATGTAACCAATTGTAACCAATTTGCAGCTCCATGGTTAGAAGGAAGACCTGCCGATCAAGGGAAGCTGGGCTTTGATTCAGGTTTCCAGGATGACAGAAGGAGTGCAGACAGAGTTCAGGCATTCCCCCAGCTCCATTTCCAAGGGAATTGATTGATGGTGCCTGACTGTCTAGCTTCATGAACCACAGGTGAACGCAATGAACCGGGCTTCCAACAAATGCTGGTTCGTTGGCCATGGACCCTCATGAACCGCCAGATCATGAACAGACGATGAGGCGGTTTATGGGGTTTTTTGGTTCATAATGCGGTTCGTGCCCATATCTAGTCTAGATAATCTACCTTCTCCAAGACTGTCTAAAGCTCCATAGCCACCATGTGCTTGCACACCTTGCCCAAAAATGCAATATTAGCCACTGGGTGGTAATTGCTTAGGTCATTTGGTCCAGTCTTTTGGAGGGGTCACACAACTGGCTTGTATGTTTTTGAGCTCAACATCCTTTAGGACTTCAGATAAGATCCCCTCCACAACCCAGAAGAGCTCCACTGGATGACATTGTCCTTTCATTTATTATAGCTTCAAGTCTTTACTGAGGATAATATCATATCGGTAGCTAGCAAGTTACACTCTTCATACAAGTTCCTTGCCTGTTGCAGCAGGCCTAGTTCTTAAGCTTCTGAATTTATTTAGAATTTGTTTAGTCCTTATATAATTAAAAGCATAACTATATATAAAGATTTAATTTTCCTTAACTCACAGTTTAATTAATTACATTTAAAAAGTATATGCAATATCTCCAGAGTAGAGTTCCCATTCCCCTGGTGGGAGCAGGGACTCCCCAGCTCCCAACCTCTGGTCCCCACCACTTTTCACCTGGTCAGCAGGGGGAAAAGGCATGAGAATGGGTCAAGAACCCCCTGGAGCAAGCTCCTGCACACTCCAGAATGCTTCCGCATCACACTGGGAATGACATCATTCCCAGTGCAATGCGGAAATGTTTTGGAGTGCTCATGTACTTTGTGAGAAATAAGTACTCCTGTTGCACCCTCCCATGGCCTCTCTGTCCCCCGCTTTGAGCCCTATTCCAGACACCTGCTCAAAGATCATCACAAGGTTAAAACAATACAATGAAATATTAAAAACAAGCAAACAAAAACATTAACCAACAAATGTAATATCCTTGGTCACAAAAGAAGCCATTTAAGGACTCAGTGTTTGTTTATTTCCATTATTAAGTTCTGAAGTAATCTGGTTACCATATGCCAATGTGTGCAACACATTTCAATTGACTGAAGACCAAAACTGTTAAAAGTCTTGCACATAAGCTAACTGCAAACATTAGGGACATTTGCTTCTTCTATATGGCAGAGAGAACATTTTTTTCAGGTTTTCCCTGTCCCAAAGCTGCGTCTTCCTGATCTACTTCAAGAACTCACCTTTCACATGCATTGTCCTCATGTGTGTTTTGTGGGTATTTGTCACAATAAAAAAGGTCTCAAAACAGAAAATGCGTTCTTTATCTGCACCTTGTCACAAATGACGTTGGTGCATTCCCGCCCAACTTTTTTTTAAAAGAAATGTGGGATCACGCTATACCATTTTCCTGTTTTTCAGCTTCTGTAGAAACTGCACATGTGTAGTACTCTGTTCTCTACCGTTGATTTCCCACTCAAAGTTTTAAATGCAAAAGTGTTTAATAAATATGTGAACAGTAGAGTAGCACAATTGTGCAATTCCATATTTAAAATAAAATCAGAAATGGCATTCCATTCTCAATGTTGTTCCTAGACTGATAGTCGAATTGCTAAGTGATCCAATGTAGCAAGTACTGCAATATGATTCCCTTTGTATATGTAGATATTGTAATAGCTCAAGGACTGTTAAGAAAGTTTTAAAAGGGAGGGGGAAATTATAGGATTGCTCATGTGAGCCAGATGCATGTGTGATGTTTAAAGGAGGGGAATGGCGAGAGGAGGGGTTGGAGATTTGTGGGAGGGCTCTTCTGAAGTACAAAAAAGCCTCCGCATGCATTGATACAGTAGGAAGACTTGAACATGAGACAAGAGGTGATTCAGTGAAGGATGTTTACTTGCGTGTCATTCATTCCCTGATTTTTCCTGGTGCAGAATATTAGATACAGATAATATTAGATATCAGATAGAGATCAGTCTGCAACAATCACTTTGTTCTTCTACAATCTGTATAGAATTGAAAACATGAGGTTTCAGAAACAGTTATAAAGGATTATTCCAGTTCTTCTAATCCCTATTGAATGTTAGTGCTCTCACACAGTTACTGGCATTTCCACTTTGCTCCCTAAAGGGACCCAAAACATCTGACAGATAAGTACCAAAATGCAAATTAATGAAATAATAGTATTTTAAACAAACAAACAGGCCCTAGGCTGCTCTTCAGAGGCTGCTTAAGAAAGCACGGGGGGGGGGGCTTAAGAAAGCACTGCAACTCTGGGCTCCTGCCCATATCGGAACTTCTCCCATTTGGTTTATCTGCCACCACTCTTTTGGTGGCCTTTCTCCTCAGAACTAAACAAAAAGGAGCAGATATTTTGTACGGCAGAAAATAATCTCTGAATCACTTTCCTTTAGAAGGATGCTTTCATAAATCTCCCTACTGCTTATTGTTTTTCAGCCATATCCTACAATCCAGTTCTCAAAAAGCAAAGTTGATGGAAGTTTGATTTTTTTTAAAAAAAACTTTGCTGCTTTGATTATTATTCTCTGGATGTCAGTCTTTCTAGTAATAATTACAGAATGTTGTAGTGAGTTCTCCACATGTTACAATTAAACTTGTTTGTAAATCCTCTTGGGCAGCTTTTCAGTGTGACCAAACATGCAGACACTTAACTCCTATTTAGCTTTTAAATATTAATGTATCTAATTCTCAATATGGCCAAATGTGTGGATATTTAAATCTGGAGACAGGCATGAACAGGCAAGACAGATGTTTCTACAAGCCTGAAAAATGTTCAAGTTTGCAGCAAAATCTGAAATCAAAAATAAATACATTTTTTTTAAAAAAATGGGGGTTAGTCCCTCCCAAAATAATAGAAGTAGATTTTGTATCTTTAAGAAACAAATGACTTTAGTGGACATTGCTAGGCATCCACACAGTACTGCCAGCCTTGGTTTTGTTGATAAAAAAATAGAAAGAGGTGCAGGTCCATTCCCAAGGCTCTTTTAGCCTTTGAGGTAGGACTCCTAGGTGACTTCATACCACAGCAACCACTAGGTGACTTGATACCACGACTTCCATGGTTCATCCAGGCCCAGCTGCTCACCTCTGTTCAACAGTACCTTCCCCACAGATGCCACTGTGTAATAGTTATAGGGTTGCCGGGGTCCTAGGGATCCAAATAGGGGCACTGGGGAACAACGGGGTACTAACCTCTCCTGCGCACTCGGTCTCCCATGCTTCCTACTTGCAGAGAGATGCTGATGTGTGTTGAAAGGGAGGTGAGTGAAAAACCACCCTTTGTAGCCAGTTTTCACTCAGCTGTCTTCAATGTGTGCATGCACTGCCACTGTTTCCAAACTGGACAAAGGAAGGAGTGGTGGTGTGTGTGCACTCCCTGAAGATGAGCTGGGTGAAAACTGCCTCCAGAGGAGTGGTTTTCATCCACATCCATTTCTCTGTGATGGGAGAGCTTGAGAGCATGTGCATGTGCTGAGCCTTCCCCCCTTCTGCCAGGTTAGCAGGGCTGGGGAGCAGCCTAAGTAGTTAAGAGTTATAGACTATGCTCTGGGAGACCCAGGTTCAAATTTCAACTCTACCATGGAAACTCACTGCGTGACGTTGTGCCAGGCACGTATTCTCAGCCTAACCTACCTCACAGGGTTATTGTGAGGATAAAATGGAGGGGAGGGAAATGATGTAAGGTGCTTTAAGTACCCATTGTTGCAAAAGGCAGGGTATAAATTCAATAAATACATATCAATATAACCAAAGATGTGGGAGGGTAGTAAAAAGGTAGGTTGGAGGGTGGGTGGTAAGGAGAGAAAGAATCAGAGAAAGGTGAACATTTGGGGGTTGGCAGGAGGAGGAAAAGACAAAATAGTGGGAAGTGGGACGCAGGAGAAAGTGAAGTGCCCTTTGTAAGTTATTGAGGTTTTTCCACTGCACAACTGAGAGCCAAGCTACAAGTGACGCCTGACACAGGTTGGACACTTGTCAGCTTCCCTCAAGTTTTGATGGGAAATGTAGGCATCCTGGCCTTGCAGCTGTAATGGAGAGCCAAGCTGTAAAACCAGGACACCTACATTTCCCATCAAAACTTGAGGTAAGCTGACGAGTGTCCAACCTGTGTAAGGCGTCACTTGTAGCTTGCCTCTGAGCCATAGTTTTCTTGGGCAGAAGCTGCCAGGAGGAGGCAAAGAGGGAAAGTTGAGGTTGGGGACAGAAAGGTAGGTTGGTTCGGTAGGTGGGAAGAAGAGAAAGAAGCAGGAAAAGGGGAGAAGCTATAGGGACTACCGCAGAAGGGAAAGAGGAAATAGGGGGGATATCTCCTGCAAATCCCTGGGGATCTCTTGCTTGTAATATATATTTGCAATAAGGTCATCTCACCCATAGTTACTTTCAGGGCTCATTTTGAGGGGGAACGCACCAGAACGCAGTTCCAGCAGTTCCCCAAAGAGGTCACATGTCAGGTGGCCCCACCCACCTGACTCTCGGCCATTTTGGGCCCGTTTCTGCCTGGATTGGGGCCAAAACGGCCTGGATTGGGCCTCTGATGGGTGGTAGATCACTCGCCCACTCAGCAGTGGCCCAATCCCAATCATTTTGGGCCCCTTTTTTGGCCATTTTCAGCCCCTTTTTGCCATTTTGGGGCCAATTTCAGCCCTGAATGGCCAGGATTGGGTCCAAAACAGCCAAGATAGGTGATGTCAGGGGGTGTGGCATATGCAAATAATTTATGCTAATGACACAGTTCCGGTGCTGTCAAGGGGCATGGCATATGCTAATGAGTTATGCTAATGAGTTCCTCCAGCTCTTTTTTTATGAAATGACCCCTGGTTACTTTTAGGGGTTTTCCACCTACCTTTGCTTTTTACTCTTGATGGCTACTCATCATGGGCCACTGGTTGCAAAACTTCTGCTTTCTTTCATGATTCATCTTGGTGATTCAGTACTAAATGTCATTCATGCATTATGTAGTGTATTGGCCACTGTGGTTTGCCGTTCTAGGAAATGCTGTAATCTGGCCTCTTTGCAAGAAGAGTTTCATCTCCCAGTTACAGTTTAGTTGGTTTTTTGTTAGCAGCAGTTCAGTTCAAGAGCTTTTTCTTCTATACCTTTGTAGTTACAATAAAGTTACCATTTGGAACCTTTTGTGTGGCCCCCTCTTCATTATACCTAACTAGGGTTGCTAACCTCTAGGTAGGAACTGGAGATCTCCCAGAATTATAACTGATCTCCAGACTACGGTGATCAGTTATTTTGGAGAAAAAGCTGCTTTGAAGTGTGGACTCTATGCTGTAATACTGCACTGGTGTAAATCCCCTCCCCAAATCCTGCTGTCCCCCCAGGATCCACCCTCAAATCTCCAGGAACCCTATATAACCTAACACATTAATTTTCAGTGTTCAACTAAGATGTTATAAGTGTATATCTAAAAATGTGACAGATACACATTGTCAAACTTTTGTATCCTTTCAGTATTTTTGTCAAGGAGCACTGATAGATTGTTTAAGGTACATTCAGTGGCACACCCAGGATTGCTTCTATGAAACAGAAAATAAACTCATCACGAAACAGGTTTAAAAAAAGATTCTGAAAAGTGAATGGTAGCATAGATTCATTAATAAACAACTTCTTAAAACCTTGGTTTTAGTGCCAGTCATAAGCTTGGTTGTCAGCTGTGATTCTGGCTGCTTCATCAATATTGGGCCAGTTGTGCCAGCACTCTTCAGTAAAACCAAAGGCAGTTTGTTAATCAGTGTCCAAGCTGTGCTATCAGTTTAACAGTGCAAATGACCTGCAGTTAAATAAATCACCTTTTCCCATCCTCCTGCTGTCAGTATTCATTCATAGACATGATGTCCTCAAGCACTCATACAACTTGGTTCCAGGCCAGAGCCCTTGTAGTAAAAGCTATACACTGTCCGCCCCATTGCTAACAACTACAATGCTCCTGATATTACTGGCAAAGTTCAGAAGAAAACTGAGCCAGAGACTCTGCCTAAAACAGAATTACGACAGACTTTGGTTTCATGAAAGCAGGTTTAAGCCTGCTGCTTGCTAGCCAAAAAGGTTAAGCAAAACACAGAGAGTGAGAGAATATGCAATTCCATGCTTTGTTGCAACAAGGCCTGAGCTCACCAAAAATAAATAATTAGATGAAAAGATGGATATTTACCAACCCAGAGAAATGAAACAAATCAATGGTGTTATGTAAAGGCAGCAGGAAGAAGAAATTACGCTGTTGTGTAATTGTATCTCTGTGTTTTAAATTTTCCAAGAACACTGTCTTCATCAGACATCAGCTTAAAAGGCAGGGTGGAAAAGGAGTTTTCTTTGTTATGTTATGAAAGGGTGTAACTCATTAATAATAGAGCTGGCTTTCCATGAGAAGCTCATTTAGTTTACAGAAGCATTTGATCTGTTCAAGAATTTCAAGTACTGCAAAACATTAAACAGTAGATTGGTATTCCCACACCTCTGCTCAGCCAGATTGCCAACTGCTGTTCCAGTCTCTCTGTCTTGCTGTTTTCAAAGCTTAGCAGCCAGCCACTGGGAATGTAGCACTGGCTTTAAACCCCCAGGGCTGTTTTAAACTATGACTAATTTTCCATAGGAGAGAAATTGGAGGAGAAGAAGGAGGGGTGGGGGGAGAACAGGGCAGGTTCAAGGCATTCTGTCACTACAATTAGTTTTTGAGCCACACAACATGGGCTCACACCCAGTGGAGTGTAGTGGTTAGAGTATTAAATTAGGGTTGAGGAGACCAAAGTGCAAGTCCTCATTCTGCCATGGAAGATTCTTGGTGACCTTGGGCCAGACACATAGTCTTAGCCTAACCTACCTCACAGCATTGTTGTGAGGATAAAATGGAGAACAGGAGAACGATGGAAGCAGCATTGGGCTTCATAAGAGAGGCAGGTGGGGTATAAAGCAATTAAACAACAAAGCAATTAAACAAGCAATTTTAAAAAATAAAACAACGTAAAGTCTCCTGTGATGTAATTTCTTTTGGTTTTCATTTCTCCACCATCCTGCAATATAAAAGGTTAACTGTGTTCCCAATTACTCACATTTGGCTCAGGTGCAGTCATGCCCTCACCAACTGGTCAGCCAGGAAGGGGTGGGACTGCCACCTGCCGCTCAGCTGGGCAGGGAGAAGACACCTGCGTTCTCCCTGCCCAGCTGATCCACAGCAAGGGGAGGCTGTGGAACCTGCCACTCAGCTGGGCAGAGAGAAGACAGGCTAACCTGCCTTCTCCCTGCCCAGCTGATCTGTGGCAAGGGGGGACTGTGGAGCCTGCTGCTCAGCTGAGCAGGGAGAAGATGGGCGAACCTCCCTTCTCCCTTTCCAGTTGATCCATGGCAAGGGGGGGCAGCGGAGTTGGCTGCTCAGTTGGGCAGGGAGAAGACAAACCCACCTTCTCCCTGCCCAGCTGATCCATGGCAAGGGGGGGATGTGGAGCCTGCTGCTCAGCTGGGCAGGGAGAAGACAGGTGAACCTGCCTTCTCACTTCCCAGCTGATCCATGGCAAGGGGGGACTGCGGAGCCTGCTGCTCAGTTGAGCAGGGAGAAGATGGGCAAACCCTTCTTCTCCCTGCCCAGCTGATCAATGGCAAGGGGTGGGGGCTGCGAAGCCCACTGCTCAGCCAGGCATGGAAAAACAGGCAACCTGCCTTTTCCCTGCCCAGCTGATCCGTGGCAAGGGGGGGCTGCAGAGCCTGCTGCTCAGCTGGGAAGGGAGAAGATGGGCAAACTCGCCTTCTCCCTGCCCAGCTGATCCATGGGGGGGGGCGCTGCGGAGCCCGCTGCTCAGCTGGGTAGAGAGATAACAGGCAAATCTGCCCTTCTACCTGCCCAGGTGATCCACAGCAAGAGGGGGTCTGGAGAACCTGCCACTTAGCTGGGCAGGGAGATGGGCGAACCCACCTTCCCCCTGCCCAGCTGATCCATGCACAAGGGGAAGCTGCAGAGCTGCTGCCCCAGGCAGACCTGTCCAATGGCCCTCTGTGATGCAGGCCGTCTGTCCAGTTCCCTGACAGTGCCCGTTGTATTACACAATGGGCTCTGGCTCTAGTTAAATATATAATGCTTATTAATTAATTTCAAAGGAATGAAGCTCCATGGCAGAATGCTCTGCTTCCTTGTAAACAGAAAGTAACTTTATGGCACCCAAAATACTGACAGAAGTATTGTTGCATAAATAATTGCTGAATTCGAATTTAACAATAGAGTTAACTGTATTGCTTAATCAGGGTTTAAAGATACAATACATTTATCATCTACTGCTAGAATTAAATTAGTTTAACTAGAGAGAATATGTTGCCCCCCCAGTTGAAATGAAAGGCAGACACAAAGCTTGGGATTAAAACTGGGCCACTTTATTGATTACAACATAACTTGTCACTACGGCAAAGGATCTAGCTAACTAGCGGTACAGGTCAAGCGCTGGGGTCACCTTGGACATCACCAATGAGGATGTGCCAAGGGGGGGTCACCGGCCTGCTCATTTGCCATCCCAACCTGCAAATGGCCGAACTATGTACAGCACCACCAACCAATTACACAGCACAAATCCCACAGTGCAAGGTAGGCAAAAAACACTTCTCCCCTTTCATGCCAATTGGGAAAAGAGAAAAAATTCCTACCTGGCCCTGATAAACAGTGACCGGATAAGCCTGCACTGTAAAAGGGAGGGTGGGTGGGCTGAGCAACCAGCGTGCTTCTGCAAAGGGAGGGGGTACGAAGCAGGCTTATATGCCTTTAGCTCCGCCCTCCCTGAATACCCGTATGCCGGGGAAGAAGGGAAACTGCCTTCCCTTCCTCCGAGCGGCAAAAGCGGCCCCCACCCTAGCCGCTGCGCTTTCGGGTGGGAAGGGGCCGTCTTGCCCCCCCCCCAGTTGAAATGAAAGGCAGACACAAAGCTTGGGATTAAAATTGGGCCACTTTATTGATTACAACATAACTTGTCACTACGGCAAAGGATCTAGCTAACTAGCGGTACAGGTCAAGCGCTGGGGTCACCTTGGACCTCCGCCTTGACCTGTCTGGGCGAGCCCCCACTGCCCCAGGGGTGAGCCATCCGATAAATGGCTGTACCTGGCGGCCAGGCAAATGGTTCCCCTTCCAAGTCTGCAGCACCTCACTGTACAGCAAGAGGGCCTTACTTGTACAGGGGAGCCATGCGGCAGTCTGCCCTCACCCCTGGCTACCGTACAGCCCACCAGCTGTGCTCCGGACAGACCCCAATTCCTCACCAATGAGGATGTGCCAAGGGGGGTCACCGGCCCGCTGATTTGCCATCCTAACCTGCCAAAGCCAAGGGTCAAGCCTCTGCTTAGACCTTTGCGCCCCACAGGTGACTTATGGCCAACCTGAGCCCTTGCTGTAGATCATTCAAGAATATGTTGTTGCCCACCACAGAGAGGTGGACCCCATCCCCCCTATAAAGATCAGCCAGATCAGACTGAATCAAGGGGTATGGCAAATAAATCCCCAGCCCACGTGCTAGGGCTTTCTCCAGGGCTCTGTTGGCCTTACGCCTAGCCCGCTCCATCCTCGCAGGATGTAACACTTCCCTCCAAACCCAGCGGGGAAGCATTGCTGACCAAATGATCAGCACCTCAGGCCAGGACTTGCCTATCAACAGGAAGTCCTCATGGGCCTGCAAAGACAGGGCTTTGCCCTTAACCAAGCCAAGGTCATTACCACTTAGATGAATGACCAGGATGTGAGGGGATGGACCAGCTCTCCCCTCAAAGAGGAGTGGCAGCAACCCTGGCCAACATAGGCCTCTTTGTCCCTGCCACTCGACTGTGACCCAATAGGATGGCCCTTTGTGCCTCTACCTTCCAAGGCTCCACAGCTCCTGTGGCATCTGAGCCGGCTGTAAGTCGGCCTCTGGGGCAAGCTGCCAAAACCGTTCCATCTGCAAGCGAGACAGAGCATCTGCCACGCCGTTATTTACACCCAGAACATGTCTTGCCAAAAACAAAATGTTCAGCCTCAAACACTGAAGCATGAATGCTCTGACCAGCCTCATAACACGAGGAGATCTAGATGTGAGGGAATGCAGTACGAAAACCACTGCCTGGTTATCACACCAAAAATGGACAGTATGGTCCACCAGGTCGTTCCCCCACAAATAAACCGCCACTAAAATGGGAAAAAGTTCCAAAAAGGTCAGGTCAGCTGTGAGCCCAAGGTGTATCCAGTGTGCAGGCCACTGCTCAGCACACCAGTGCCTCCAGAAAAACACCCCCAAACCTGTGGACCCAGATGCGTCAGAGGACATCTGCAACTCTGCCTCCAACAGGAGACATTCCCTCCAGAAGGTTACCCCATTAGATTCCATCAAAAACTCCTGCCAGACTACCAGGTCGGCCCTCATAGCTCAGGTAATCCGCAGCCTGTGATGAGGTAATCTGAGGCCTCTCATAGCATTGCAAAGGCATCTTAAAAACACCTGCCCGGGTGCCACCACCCTACATGTAAAGTTTAGATGACCAACTAGTTGCTGGAGCTCCAACAGAGAAACCTTGTTTCTCCCCCAAAAATATGCCAACCAAGCCCGCAGCTCCTCCAGCTTCTGGAGTGGCAAATGGGAAGTCTGGTGCACGGTATCCAGTTCTATGCCCAAGAAGGTAATTACCATTGAAGGGCCCTCAGTTTTCTCATGGGCCAAAGGAACCCCAAGTTCCTCAGCTAGGGCCATGAAGCCAGCTAAAAGGTGGGCGCACTAGGCAGTGCCCAGAGGCCCCACGAAAATAAAATCATCAAAATAATGGGCAGTGTCCCGGCACCCCAGCCGAGACCGCAAGGCCCATTCCAGGAAGGTGCTAAAACGTTCAAAAGCCTCACATGAAATAGAGCATCCCATAGGGAGGGCCCTATCAATGTAATATTGGCCTTCAAAAGAAAATCCCAAGAGATCAAAATCTCTGGGATGAAGGCAAGAGCTGAAACGCAGACTTAATGTCGCATTTGGCCATTTCTGCCCCAACTCCACACCTTCTAACCACTTTGACTGCCTCGTCAAAGGGTGTATAATGCACCGTGCACAAATAGTCAGGAATGCCATCATTCACTGACCCCCCCCCCGGGATATGATAAGGGGTGAATAAGGCAGAACTCACTGACCGCCTTCTTCGGCACCACACCCAAAGGGGAAACTCTAAAGTTTGGAACTGGTGGGGCAGCAAAAGGCCCTAAAACACGGCCCTCCCTACATTCCTTGGCTATCTTAGAACATACAACATCCTCCTTGCTGACAACAGAACGTAAATTGGTCAACATAAAGGGGGCCCTAGGGCCCTGAAAAGGTATTCTAAAACCAAGGGGAAAACCCTCCAACAAATAACGAGTGTCTTGCTGCTTTGGATAATTTGCCAGAAGACGGCTAAGGACCCTCACCCTTATGGGGCTGGGACCTTTTTCCAGACGCATTTGAACCTCCAGCTCCGCCTCCTCTCTTTCCCCATTTTCGCGGCTGTTGTGGACAGGCAGCAACAGGATGGGGGCTGCCACAGATAAGGCACTGATGTTTAAATCCACAGGCCTTTCTGGAGCAAGTTCCCTTGGAACTGTACTCCCAACACAGCAGGCGGGGTTGAACCGACTGCCCGGCCTGGGGGCGGGGAATATGAGACACTTGCTGCCGCTGAACTATACGGCCACTATCAGAACATTCACCTATATTTATTTATTTTATTTATTTATTTTTTCAATTTATATACTGCCCATCCCCAGGGGCTCTGGGTGGTGAACAGTTAAAATCGATAAAAACAAAAACTAAAATCAATATACAAATAATAAAACAAATTAACAAGGTGCAGTGGTGGGGAGAACCTTCCCCACCCCAAAGGTGGGAGGCCGACATGGCACCGCCCCCTTCAATCACCAAACGCCTGGCGGAACAGCTCTGTCTTACAGGCCCGGCGGAATGATAATATGTCCCGCTGGGCCCGGGTTTGGCCTGGCTGGGGACATAACCTGCAGCCAAAGCTGCTGGTGCACCTGGTCCCAAGGCAAGGCAGGACTGAGGGCGGCCCGCATCCGGAACTCATCATACTGCAACCATGCAGCGCCCGAGAAGTCCGAATACCACCTATAGATTATATCAATATACTGAATTAAGGATGCAGCCCACCAAGGCTGTGCCCTAGAGATCACCCCTACATAAATAAGCATACCTGGTAGCCAATTTGCCCAAGTACGATCAACTTTCCTGCGTTTCAAGCGCTCCTTTTCTCTATCATCAAGGTCATCCTTTTCTTTTTTCTCTAAGTCACGAAAAAGGAGACCAAAAACGTCCATATACTCCCCCTTTAGTATTTTATCCCTCATATTGGGAGTTAAGTGATCTCCCAAAGGCATAGCTGTGTCCCCAAATGGAAGTGCCCTGAATGGGACTGATCCATAAGGAGAAACATAAGGCATAGCAGCCCAAGGAGTCCCAAGATACTGGGAAGGCTGATTCCAAGCTGCCCACGGCCCAAATGCTCCTTGAACCTGCCCCATGGCAGGAGGGGTAACTGATGCTTGAGGCCCTGCAGTGACCAGATTGCCTTGTGTATGTGGTGTAGCTGCGGGTAATACACCAGCTGGCCGACCCCAAGGCCACCAAGCCCACGGGCCCGCTTGAGTAGGCAATGCTGACTTACCATCCCCCGCGGGTAGATCAACAGCAACAGCCATAGGTGCTGGCTCCACAGCCCAGCCCTGTTCTGCAGCATCCTGGGCCCCAAGCGCGCCACTTCCAGCCTGCATACAGGGTACGTCTGCTACTGGCTCTGCCACTGGCTCTCTTGAAGTACCTTCCAAAGCAGACAAACGGTTAGGCACTTCCCTTTGAAAGGTAGTCATAGACAGTGCTGCATTGGGCCTGGCACGCTTTGGGCGACTACCCATTGGTGCAGTGCCACTTCTTGCTGCTCTAAGGCGGCAAGCCTTAACAGTATCTCCTGCCTTTCCAGATCAACGTCATCATCCTCAGAAGAAGATAACACGGGCACTGGCCTCTTTGGAGGTGCCCGCTTAGCGGGCTGCTTGCCCTTAGAGTTACCCTTTCCCTTAGGCATGGCTTACAATAACGAGGGCTCGACACAATAGAGCTAAGTCTGCCCAGGTAGTAGTACTTATTATATACTTATAAAATTTTTATATTTTTAATTAAGATAAGTAATATAGCAAGTGTAATAGTTAAGATGAGTAAAGAGATTTGATTAGTATGCATAATATAGATATACAGTATAGACTTTAAGAATCTATATGATATACTTTTTAGATTAAGTTGGGTATGGAAAACTGCTGGGAGTCACTAGAAAAGGGGGGGGAAGGATGGGGAAATAGATATGGGGTAGATAATGTTAATGATTTTTGTGTATGTTTGTGAACCCATCCAATAAATTTTTTTTTTAAAAAAAAGAGCTAAGTCTGCCCAGGTAGTTCCCTGTATTATTACTACTGTTGTTATTGTTGTTGTTATTATTACTTAAATGTAGGCCTCACGCCTAAAGGCCTCAACATCAAAATGGCTACTACCATTGATGGCTACTACCGTTGTTATTGTTGTTGTTGTTGTAATTATTTAAATGTAGGCCTCACGCCTAAAGGCCTCAACACCAAAATGGCTGCTAATCTGCCACCCCACGACCCAGCAACCAAAATGGCCCCTGCAGCCTAAAATGGCTGCCCCAACTGCCTCCTCCTAGGGAGAAGGGGTAGCTGTCTAAAATGGCTGCCCCAACTGCCTCCTCACAGAATTTTTAAAATATATATACAAAAGAACACAAGTGCCCGTCAAGCTTGCCCAGCACCCCCCCCCCAGAGAAAAGAAGTAAAAGAATTGGCATGGAGCCCTGACTGCTCCTAACTGCCAGAGAGATGTATATGTGACTGTAAGCCCAGTAAGGGGCTTGAAATCGCTGTCATGGCTCCGCAAATGGTGCGAAAAGCCACGGCAGCACAAAAGGCGAAGAGGACTGGCGAAGGACCCCGTTGAAGACAGCGCCGCCTCTGCAAGGGCCGCGGCACTGAAGGCGGCCGTGGCTGCTATGGGGCCGCGGCAAAGATTCGCTGCTGCCCAAGCAAAGTGACCACAAGCCCAGCAAGGGGCTTGAACCGCAGCCGTGGCACAGTAAACGGTGACGGCAAGCCGCGGCAGCACAAAAGGGCACACTGTGCTAGGCCGCTCGGAGCTCCGAAGGACATAGCCAGACGTCCGAGCTCTGTATAGTTATAATTGAGAAACATTAACTTCATGTGTCTGATAAGGAAGTTTTTAGCCAAGAAAATTTATGCTAAAATCTATTAGTGTTTAAGGTGGCACAAGACTCATGTCTGAAGAAGGGAACTCTGACTCTCAAAAGCTTACACTCTGAAAATCCTGTTGGTATGTAAGGTGCCACTAGTCTCAAATCCTGCTGTTCTACTGCAAATCAACATAGCCCACCTAACTAAAGTGGCACAAAACTCCTTTTAGGTTTTGCTACAAAAGATTAATATGGCTGTTCCTCTAGAATTTGTCTTTTGAGTTAATTGTTTAATTTGTACAAAGAAAAGCCTTTCCAGTGTTTTGCCTAGGACTCTGTTTTCAACACTAAAGCTAAAGCTTGGCAGGAAAAGTACCTCTGAGAATGTACAAACAGCATTTTCCTCACCACTGAATAACGGTGGTCTCCTGCCTCCGCACAAAAAACTAAGATCTTCTGCACAGTTACTTATACAGTATTTTCAAATATAAGGGCAGAGTCCACAGTAGGCGTCCTAGTTGCCCACCAGTGGTAGGCAATCTCCCAGGAGTTTGCTCCATTGCCTGCCAATTGCTGGTGATCAGCGGGATGTTGCAAGCCCCTTGGAGATCACCTGCCACCAGCAGGCAACCCGGGAAAGCATGCACTGGGCATGATCCCTGTGGGGGGTGATGATATCAATTCCTGAAGTGATGTCATAGAGCAGGCCACGGGCGTGCTCCCATGCTTTGCTGAGGCCAATTTTGGCCCCAAATGGGCTGAATTTGCCCCATGTGAAGTGTGGGAACACACCCATAGCCAATGTGATTATGTCACTTCCTGGAAGTGACATCAGCGCACAAGTGCCGGGAGTGCAAGCATGCTTCATGTGCATGCAAAAAGCAAAATTCACAGAGCATGAGGTAAGTACCAGGTCTCCCCCTCCCACAGGGAGAGTATAGGGACCTGGCAATCCTAGTCCACAACCCCTTTCCTCCAGAGGAAAAGTTCTCTCACATCTCTTTTGCCAACTTCCAGCCACTTAAAAACCATTATAAGGCAGTTTTTAAAAACGTATATTTTGGTTATTTATGAATACATTGAAGTATGTATAGAAGTTTGACAAAGTTCTTTTCTTAACCAAATTCCTTCTTGTCTTTCTCTGTTTCCCATCCACACAAGCTTCTGTTGCAGTTCCTGGCTAGCTTCTTCACTCTGAGTGAGCTGGAGACAGAAGTATCCTTTAGTAAATGCATTTGATTTGCATTTAACATAGAAGCTTTTGAGAGAATAAAATGGAGGGGGGGCAACACATTAATTTTAAAAGATACATGTCTCAATAAATGGAATGATCAATAATTATAAGGAAGCAGCATTGGGTCGGGATTGTGTCATGATAACCATGGAGACCCTCAAATTAGAGCAGTTTATAAAACATTTGAGGACTGCTTTTAGTGAAGTATTTGTGCTTAGCATTAGTACCAAAGGGTAGGGTAGAGAGATGTTTGAATGGTGCATCCCCTCCTCTAGCCGGAGATAATCAGTAGAGGAGAGCAAAGCTTCTCTAAGTAGCCTCAATAAATTGTTAATCTTAAACCATCACTGACAGGATATGCCCTTTCACTCTGCTATACAGAGCAACATCATCAAGTGAAGACAGGAAGAAACTTTTTTGTTGTACTTTAGTGGAAATTCCTCAAGTAAAAGAGAACATGTGTATGCTTTGCCCCAAGTCCCCCCCCAAAAAAAACTGGGGCAGTATGGGAGCACTGCAGCCTACATTGATTGTATTCTGCCAGATGTGAATGTGTTGAGCAGCGCAGAACTAGCAAGGACAAAAGTATTTACATGTTGACAGAGTATGTTATGTGTGAGGGGATTCTCACCAGTGTCCCAACAGAGGGAGACTCCAGTCTGGACTCTGGACCTCAATCAAACCAAGACAGAAATATTGGCAAGGTAAGAAAAAGTTTCTTGGAGAAAAAACTCAAACAAACTGATGTACTTCAGACAAATCAAGCAGAGTGCATACCTTGCAAGGTAGGCACCCACTTTTATACCTTCTTACAAACAAATTCATTAGAAAAATTGTTTACAATAGCAAGATAGTTTACAAAAGACAAACAAATTTAAATCAGTAATTTCTAAAAAGTTGGCAGGTCATATAAACTATAAGAGGTGACATTAAACACCACTTTGGTACCTCTTGTTATTTCTTGGAGAACTAGAGAAGTACAATTCATGAAATGATACAAAGAGTGCTGGCAAAACAAAGTTATAACTAGACATGGGCATGATCCAAAAAATAATCCCGATTTAGCTGATCATGATTCTGCGGCGCCGCTGAACACAGGTACCCGATTCTAACCGATCAAGTCTCGTTTCCGGTCCAAAATCGGATCGGAAATCAGGGAGGCCAGCACCCAGAGCAACCGTAGTCAGGCTATTGCGTGCATGCACACGCTCCTGAGTCGCTCCCGCCCACTCAGCAAGCCGGCTGTCCTGGTGCGCTGTGGAGCTGGCAGCAGTGCGAGTGGCTCAGAGGCTGCCCGCGCCGTTCACCTGCCCCGCAAGACAAGGGGCGGCCGGCTTGCCCATGAGCCCCTTGTCCTGGGGAAAGGCAAATGGTGCAGGCGGCCTCCCAGCCTCCCGCGCTGCCTTTTGCCTTTCCCCAGGACAAGGGGTGGCTGGCTTGCCCACGCGCCCCTTGTGGGATGTACTAAAATGAATGACAGAATTGCCCATTGAAAATAATGGGAGAGGCTTGAATGCCCATTGGAAATAATGAGAACCTGGAATGCCCTTAGACTTGCATGGGCTCCATTGAAACACGTTAGAGCAAAAAAAAAAAGGTGCAAAGAAAACGTGGAATGGATTTTGAAGGAAAACTCTCTGGGCCCAGATAGACTGTTCTGGGACTGGATTGACAGGCCCCTGCGTGCAATGACGGCCCCTGGGTGTCTCAGAAGGGCTCTGGGACTGGAATGACAGGCCCCTGACTGGAATGAGGGCCCTTGGGTGTCTCAGATGGGCTCTGGGACTGGACTGACATTCCCCTGACTGGAATGACGACCCCTGACAGTGTGACAGAAAGGGTCTGGGACTGGAATGACAGGCCCCTGACAGGAATGACGACCCCTGACAGTGTGACAGAAAGGGTCTGGGACTGGAATGACAGGCCCCTGACAGGAATGACGACCCCTAAGTGTGACAGAAGGGGTCTGGGACTGGAATGACAGGCCCCTACCTGGAATGACGGCCCCTGGGTCTGCCAGAAGGGCTCTGGGACTGGAATGACAGGCCCCTGACAGGAATGACGACCCCTAAGTGTGACAGAAGGGGTCTGGGACTGGAATGACAGGCCCCTACCTGGAATGACGGCCCCTGGGTCTGCCAGAAGGGCTCTGGGACTGGAATGACAGGCCCCTGACAGGAATGACGACCCCTGGGTCTGCCAGAAGGGCTCTGGGACTGGAATGACAGGCCCCTGACTGTCACCCAGGGACCATCATTCCAGTCTCAGAGTCCTTCTGACAGACCCAGGGGCCGTCATTCCAGCGTGGGGCCTGTCATTCCAGTCCCAGACCCCTTCTGTCACACCCAGGGGCCGTCATTGCACTCAGGGGCCTGTCAATCCAGTCCCAGAACAGTCTATCTGGGCCCAGAGAGTTTCCTTCAAAATCCATTCCACATTTTCTTTGCACCTTTTTTTTTCTCTAATGTGTTTCAATGGAGCCCATGCAAGTCAATAGGCATTCCAGGTTCCCATTATTTCCAAAGGGCATTCAAGCCTCTCCCATTATTTTCAATGGGCAATCCTGTCATTCGTTTTAGTACATCCCCCCCTTGTCCTGGGGAAAGACGAACGGCGCGGGTGGCCTCCCACGCTGCCTTTTGCCTTTCCCCCGGACAAGGGGTGGCTGGCTTGCCCACACGCCCCTTGTCCTGGGGAAAGGCGAACGGCGCAGGCGGCCTCCCAGCCTCCCGCGCTGCCTTTTGCCTTTCCTTTGTGCCCACCCCCTTCCCCCTCCCTCCCCTGGGTTGCTGCTCCGTGGTTGGAAGGAAGCCTGCTAATCAAGGAAAGCTGAGCTTCCATTCGTGTTTCGAGGGCGACAGAAGGAGGGCAAAGACAGCTCATTCCTGACTCCGTTGCCCCGGGAATTAATTACTGGTGCCTGAGTGTCTGCAATTCCGAACAGAGACCGATATATCCGATCAAGTCCTGAACAAGCAAACTCCCGACTGCTGGATCGGTTGCCGTGGACAGAACCAATTAGCTGAGTCACGATGGAGCAAATGCCAAAATCGGGGACTTTTTGAAATCGTAATTCAGATCTTGCCCATGTCTAGTTATAACCACCAAGCGTTTTCAAAGCCATGTCCTGCTGTAAATTCAAAACACTCCTTTGTCTAATTATCTTTATGTTGCAATTTCTAGAAAGGAACAGTGAAATGAAAGTAGGGAAAAGGGCAAATCGGATAGAGGTAGCTGAGACTCATCCCATAATGTGCTTCAGAAGAACCAAACTCAAAAGAAAACTATAGCTAAAACTATATGACTATATAAAATCCCTTAACATTATGAAGCAGTCAGGAAACTTAACTGATTAAAAGAAATAAATCTCTCCTCAGTGTTTGGGTATGTTAAGTAAGGCTTAGTTTTAACATGCTGTTTCCCACTGGGAAAACTTCTTATCTCTGAGGAGTGAAGCTGAGAACCAGTTATACGTTATATACTGAAGCATTCCACACAGAATATTTACCTTGTTAGAAACCTTATTTTCTGTAAATAAACCTTTGTTCATCTTCATTTGTGTCTTGTCTGTCCAATAGGGTTGCTGGTCCCCTGGTGGGGATGTGGGATTCCCCACACCCAGCCTCCGCTCCACGCCACCACTCGTCATCCTGGGGTTCATGCCTGACTTGGTGCAACAACATCACTTCCAGGAGTGATGTCATCGTGCAGGCCATCTTGCAGGCCCAGAGAGTGCTCCTGCACTTCATGCTGGGCTGATTTCGGCCCCAAATGGGCCGATTCTTTAAGAACTGGCCTGGTGCAAAGTGTGGCAGCACTCCTGTGGCCAGTGCAATTGTGTCACTCCCAGAAGTGATGTCATCACGCTGCACTGGGAGTGCATGTGTGCTTTGTACATGTGTGAGGACGTTTGAAAGTGAGTGCTGGGTCCAGTCAAAATAGCTGTAAAAATGTTTCCCCAACCCAATTCACTTTCCCCACAGTGGCTGCAAGGAACTTACATACCCAGCAGCCACAAGGCTTAGTTTGGATTAGGACCACGATGTTGAGGAAGGGGGGCTTCAGCCTCCCCCTCCCCACTCTTTTTCTGAATCCAAATGTCTCTGGGTGGTGCTTTTTGCCCCATTGCTGTGCTGCATGCATATTATTCAGCACAAATAATACCCCCAGAGCTGTTTTTGCTCAGGAAAATAGTTTGGGGGGGGGCAGTGCTGGAGACGCCTCAGGTTTTTCTGCAATCCCAATGCAAACTGGACCCTGTAGCATTTGGGTAAATTGGTTCCTCACAGCTGCTATGTGGCTGAGGGGAAAGCAGTCAGGTCAGGGAAACCACAACCTGTGGCCAGACATATGATTTTTGCCCGCACTGTTGTTATTAATTCTAATGTTTCCTCAAAAATCTGTTTTTTCCCAATGGGGATGCAAAGTAGCTTACAACATTGTTTGCTAGGACTCAACTGGAAGGACACCTTCTCAGTGGGTCAGTCTAGATGTTCAGGAGGTGCCTTAGTGGCAAGTGACTACCAAGCTGCTTTCCATGGAAACCTAGGACTAAGAGAGTTCCCAGCAAGGAAAACCACTTTTTCTCCTTTTCTAATCATAACGGGGTCTAATCAAAATGTGTAGCCAAGCCTGGCTTTCTATTTCACTTGCTGTATATTTTACACACATTCTTTAAACAGATTATACTCATATGAATATGTTCTTTTCCATATTATACCTGTGTCTGTAGCTTTGTCCATAAAAAGGATCCTGCTTGCCAAAAAACACATGTTTGTTTGCAAGAGACTCTGAATGACAAGGAAATATCTCTTGGAGCGCTGGTAAGACTACTTCAGTGAAATAAAGGAGTTCAAGAGATGAACAAAACAATTCACAATTATCTAGCTAGCAGACAGATCATTTGTCAAAAGGATGGGGAAAAACAGAATGAATTTCTCACTTCCTGCAGAGACCTACATATTTCACAAGAACAGCCTCCTATCCTCAGAGCAACTCCTGCTTTAATCATTCATGCTTTTCCAGGAAATCTGAGGGTAGAGACACACCTCTTTGATTCATCCAATCGGATCACAGGAGGCATGAATTCTTCAGAGGAAGCTAATTAAACATTTTACTGCTATAATGCCTTTTCTTTTTCTCAGGAGTTTGTTTTGCAAGTTAACTCTCTGTAGCAAATTACAGAAGAGGCTATTTAGGGTTTTGGCTTGGGTGAGACAAGCCTGTGCGAGTGAATGCAAGATTGGGACCTTAAATACACCTGTATTTCCCTCTGCATACAAACACAATTGTTCGTCAGCTCACATCTTTCCAGGAGAAGCAGAAGAATGTAGAAGTGTAATTCCTGAAGGAGCAAGATTCCTATCTCCCCCTGAGGGAACTAATGAAGAATATTCACTCCTGCTACGCCCTTGAGTTAAAAATCTCCTCTGAAGGAATTTATTGACTCTGCAATGAACCACAAATTAGGACACTGTCTCATCAAGAATAATTTCTAGAAAGTCTCCTTTTCAGGTTAGTTATAATAATCCAACCTGCCCATGCCTAGTTTGGTAGCCCAAAGGAGCAGGGTTAACTGTCTCCGTCTTTTTTAGAGTGTGTGTAGGCCACGGCAATCTTATATGAAACTGTATTGTGAAATTTTTATGATATAATTGATTCTTGCAAGTTTGTTGAGCTTAGTACTTCTTTCCTCCTGGAATTGTGGATTTGGAGTTTTAATTTTTTCCACTTCATGAAGGCTGGATTTGCTCTGTTGCAAACCGGGAAGGCACTATGGTGGCTAGAAGAAGGATAGCCTCCACAGTGCCTCCTGTAGCACAGCTAATTTCATAGTATGGTGCTTAGGAGGGTAGTATGATCAACATTTTCAGCAACAACAAAATATTTTCAGACCACTTTTCTCCAGGCAAGTTGCACCTCATGTGGTATACAGAATACAAACATGCCATAAATAATGTCATGTAATCATATCACACTAGTGCTGAAAAATGAAAAATTCTTAATATAACATCAAGAGTCTAATTTTTTCAGTAAGCATCCCCAACAGATTAGATTCCAGTAAAAGCTCTCCTTAAAAGCCATGCTCTTGGCTTTCCGCAAACAATGCAAAACTGAATTGTTCAAAAAGGCTTTTTTACTCACATAGGAGGGTGGTATTGTAGGGAGGGGGTCTCGGATGTTTCCCCAATGAGTTGGGAACTATGGGCTCCACCATTATGTTGCTTTACATATTATCTGTTGCTTTGAATATGTACTTGTATATTCTGCTTGTGCTTCATGCTGTCTAATGTCAATCCTAGAATTGATTATGTTCTATTTCAGCAATCCTTCAACCCTGTATTGGATCCTTGCTAATGCTATGTCTCTGTAAACTTGTATTCGTCTAGCCTATGACATTGTTTATGGAAATGTCCTTGACACTGTATGGAAATGCCTACTCTTGTTCTTGCTACTGATTGTACTGACCTCACACTATGTAATCCGCCTTGAGTATCAGTGAGAAAGGCAGACTATAAATGACATACATACATACATACATACATACATACATAAAACTGACTTGCAAAATTTGCTGAAAATGTGGATTGAGGGGCCCTATGTACTTCTATCAGAATCACAAGTTACGTAGGTCTCAAGCCATATACGGCTTTAAAGATTAAAGATTAAAACTAGCACTTTCAGTTCTTCCTGGAAATAAATAGTGGTCAATGTGCCAATGTCAAAGAACAGTGCAATCCTATGGAGAGTTATTCCAGTCTAAGTCCATTGACTTCAATGGGCTTAGACTGGAGTAACTCACCATAGGATTGCATTGGAAAAAAGGTATTCTTAGCTGCAACATCTACCTACTTTTCCATCAACAATGGTAAAATGGCCCCCTTGTAATGATCAACAATCCCAGCTAGTCCTGGAATCTTTTGAGGCAGGAGTTTCAGGCAGCCTAAACATAACCAACACCAGAAAACCACCAGAAACTGTAAGGATCAGATAAAGAAAGAGAGTCCCATTCTACTATCCAGCAGCAGCATTACTAAGTGTCCCCAAGGCTTTCACACCTGCAGGCCTCATGGCCTCCATCATAGAGTCTTCACACCTCTCAGGATGAGAATGTGAAGATCATGGAGGTGTAAATTATTGCACACAATGATAACATTTCACATAATGGGCTTTGTGTGAGGAACAAGGCTTTTGCAATGGATATTATGTAAAGGAAAAATACACTGCCGCTACAAGCTCACAGGAAAGTGTAGCATGATCTGGCTGGCAGCTCAGTGGGAAAAGAGCAAAGCAATGTCAGTTTGAGCTCCCTTGTCCCATGAAAAGCAGATGTGGTGTTCATAAGGAAAAGCCCACCGGGAGGAACCTTAGCATCAAATTGTAAGCCATTGTTGAACAGTGGTTAGAGTGTCAGAAACAGGACCTGGGAGATAGAAATGTGGATCTCCACTGCCGTGGAAGCTCACTGGTTGACCTTGGGCCAATTGCACATTCTCAACCTAATCTACTTCAGAAGGTTATGAGGATAAAATGGAGGAGAAGAGGACAATCCATTGGGGAGAAAGGGAGAAAGGCAGAGTGTAAATAAACTGTAATTCTGGTTAAAAAGGGGGAGCAGTAGGAACAGAACCCACACCACCCTTCCAACCACTGTAGCTAGAGGAGTGTTTAGAGGAGAGGCTCAGGATGGGGCCTTTGCTCTGCCTCAGGGCCCAGGCCAAGACATGCCTTCCCCACACCCAGGAATCTGAGCCACTAGAACTTAGTGTTGCTTGAGCCTTATATATTGACCAGCCCCCTTGGAATATCAGACTACTTTCCTCCACATTCATGTATATGCTGGCCTAGCATTGCCAAACTCCAGGCTAGGCCTAGAGATCTTCCATAATTATAATAACATAATAATAATAACATTCGATTTATGTACCGCCCTTCAGGACAACTTAATGCCCACTCAGAGCGGTTTTCAAAGTATGTTATCATTATCCCCACAACAAAACACCCTGTGAGGTGGGTGGAGCTGAGAGAGCTCCAGAGAACTGTGACCAGCCCAAGGTCACCCAGCTGGCTTCAAGTGGAAGAGTGGGGAATCAAACCCGGCTCTCCAGATTAGAGTCCCATGCTCTTAACCACTACACCAAACTGGCTCTCAGTTTATGACCGATCTCTTCCCCTGGAGGCTGGCATAGAAGATGGGCTGAAGTCCCTCTCCTCCTTAAACCCCACCTTTCCCAGGCTCCACCTCCCACATGTTCAGGAATTTCACCACCCAGAGCTGGCAACCCTATGCTTGCCTGTAGCTGCTGCTGGTCACTTCATCAGACCCATTGATTTATTTCAAAAGAATGATGGAAGATAAATTAATGTGAATATGGTGAAGAAATTAATATTACTCAGCTTATATCCATGATGCTATCATGAGCGTTTAGGGTTTAGAAGAGTTCCAAAGGACCCTTGTATCACTGACAAAGGCTTGCAAAAATTTTTATTATGCGATCCCTCAACAAAGACTGTAAAAGATGCCTGTTTTTAAGTAACAAGTTGCAATAGACAGAGTGTGCATGATCTAAATATACAGTATTTCTGCATGTAGTCTCGTTTCTTTCTTTTGGATAATTTCTTCTGTTGCTTCTGTCTATCACTACCTATGGTTGACTTCAGATTGCCCCAAGGGAGACAAGTGGTTGTGTATTCCAGCTCAAATCAAATGTCCTAGTATTCTGAGAAATACAACTCCTTCTTGATAAGCCAAGGAGGGGCCTGCACGCTGCTGAAGCAAACAACACTTGAAGAGCCTCAGTGGAGATATTACCTTAATTGAATTTCACCTTCTCTGAACAGACTTCTCTGTCATTTCCTGTTTAGAAGAGAAACAGCATGTGACAGTTGCCTGACTGGAAAAAAGAATGACTGAACAATGAACAGAGGCAAACAGCACCACAAAACAACAGTTCCCGGTCAGACATTTATGGTGAAACACCTAGAGACCCCTTCACACATTACATTTTTTTTAAGATGGATGTCTAAACATCTTTTTATGTGGAAGCAAACATGTAAAGTGTGAATAATACAACAAAGAAAAAACCAACAAACTCCTTCTGATATCTGTCTAAACGAATAAAATGGACCTCACATGATTATTATATATAAGAATGATTTTTAACTACCTGGAAAAAAACATGCCCTGACCCTGTAACAGAGGCTTAATGGGTGTTATTTCCCTGTCCTGTTGTCTTACCTGGCAGACACTCAAGTGTATCTCATGATGGGTGCCAGATGTGGTGTACTGTACTGTGTTGTATTCTACAGTTTCATTTTCTGTTTATTTGTTTAAGCTGTAATTTTGTATTTTGTAAGTTGATTTGAGCCCCCACTAGAGATAAATGGGGTAAAAAATTTTAATGTTAATATAGGCATAGAGATTCAGTTAGTATAATGATTGTTGCTTAAACGCTTTCCTACCTTAGCTGGTGAAGGGCCTTGGATGGGGCGTTGAGTTCTGGGATACTTCAACATACATACTAAAGCTGACCTCAAATTGGAGCAGGGTAACCTGGTCACCCTGGGCTATTCCATAGCTCCCATGGTAACCTTGGGCTATTCAAGTAACCTTGGGCTATTGTACCTGTTCAAATTGCATGCCACTCTTTGAGCCTGGTTTCTGGGCTGGGTAGATTGGGGATGTTTTGGGAGCTCAGCTCTGTCCTGCTCATGATCAGAGCACTACTTGAAAAGTCTTAGGTGGCCAATCACTGTAAGCCTAAACAGGAGTAAAGGATCAGTTAGATGGTTTTGCCCCTAAGACAGATAGATATGATTTCTGATGTCTTTGCAAGAAGTTCCAGCATACATGTTAGCAATCCCATTAATGCTTTGATGGATGTCTGGAATATGAAGATAACCAGGGTAGTTGAAATGCTAGATGTACTTTCCCTCAAACAAAAGCCAAGTCAACTCCTTAGTATTTCAGAACACTGGCAAGGAAGAAGAAGGTGGGACAATTATTGGAAACTCAGGCTAAAGCCCATCTGAAGGCTTACTCTGTGATCTTGCCATAGTTATCCATGCTCTGGTAACATCCAGTCTAGATTGGTGTGATGTGTTGTGAGTGGTTGTTTCTGAAAAGTCTTTGGAAAGCTTTGGCTGGTTCAGAATATGTTCGCTCTAAGACTGTTAACTCAAAACTCTCACAATGAGCACATTAAAAGATAGCTGCCACCTTTCCCTAGTTTACTTCTGGGCAATATCCAAAGATCTGTTTTTGACCTTTGAAGGCCAACTGATCTAGGATCAGGACATCTGATGGACCACAACCTACAAAACGCCTTTCTCTAGTTGTCTTTTCTTTGTTGTTACTTCTTGGGTATGGACTCCCTTCCAAGGAAGATCCATCTGTCACTCTCTCTGTTGTTTGTTAGATGCCAGATAAAACCTATTCTGTTTGCTTGGGGTTTGGGACTGAGAAGGGCTTTGATTTTTGTTCCCCTTCTCTCTCTGTTGGCTTCCCCATGGCAACTGGGCTTTCATATTTGTAATGTTTTGCTATGTAAAGAATATTTTGTGTATTTTATTTCGGTGAATTAATGCGGGTTTTTGAAAATAATTCATTATGGTTTAAAATGCTGGCCTCTATGGTAAGAAAGAGGGTGGCTGGATGGGTGAGTGAATGAAGCATGTTATGAATGGAAAGTAAATGTATTCTAGAGGGTGAAGTGGGGTTTGGGTTGTGGAGAGAGAAAGGGACAGAGAGGGAAGAAGTTGCCAGACTGAGAGAAGTCTGTGTTCCTTATGTGTAAGGGATTAGCCTAAGTGGTAGATGAGGAAAATAACTGTGTGTGACTAAGTTTATATAAGAGAATAAAAGGGGAGAAGAAGCTAGTAGTCTAACTAAAACCATTATGCTTTTGAGTCACAATGAAACCTTTAAGATTTATATTTATTAATAAGTTATATTTCTGTTTAAGAAAAAAGTAGCTGTTTTATTCATTATAAAAGATCTGTTGCTAACACCACCTTATGCACTGACTTCTGTCATTTACCAAATATAACTAACAGTTCAGTATAAAGCAGAGTTACTTCTTGATTTCAATGGGCTTAGACTGAAGTAACTCTGTTTAGGATTGTACTGTAAGCCATCCTATTCTTTTGGTTACACAAGGAGGTCTAAGGCAAGGGCCTTTGGTGGCAGTGTAGTCACTTGGAAATAGACATGGGCACGAAATGGAAAAAGCCTGAAACTAGAGTTTCGTGTTTCGTTGCAATCCATGAATCATGAATCATGAAACTTCATGAAATTGACACATTTGCTGAAACAATTAGTTAGTTTCATGATTTGTCACAACCTGGGGCATTTCAATGGCCCCCTTCATACCTGGAGATGCCAAACTCTCAGGGAGACTTCAGCAGGCTCTCTTCCACCCACCCTCCCAGTTTACAATACATTGATCGGAAAGGGTGGGAAGGAAAGTGCTGCCAGAGTGCGTGACTGAAATGGGGACTGGGAGTTGCTGGATCAGAGGAGGACTAAGGACTGACTGTGGTGGAGCTGGGCTGGGAAGACAGAGTGAGGGGTGGGGTGAGATGGAGGAAAAAAGGCACCCTCACCCAAAGACCTTCCCACAGCAAGGCCAAGAGCTGGAAATAAGAGGCTTCTTTCAGTCTCTTTAAAACAGCAGCAGCCAAAAGCACAATCCCAAATCCTTCCACACACTCTCCACTCCAATCCCAGCAAAACGCTGACATAGATCAGAACAGGAGGTCGGTGGTTGGCTAACAGACCTGCCTAACAGGGTTTGGAGGGGTGAGATTGATGTGCCCATGGCTACAGAAGGCCCACCTCCTTGGTTGCCTAGGGGATTGACCCCCAGCTCCTGGCTGTATAGGGCAGAATGGAAGCTCTCCAGATGGCTAGGAGAGCTGCCAATCAAGGGTAAGTGGGCTATGATTGGGGTTTCCAGTGGCAACAAAAGGTCTGGGCCCATTGTTGCCTAGGGAATCAATGGATTGGCACCATCCTGTCTGCAATTACAAATCCCTCATGAAGCTAATGAAACAGGCCAAAAATTTGTGAATTTTTTGATAATTTTGTCATAACTGCGGCCCACAAAACGCAGTTTCACGACACACGAAACGGCCCATTTTGTGATGAAATTTGCTTTGTATTTTGATTCATGCCCATGTCTATTTGGGAACACTACAACACTCAGGTAGCATAATACAGGTCATTTCAGAGAAACAGAAGGAGGAGACAATATAGATGCTACACACCAGGGGACAAAGAAAGGTGGTAAAACATTACTGTACTGCTTCTGGCTTGTCAAGATACACTTAAGTTTGGGTATTTTGAATTTTATGAAGTGGTTATTTATTATTTTTAGAGAGCCTCAGATCCCATGTTGGAAGAAAGGGAGGACAGAATAATAAAGAAAAATTTCAGCAACTAATGGCCTGTGATAGTGTGGAAGCAAAGAATTCTGATGTTTAACATTAATTACAGTTCCAACTATACCTAACAGGTGTATGTGACTGTCATGCCACCACAATCCTGCCCTATAATTATAATGCCAATGAATGGCATTATGGGAAAATTAGCTTGGTAGAAGTTGAAAGACCCTTGTGTAATAGAGTTTTACTCCTTGTGAAGAAGAGTCCTTGTGAATTCACATAACCCATCACAAATTCATTCAGAAGTAGTCAAAGGGTCCAAAAAAGGAGAGGCAAACTACCCCCAGCACTAAATGTGTGTTTACTGTACCAACAGCATTGTTCTGGGTGGGGGGAGGGATCCTGTGGAGGCAGGGTTTGGGGAAGGGAGGGAGGGAGCTCAGCAGAGTATGACAGAGGCCAGCATCCAAACCACTTGGTTCCTCCAGGGGAATTGATTTCAGTCACCGAGGGATCAACTGTAATTCTTAGAGATCTCCAGGCCCCACCTGGAGGTTGGCATCCATTGGCAGAGCCCATGCTAGACCCTAACCTCTGAACTGTACTGTTCCTATCTGGTCCCTCCCCGCTTTCCCAATCTAGCAGATTTTCTCTGCTGATTTCCACTTTGATTGAAATACAGATCCCGCCCCCCAAAGTTAAAACATTCCTTTAATTAAAAAGGAGAACATTCAATTTCAGAAATCTATACAATCGAAAACTATTCCAAGAGGAAGTTTGAGGAAGGGAAGAAGCAAAGGAAAAAGAGAAGAGAAATTAACTGAGTAGGTGCACACTCCTAAATTTAAGAGAAGGGTGGCTCATCACAAGAAGTCTAGACCAGTTTGCAGCCCAAGGTCCTTGTGGGCCATGTGATCTCTGTTTCACAGAAATACCTCCAGTTGTTACTTTGCTCCTTCAGTCTATCCTTTCTCTTGTCTGATTGGACACTGCAGGCCAAATAGATACCTGCGCAGGGGCTATAATTAGGGGTGTGCATAACCAAAAGAGCCAGAAATACACCTGTAAATCACTGTTTTGTTTTCTTAAAGGAGATTCCAGAACACATGACCAAACCTGGAAAATTAAATTATAATGAGTCCCTCTTACCAAAAAGTTTGTGTGTGTCATTTTAGTTCGTACCTTGTAGTACCATTACCATCGCCAGCAGCAGCAGGCAGGCACTGGGCTTGCAGGGCAGCATCTTGTCTTCCTTAATGGCATTCACCAATTGAATCCCAAGAGGAGAAAGCCCTTATGTTATTAATTATCTCTATTGGCAGGAAGGGGAAATGTGCACAATGTCCATGAGCACATCTTTTTTTCCCGTCGCTACTGGGGCAATGGCATTGTCTCCCTGCCAATCAGGTCCTTGCAAGGGAGATCCCTTTCCTCCCCGCCTATCAGAACTGGAAAGGGGAATGTGCAGACTTTGATCATATGTTGCAATTCAAAAGACACTTCCCTGTGAGTAAGCACAATGGAATAACATGGGGTTTACATCTGCATGGACCTGGTTTTTGGGGGGGAGGGGGTGCATCTTGGGTTTTTTGTGGGACCATCCCAGCACTGGTCTGTCTCACTCTTCCCTATCAGGGCACTTGGGTGGTCACTGTGAGGAAAAGTGCTGCTAGGGGGAGGATGCAAGGGGTCTATTCAATCAATCAAACTTGATAAAAACCTTCGAAAACTTCAGTAAAAGGCTACAATTCTAAAGATACTTCCCTGGGAGTAAGCACAAGGAAACATGAAACCTACAGGCAACCGCAGGATGCAAAGGCAATAATTTATTGGCACTGTAGAAAAAGGAAAGGGGGAAACAAAGCAGGATTGTTTTTAATGGTTCTGTCATCCCATTGCCGCTGCCCCTTTGCCAGCCAGTTTCTTGCTATAGGGTATGCCCAGCTGCCCACACTTGTCTTCTTCAGGGTCCGTTTTGTGTGTGTGTAGTGTAATTTATGAAAAACTGGGTGGATGGATAGTTTAGAGGGAGTCCTGTGTTCTGTGCGATTTTGGTGCTGTTAAGTGCCAAAACAGCTGCCCCCCCCCAAAGCCTGGAAGTCCTCATTGCAAAGGGCAGGGATGAAGCTTGTGATAACAAATAAACCCAAATGGATTAGATTTGAACTGCCACACCCTACCTGGAAAAAACAATAATGGCACATAGTTGGTTTGCAAACCCCAGATCCAAAACTGAAATGGAATTACTTTCAGTACATACCCTTAGCTATAACGTGTGAAGCATCCTCTCCATATGTAAGACCCAAGACATGAAAAAGCTCAATGATTTCAGCCAAAGGGGAAGGGGGAGTGAACCAACCATCAGACTGGGAAACCTGGCTTGGATCCAGAAAACCATAAGGTATGAGGAGCAAGGTCCAAGATGGAGAAGTTCAGTGATTTCAGCAAGAGTAAGGAAGTAGACCAACCATGAGGTTGGGGTAGGATCCAGAAACTAGCTAATAAAGTTTCTGGACTAAAAGATGGCTTTTGTTCCTTTAATTGCATTAAAAGGGGGACAATGTCCCTGCTGAGATGGGATTGGAGTCAGGTTAGAAACTCTGAATCTTAATGGAATGTTTGAATTTTAGGGTAGAGGAATTGGCCCCAAGCAGAGTGTGGGAGCATTCCCACAGTGTGCATGATGATGTCACTCCTGGAAGTGATATTGTCATGCCCTGCTAGGAGTGTGCTCACTATAGGCTTGCCTGGGAGGTATTTTGCCCTACGTGTCTCAGCCTCAGTCTCTGTCTGCAATGTGGAGATGGTAGTGGAAAGTTCTTCTTTGGGGGCTATCCGGGTCAGGTTGTCTGCAATATAGGGATGATAATATCTTACAGGATTACCTTACAAGGATGATGTAAGAATTACTAAAATAATGTAAACAGAGTTGGTTCTAGGTTGTGAGGTGCTAAGTAAAATAACCTCTTGGCTCTGTTGGGGTCTGATCTGTAATCATAATGGACCTATGCACATAAAGGGGAAATAGGACTGCACCCAAGCTGTGACTGAACATGCTGGTCGCACTTCACACACACACACACACACACACACACACACACACACACACACACACACGTATATTCGCACAGCACCCTATGCACATATCAAATGTACACATAGAGGCTGATTTTCCAGTGTTCCAGATCATAGGGGTGAGGCTTACATGCAAACAATTGTATTCATGTATTGTTTGTGTCCACATCTGAGCAAATTGTTATAGATGGTGATAGGGACAGTCCAAATGCGACAAAAAGGGTAAATCAAATTATTTGGTCCTAAATCCATATGTAAGAAGGCTTTCAAGGCAGAGAACACTGTTAACTGCATAAGGTCTGGCACCCTGGCAACTTTCACCTGTTAACCTGATAGCCTCCTTTCAAAGCCTCTGCAGTTAAAATGTGCCTCTCTATTCCCTGTCTCTCAATGTCAGAGCAAAATAAAGTAAGAAAAAAACCACACTGCATTTCAATTCCAACAACAGCCAGAAACCAAAACAAAACAGCTTTGCTTTTTTAATCCCTGCCCCCCCCTCAGATTTTTGCTCTTAAATCTTAAGGTCACTGTGATAGCTCTTTTGCGTATTGTGTTCCATGGAATGGCAGAGAGGATTCCAGGAAGTTTCCCTTCAAGACCAGCAGCCACGATTCCTGGAACTGGAACTGACAGCTGCTGACTCCACAAAGCTCTTCCTAGAACAACTGGCCTTTTAATTGCCTGCAAGGGGAGGAGGCCTGGAAAAAAAAAGTACACGTCACAGGGATAGGAATTCACTGGCTCCTGTAATGGAGAGGGGATCACCCTTTTTCACCATAACACCCTCAACATTCCTACATCTATTCCTTCTGCTTTTCTTCAAATTCCAGTAAAATTAATGTTAAATTGTAATTACGTCCTGACTCCTGAGTTCTTTCAAGGCCTACAATCAGCTAACAGAGATATTCAGACCCTCAGCTCCCTGTTGGAATTTTACATAGTGTTGCAACATGGGGTAGGTGGGTGGGAGAGGCAAGTTCATGTGTCTTTAACACCTGCAAAACACAGACAGAAGTACAGCAGGTGAAGATTTTTTAGAATTGTATTCATTGGATTTGAGATTTTTAAAAGGCTCTGGAATAGAAGGAAGCAAAGGCAGCTTCTGAATCCTATTTTGCATTCCAGGGCTGAAAGGAAAGAGCAATCCGCAGTAAATTTTACGCTTAAAAATCAGCTTATGCCACACATGTTCTGTTCTGTTCTGTACAATTTAAATATTTTGGGGAAAAACAGTAGATGTCACAGAAGCATGTCTCATACGTTAAGGGGAAAAAAAACCCTACCAAAGCCAAAAAAACTAACAAACCAAACAAATGTTTTTAGAAGTGATTTCCATGGTATTTACTTCCAAACAAGTATGCATAGATGTATTGTCGAAGGCTTTCACGGCCGGAGAACGAGGGCTGTTGTGGGTTTTCCGGGCTGTATTGCCGTGGTCTTGGCATTGTAGCCCCCACCAGTCACAAGAAACACAGTGGCCAAATGTGAGGCAAATTGCTATTAAAGAGTAATAGCAGCAACAAATCTAATTCCAGTAGGATGGTATTTCATTGCAGAAAAACCAACAGAAATTGTGCTTGAAAGTCACATTTAAGTCCAGTGGCACCTTAGAGACCAACAAGATTTTCAGGGCATAAGCTTTCAAGAGTCAAAATTCCCTGAAGAAAGGATTTTCTGTATTTGAAGAAGGAAGCTTTGACTCTCAAAAGTTTATGCCCTGAGAATCTTGTTGGTCTCTAAGGTGCTGCTGGACTTAAATCCTACTGTTCTACTGCAGTGCCAACCAACGCTGCTACTTGCCTGAAACATTTACTGTAGCACAAACTTTTCTGGGCATGAACCCACTTAGCCAGATGGATTTCCCACTTTCTTTTTGTTCTGATCACCATGTGGTCTCTCTGTAGCTGGCACAAGTTTCAAGTCCTGGTGAATCACCGGATGGTGACCTTCAGTGTGTGCCTTTCCTTGCCTGCTTCACACCCACACATGAAAAGAGGTGAGACCTTCAATACATTTACTAAGGCTGATTTGAGCCTAAAATTAGCATCTGCCAAAGAATGAATTGGACAAAAGAAAAGTTCTATGTACCCACTTTGGGCAAATGCAACTATCAGTTTTTTAAAAAATCACTTTATTGCATGATCATATTTTAAGCTACTGCCAGTCTGAAATTTTGCTAACACCTCCTGAGTTATAGATTTAGAGCCTGGAGGCTAAACTGTCACAAGGTATGCACAGGTAGTAGCAAGAAAGTCTGGAAATCACTTCATGAAAGCCTCACAAACTTTGATCCAACTCTTTAGCACTATTTTTCAAAAAGGTTTCTCTGTGTTGGAACTTCACTGCTATGGGGAGGGTTGTGGAAACCAGTATTAGCGGCAAGCAAGGACCTTGGCCAGCAAATAGTAAGCTCAGACCTCTGGCCCTGTCCAGTTCTTTCACTCACCACTGCCAGTTTACACACATTCCTTTACTGGTCCTTTTGGAACAGCTGCAGGATTAGCAACCGGAGAGTGTCCTATCCTTTAGCTCATATGCTTCAGTCACATTAGTGTGGAGGAAAGTTACAAATTGTTTGTAAGAAACTTGATCCAACTGTGCATATTGAGAAGGGGGAAAGAAACGCCACAGCAAACTGAATCTATATGAAAAGAACACCATTCAGTCTCTGTTGTGTGTCATCTTGGAGCTCCCAAAACTCTGCAGAGCAGCTACTGGAATTAGAGAGCTTATAGAAGGAATAGAGACTGCCACAACCAGAGTGGGTGTTGGAGGACGTGATTCGTGCCCTAATAAAAATTGCCTTGGATTTTATTCAGAAACCATTGTCAAACTGTCACTGTTGAAATCCTAAATGTGAAATTTGTGAAATGGAAATCTATATCTGCATGTCAAATCCCAGTTGCCTGGTACAAAGGCAGACATATAAATCTTTCAAATAAATAAAATAAATATATATCAAATATTTAATGAATATTCTGCAAATATGCAAAGAATACATAGTGAGTATTGATATAAATATTCACAAAGGTGAATTTTGAAGTCTATTTGGGGGAAAATTCATTTTACTTCTGATTTTAGCTCAGGAGACTGACTGATCAGCAGATTTAGGCTCTGGAGAGAATTTTCCTCAAATCGCATTAGTTAATGACACATTCACTTGTCATAACTCACTTAGGGAGCACTCCTAAGCAGGACTACTCAGAAGTAAGTCTCTAGTTACTCAATGTGGCTTACTCCCAGGAAAGTGCTCAAAAGGTTGCACCCCAACAGTACAATCTTAAAGAGAGTTACACCCTTCAAAGCTCACTGAAGCAGTGGGCGTAGTATGGTTTAACTCTGCTTAGGATGGCACTGCTGATCATTTGGAGCTGCTATCTGCTCTGTCTTTGGCTTACTGTGATGCATTCTCTGCTTCTAGCATGACCTGGATTGTTCAACACTCTTTTGCTGTCTTTCCACACTATGATTCTATGGGCAGGCATCAGAACATGATTCCTCATCTCTGGGTAGGTGTCACCCTACACTTTCATGTTATGCAGATGCCAGAAAGGGTAGACAGGAAGGGATACATACAGAACTATCCTGTTTCCCTTTCCCATTCCTTTCACTAATATAAAAAACAGGTACAAACAAACATGGGGTTAACAATCTTGCCTATCACACTGGGGTGGGTGTGCATTTTTAACTTTAGAAATAGAATTCTGGTTGATTCATCTTGCTACCCATCATTTTGGGAAACCATCATCACCACAAACTCAATGAACTAACTTGGAAAAAATGTTGCTGGCTGCCAGGAGTGTTGGTAATGGAACTTTTAAATGGCAAGAAAGAGAAAAGGATGACCAGTTACTTTGGAAAGGGAGAAAATGGGTGGTGGGGTAGGAACTGTAGCTCCTTCCTGTTTGAATCATTGAAGCAACAAAAACAACCCCCCACCCGACACACACACACACCATTTGTCAAGGCCCTCAGAACATCAGGTGACCATTAGTTTATATATTTCATTATTCAAACAATTTCAGTCATTTTGGGCATTTCTGAGGCTGAAGAACCGGCCTATCTGGAAGTGAAGTTTTTACTCCAAAGGAGGTGATTCTCCACTTCTGGGGCAAAGCTTCTGTTTCTCTCTATTATTCAGTTCAAAGTTAAATCATTACCCAGAACCAGACACCTGTCATTTCAGCCCGTCCACAGTTGATAGTTCTGAAAGGGGTCAGGTGATATTCAAGGCCTGTTTTTCTTTACCTTCAGTTATGACAGCATACTGTAGTCAGATTGAACTTGAAGGATCTTTGTGTACAGCAGAAATGGCCTTAACTTAAAGCAAACTGAGGCAGCTGCCTCAGGTGAAAGATTCTGGCCTCTATTAACAGAGGAGTAAAAGACAACCCAATTATATGACCTACAGGATAGCAACCATCCATCAAGCAGTTCTGCTGCACAAGTCCCTCTGAAATAACAGAACTTATGCAAGAATACTACAGTGCATGTTGCACAACTGCAAAGGACTGAAAGCAAAGTGTGTTTTTGTCATTGCTTAGCACAGGACTTTCTTGCTCTGCTTTCACTACAGAATATACAGATACTGAATTATGTCCCCACCCCGCTCCACCAGTGTACTAGAAAGTCTTTGAGAACTATTTATCAGAAACTGGAGTTTCCTAACAGGAAATACATCGTTGTCATGGAAAAGGTTGCACTAGTTTCTGTGACAGTAGCAAATCAGTGTGGCAGTTGTTGGATAACTTTTAGTAGCTGCCGCTTGAGAATGTTCATGACTTTCTTGGAGGGGGTGTGGCCTATAACCTCTATGCTTAAACTTTGCCTAACTTAACCTGTTACATTGTGATACAGGGGGTGTCTGAGGGCAGCTGAATTGCTCTTGAAAAGGAAGTAAGGTGCCAGCCACCTTGAAAGAGCTGGCTGTTAAGCATCTAGTGAAGAAGTCATCCCTAGAGCCCAATGATCTTAACAGTAGGTTGATGGGGGCAAATGTCTCTTTCTTGGATCAGGTGTTTGAGCAGGTGGTGATAGCACATCTCTAGGTTTTCTTAGAAGAGACTAATTATCTGGTCCATTTCAGTCTGGTTTGAGATCCTTTAACTGCCTTAGTTGTTTAGGCAGGACAAGTGCAACACTATGGATTCCCCTGGACCTCCACTTTCAGTGCCATTGATCATGAAATTGTTGTAGATCAAGGCCATCAGATGCCCCTTGTTATAGTTGTTCTGCTTCTGTCTGGGGGATCCATTCCTGGGGTGTGCACAGCACTGGGGCTATATGTCTCTGGCTTCATGTCATGTATACTTAAAACATACACTGCTGCAACTGTTTCCCTCACCCATTCTGTATACTGACCAGCACTCTCCCGCAACAATTGCTACCATACAATATACAGCGTAGGAAGAGAAGACCCACTTGCAGATATACTCAGAGAGAGTCCAGTAGCACCTTTAAGACTAACGAATTTTATTGTAGCATAAGCTTTCGAGAACCACGTTCTCTTCGTCAGATGCATGGAGGGCAGAAGGAAACTGGCCAAATATAGAGGAGGAGAGGGGGGGAAGGAGGAGAGGGGGGATGTAAACAACTCCTTTGATATGGAGATGCAGACAGCTCCTTTTGGTGTGGGGATCAGTTTGCTTGTGTAAAGATTCAAAGGAGTTTGCCGTGTTAGTCTGTAGTAGCAAAATCAAAAAGAGTTCAGCAGCACTGCAGCACAAGCCCTCGATAACCACAGTCCTCCCCGCCAGATGCATCTGACAAAGAGAACCGTGGTCCTCGAAAGCCCACGCCAGGTGCCACTGGACTCCCTCTGACCCCGCCTCTGTAAAGGAAATCAGTTACCTGTGATAATGAGATAACCATTCATAGTCCCTATTCAGTCCCAGCTTGACAGAGTCAAATTTGCATATGAATTCCAATTCAGCAGCTTCCCGTTGGATTTTGTTTTTGAAAGGTTTGTGTTGAACTACAGCGACATTTAAGTCTTTGATGGAATGCCCTGGTAGATTGAAGTGTTCTCCCACTGGTTTCTGGACGTTGCCATTTCTAATGTCAGATTTGTGTCCATTTATTCTTTTGCGTAGAGGTTGGCTGGTTTGTCCAATGTACAGAGCAGAAGGACATTGTTGGCACATGAGGGCATATATCAGATTGGAGGATGAGCAGCTGTAAGAGCCAGAGACAGTGTAGTTGATGCCATTGGGTCCTGTAATTGTATTCCCTGGGTAGATATAGGGGCAGAGCTGGCATCTGGGTCTGTTGCAGGGCCTGGTACCTGTGCTGGTGACTCTGCTAGCCGATTCATGATTGTAAGTGAGAAGTTGTTTAAGGTTGGGGGGGCTGTACCACTGTACAACTACATAATGGATGGAAAAATACCACCTTATACCAGAAACCAACAGACCAATACTCATATCAACATGCCTCCAGCTACCACCCTAAACATACCACTCGGTCTATTGTCTACAGCCAAGCCTTACGTTACAACCGTATTTGCTCCAATGCTCTTGATCGAGACTCCCACTTAAGAGATTTACAACAAGCATTTTTGGGGCTACAGTACCCACCAAATGAAGTGAAGAAACAAATCAACAGGGCCAGACTAGTACCCAGAAACAGCCTGCTCCAGGACAAACCTAAAGGAACTAACAACAGAACACCGCTGGTTGTCACCTATAGCTCCCGGCTCAAACCCATCCAACGTATCATCAGTGATCTACAACCCATCCTGGAAAATGATATGTCTCTTTCAGAAGCCCTGGGTGGAAGACCTTTCCTTGCCTACAGACAGCCCCCCCCAACCTTAAACAACTTCTCACTTACAATCATGAATCGGCTAGCAGAGTCACCAGCACAGGTACCAGGCCCTGCAACAGACCCAGATGCCAGCTCTGCCCCTATATCTACCCAGGGAATACAATTACAGGACCCAATGGCATCAACTACACTGTCTCTGGCTCTTACAGCTGCTCATCCTCCAATCTGATATATGCCCTCATGTGCCAACAATGTCCTTCTGCTCTGTACATTGGACAAACCAGCCAACCTCTACGCAAAAGAATAAATGGACACAAATCTGACATTAGAAATGGCAACGTCCAGAAACCAGTGGGAGAACACTTCAATCTACCAGGGCATTCCATCAAAGACTTAAATGTCGCTGTAGTTCAACACAAACCTTTCAAAAACAAAATCCAACGGGAAGCTGCTGAATTGGAATTCATATGCAAATTTGACTCTGTCAAGCTGGGACTGAATAGGGACTATGAATGGTTATCTCATTATCACAGGTAACTGATTTCCTTTACAGAGGCGGGGTCAGGGGGAGTCCAGTGGCACCTGGCGTGGGCTTTCGAGGACCACGGTTCTCTTTGTCAGAAGTATCTGGCGGGGAGGACTGTGGTTATCGAGGGCTTGTGCTGCAGTGCTGCTGAACTCTTTTTGATTTTGCTACTACAGACTAACACGGCAAACTCCTTTGAATCTTTACACAAGCAAACTGATCCCCACACCAAAAGGAGCTGTCTGCATCTCCATATCAAAGGAGTTGTTTACATCCCCCCTCTCCTCCTTCCCCCCTTCCCCCCCTCTCCTCCTCTATATTTGGCCAGTTTCCTTCTGCCCTCCATGCATCTGACAAAGAGAACATGATTCTCGAAAGCTTATGCTACAATAAAATTGGTTAGTCTTAAAGGTGCTACTGGACTCTTTTTGATTTTGCTACTACAGACTAACACGGCTAACTCCTCTGGATTGCAGATATACTGGCAGCATTGGACCACAGTGTCAGTGCAGTGCCATGCTGGTACAACCCTGCAGCAAAGGGGGATATAGGGAGCAGAATCATAGACTTGGGTGACTTCCTGCTACTCCACCCTGGACAATGCTATTGCTAGCCACATTAACAGTGCTTATTGCCTTGCTGGATCAGAGCACTGTGGAACAGTTCTTGCTGACAGTAAAGGCTCAGTTTTGATGCAACATTTTCCGTGCCATCAGGGTGGCAGATGCTGCTGTGAAATAATTGTTTTGCCTTTCGTAGAACTTGCAGACTTCACATCACAGTAAAATGGAGAATGCCAACTTTATTACTTTATGGTGGTGAATTGTTTGAGAAAGCAAACATCTGCTAAGTTCTCACTGAAGTGCCAAGGACAATCTTAAATCCAGTTGGTCTTTGAAGTGCTACAGGACCTGAATCTTGTTCTTCTATTGCAGACCAACACAGCTATTCACCTGAATCTATCTTGCCTACTCTAATAATACATACTCCCGGTCTCTTTGTTAATAGCAAATCAGTGGGCATTAAGGATTTTTAAAAAATTTCTCCATGTCTGAGACACAACAGGAAAAAGTCTTGCAAGCACTGTGTTGGACAGTGTGGCAGAAAAATATTGTTGGTATCTAATATTTGAGGCCAGTGCTATGATAATTGTGCTAAAGGAGTGTAATCCATTGTCATAGAAAAAAAATCCTCAGACATTCTTTGTACTTTGCCCTCTTTGGAACTGGAATATTGCATTGGTACATAACAGTTCTGGAAGGGCAAGAGTTTCTCTTTACCAGAGTAAGCAAATTGAAATGGAAAATAGAGTGGTTTAAGAAGAAAAGGAAGAGTCACGGGAGAAGGGCCAAATGGAGGGAATATGGTTAGAGGAGAAGGGGGCTGTACCAAAGGGGAAAGGGGGCCTGGTTATATTCTGTCACTATGAGCCCACAAAAAGCCAGAACTGGACTTGCGACTCCCCACAATGGATGGTTAAGTATTGGTCATGACTTCCAACAATGCATCCCACAATGTAGGAGCTCCTAAAGGGGAAGGGGTGAGACAACTAAGAGAGTGCCATATACAGAATTGTGGAACTCACATACTGTTTGCTGTTACTATGGAATACTATGCGTTACAATCCTCAAGTCTTTTTGAACTCTTTGGGTTGCCAGCTCCAGTAGGGTTGCCAGCTCCAAGTTGGAAAATTCCTGGAAATTTGGGGGGTGAAACCTGGAGATGGCAGGGTTTGGAGAGGGAAAGGAACTCAGCATGGTATAATTCCATAGAATCCACCCTCCAAAGCAGCCATCAGTGTGCTCTGGTTGGCTGATTCTATCTCTGCTTGACCTGGGGACATTTTGGCACACAGTATGGTGATTGATGGGTTGTGGTAGGGTTGTTATGGAGCCTGATGTAATTGCTATGTTCTCTGCATCTTAGTGTGAGGCCTTTTGTTTGCTTTTGTTTCTTTAATGGAGTGGACATAGGCTACTGACCAGCAGTCCTGGCACTGATGATGTACTAGACTTGGAGTCTTTGATAGGGCTGCCTCACTAGCAGAGAAGTTAAAGGGGGGGCGGCGGAATAAATCGATATAGTTTTCATATGATGCAAACCATATAAGCAGTGTGTAAGCCTTAATTGTGTAAAGAATTCTGAGTATGAAATATATAAGCCTAGTAATCTTGTTAATATTTGCTCAAGAAACACACATTTGTTTTTAATGTTAATTTTAGTCTGTTGATTCCCCCTTTAATGCTCCTGATTACAGAGATTCATTTTTCTAGAGAATAAAGAACTAAAGCAGCAGATACTGTTCCAGAATCCTCCTGCACTCCTAGCCCAAGCCCTTGAAAAGTCAAGATTTTTTTTTGGCTGCATTATCTTATATACTAATAGCCAAGTGCCCCCAATCTGCGGATAATTAAACCCTTGGATTGGAGCCACTTGGAAATAAAGCATAAGCTTCTGCAACCTGGCGGCAACCCCCAGGGTTGCAGAAAAATACAAAAAGTAAGAAAGATGCACTGGGGGATTTAACCCACACCCAAACAACAGCATGCTCTGCGGGCAGGTGCAACTTACCCACCTGCCATTTCAGAATGTGTTGGAGCCAGGCAGCATCAGCTCACTCTTCAGGCCAGTGCCCAGATGCCACTAAAATAGTGGGGCAAACTCCACCCCCTTTGCCATTCCATGAGCCGGCAGGTAGAGAAGGGAGACAGTGCTGGGACACGCAGAGCACTGTCATGCCCAACTGGCACTAGGAAGCACCAAACGTGGCCAGAGCTGGAATGTTCGGAGCCTCGCCATTCCTGGTCAGTGTTGCAGTTCAGTGAAACCACACAAGCCCAGGGAGGCCCAGCACTAAGCACAGATGCCCTGGGGTGGATAGAAACAGGGTAAAGGGGGGAGGGTATTTTGGAGGTAAGGATGAAGGGGATAGTAAAGGATGTTGGGGGTAGGGGGAAGGGGAAGTGTGTTTGGGGGGAACCAGGGGGTGAAGGGGGAAAGGGTATTTGCCAACGGGGTTTAAAAGTATTTGCCAGGGAGGTGGGTATAGGTTAAGGGGGGAGGGAAGGCTCCTTGGGAAGGTGGAGGATAAACAGCAGAAGGATCTTTGAGAAGAGGGAGAAGAAAAAGGGAAGGATCCTTGGAAAGGAGGGAGAAACAGGGAAGGACCTTTTGCAGGGGAAAAGCAAAGGCAGGGGGAATGGGATCCCTCTCCTTGCAACTGCCCTGTCCCACACCAATATCACCACCACCACCAACCCCCACACCCCCGGACTGCCAGTGTTGTAAGTCGTCTTCCTCTTCCCCAATGAGACCGACACAATCAGCAACGTTTTGTTGCTGCCCCCCACTTGTCTTCTTTCTGAAGAGGAGAGCTTTGACTCTCAAAAGTTCGTACTCTGAAAATCTTGACGCCACTGGACTCAAATCTTACTGTTCTACTGCAGACCAACAGTCTGCTGCCTACCTGAAACCCTTGCAACAGTTGTTATCAAAACTTCAGTTTTGGAGAACTTGGTCTTGAACTAATATTCCACAAGGCTGCCAGGTCCAGGTGGAGACTGGCAGGACCCTTTGGGCATCCTTGAAGGTTGAAGTTCCCTAGAACAAATCATACCATTGCTAGTTTTGAAGACATTTTTTTGGGCACATATTCAGCATGGATGGCACAGAAAGAGAAAATAGAACAGTCTGATTTTAGTAGACACCATGGATATGCTATTGAGAGCTGATCCACAAATGAAATTGATTGTAATAATATCAACACTCTGTGTGTACCTTTTTGCTTTAGTCTCATTCTACACTTATTTCCATTTCCCCCCTCATTTTATTTCTTCTTCTATATGAAAAGTAGCATAAAAATTACTATTAGTATACAATTTCAAATATTGTTAGCATTTATGACTAAAGATTTAGAGCAAATATTTTAAAAGCAAACACTAAATTTATGAACCAATTAATATTGGTACATAGCTACCTGTCTATATCTATAGCCAGCCCGAAATTAGGTGCTGTGAGTAGCAAAGTAAAATGCTGTCATTTCATTATTTAGATTCAGGTGTCAGTGTTTGCTGCTTCACTGAAAGAGTTTCCAAAAAAATTGTAATTTGCAATGCAAAACTGTCTGAAGGCAACAGAGACCTCAGTTGACTGTCTTCTGTTTACTGATGTCCCATTCTGCAATGCCTATTCATTAAAAAAAAAGCGTTAACTGAGGGGAGATCAGAGACCTACCCACACAATTGTGTTCCTGCTGTAGCACAACAAATATCTTTTAGCAATAACTGTATGCTGACACTGTTCCCAGCTGCTCCTTACTGAGAGACTGTGGTAGAATATACTTCATTAGATATCTTTAGGCTAAGGACAAAGAAGCATTTGGTTGGATTTGTTCAGGCAAAATCAGTTCCTTGGACAGAAGAACCTAAGGTCACATTCATCTTTAAGGGCAAACTCATATGTGTTAATCTCAGGGTATGAAGCTGCAAACTCCTTTTACAAAGAGAGATTCCTACTTCTCAAAGAGTGTTGGACTTGGATGGTTCATGAAGTACCTTCCTGATCAGTTCCTCTGATTCTTAGAAACTATACTGGACCCTGACTGCTGTGCTGACTGGGTCCATGGTACACAGTGCAGTTCCTGCTAATCTCTATTCACAAAAGCAAACCTAGCTGAGCGAAAACACATGCTATAGAGGACAGAAATTGAAATGCTATTAGACCACACAGAAAAAGGAGGAAGCAGGGAAACAGAGAAAAATATTGACTACATTTGTTTAATACTGAGGACAGGTGCATGCCACATCTCTACTGAAAGGTGATAACATTTTGACTGATTTCAATAGGGCACTGTATGTAGACACATACTGTTTTTGCCGGAGGCTCTATTCCTCCTATATAGATATTACCTGCTGTGCAGCAATTTTGACAGAGTTTGGAAGTGCTGAGCTAGTGCCTAATTGGAAATGCAACAGGAAGCCCTAGTGCAGTGGGGATGAGTGTCCTGGTAGTGGTGGGTTGTAAAGCTCTCATTCCCTTCCTTCAGGCTGTACCAGAATGTCAGCTCTAAGAAGTTTTTCATCTCAGCTACAGCCCTTCTGCCGTGAGCATCCCTCAGAACAGCCTGTCCCTCCTCTCTCCAGCTTGTGGTACAAAGTTTCCAGGAAATCTGACAAGGCCAGAGCCAAACCACTCCTCAGCCAGATGTCCAATCAGACACCACTGGGAGGAGGAGCTGTGTTCTTTGTAAAGAAGCAGCCACTTGCAGATTCTCAGGATCCAGCTTCTGCGTAGTGGATAGCAAGAATGCAGAAAGCAACGCTTGGATAGAGATAAACTTGGAGAAGAGCAAGCACAGCAAATCTGAAAAAGCATTACAGCCCAAGAGTGTGTCCATGAAGGATTTTTTCAGTATTGTATCTTTTATTTTGTTGGCCTATAACTGTAATATAATAACGACAACGACAATGACAACAATAACAATAATAAATTATATTCTCAAGTATTGCATAGTGGAACAACAACAAAAAACACCCAACCTCCTTAACTTAATAGTTTATTTTTCCACACTGAAAACTTCAGGCTTGTCTTGAAAAATAGATATAACACAGCAGGTTACTAGTGAGCAAGTGAAGTTGTTTCCTACTGCTCTCCAAAATCAGAGATCAGTTCCACTGGTGAAAATGGCTACTTTGGAAGGTATATGGCATTATACTCTACTGAAGTCCCTACCACCAGATCTCCAGGAGTTTCCCAATCCAGAGTTGGCAATCCTAGTATAGTAACCATTTCTGTACTGCTTCCAAGCAACCAGTTCCATGCTGCTTTTTCTCCACTTTCAATCATCTACTCCAAAACCCTACTTTTATTCCCATGGAGAAAAGGTAAATGAGCACTCTCAATCATATGGAGGCAAAAAAGTTTGAAGGCAAATTTGAGGGGATTTGCACCTCTTACCACACTATTCTTCCATTCAAAAACCATAGCTTCCTGAGGCTGCTTCTTCATTAAAAATGGTTTTGAAGAGTACAGAACATATTGCCCAGTGGAGTATAAAAGAACATCCTGCAGCAAAAGAAGAAATAGCCTAGCTAAATTAATTTTGTCTAACGTCATTTTAATTGATTACACAGTGATGTCAACCTTAGCATTTTTACTAGCTGATACAAAAAGGCTATCACTGGTCTCTAAGGTAGCTAGCCTCTAAGTGGCGCCTAGAGGTGTCCTAGAATTACAATTGATCTCCAGACTACAGAGATTAGTTCCCTGAAAAAAGTGACAACTTTGGAAGAAGGGCTCCATGGCATTATAGATGTTCCTCCCCTCCCCAAAGTCCACCTGCCCAGGTTCCACCCCCAAATCTTCAGAAATTTCCCAGTCCAGATTTGGCAACCCTACTGGCCTGCCAAAGTCAGTCTTCCCATTGCCCCTTACCAGTGAACTTTCATTTATATCTAGTTGGCGCCATCATTGTCTGGGAGCAGGAAGGTAATGGCACCCAGTAGATGTGTGGCATATCCATTGTTCTAGGTCATGCTATTGGTAAAACAACTGCTCTAGAAAATCTATGCAGAAGACATGTGCCTGGTGCCATGTTTTTTTCCCCCTGGAGCCATTGCAGTGGAATCTGTATCAAAGTTATAGGCTAGGAGAAAGAAGTGAGCCAGGCAACCAAATCAAGAGGCAAGGAAGTCAGAATCCAGTGAAAGTGGAAGGAAAATGGGCAACAAACAAGGTAAACTGAGGAATGGGGCATGAATTTGGGAAGGTAGGAAGGTCGGTCTAAGATGCCAGAAGGTTTTGAACAAGGACTTCTGGTGACCAGGTTCTAGTGCCTAGGTTACCATCAAAGAAGTTGCTGTAAGAACTGTATTACTGAGAGGTACTACCTAGGCAGCATAACAAATTCCAACACTGACTCAGCCCTGCCACATAATTCAGGGAACAAATGCTTAATTCTAGGACCTGCCCTTCTCACTGAGCAACTTGCTTTTTGGGGAGAACAAGATAGGGGTCCAAGGGAATCATGGGTGAGGGGATATTTTGAAAATCCCATCTCACTCTCAAAAATTTCTCCTTCCAGGATTCTCTAAACTACCAGGGCTTTAAACAAGTTAATCTCCTTTCTAGAGTTGCTTTGACACTCACCACTTTGGTTCATATTCTGCTCACTGGATGTAAGCAGGGAGCCAATTTTTAAGTGATCAGTTTGGCTCTTTGCTAGCAGATTGAACCTATTCACTGGCTTACTTTTCATTTATTAAACAGCACAGTAAATACAACTGGCAGTACTGTACACATGTGTGTTTCACATAACCATACTGGAGTTGTAGTTTTTCCCTCTAGGACATGTAATTACTGACTTGACAATCTATTACCCTGATGGAGCATTGCTCTAATATGCAGATTTTAAAAAGTACAGGCAAGGCAAAGGGGGGGGGGGATCTCCACCACTTCAAAGAAACAAGACTCTACTACCCTAGCTATTGTGCAGTTGTGAAGGGTGGTGAAGCAACGCTCAGCTGGTGACTGATCATGGCTATCAAACATGGTATGTCTACCTGTCAAACATATTCACCATGAAGTTTTTGGCATCACCTTTCTGAGGCTCAGCAGCTGAGCAGCAGCTGAGCAGCTTAAAGTTCAACAATCCATGTTCCTGGAACAATATCATGTGCCAGCCATTGCTCCAAATCAGGCTTGGACCTCTTTAATTGTGGCCCCAAACTAGTTTTAAAACTCTAGAAATCCTAGGGGTGGAATGTGGGAGAAGCAGAGCAAGGAAAGGCACTATATCAAATTATTAGACCAATTAGCAACTCCTCCCATGCATAATGAGGTGGTAGGTGTGGGAGCTTAACTATACAGTTCTGAGTGGTAGTAACTTTCCTTGGAGTATGCTCCAGCTGTTTACACAAAGTTAGTCAGGAATTAGCTCAAGAAATTTGGCACAATAGCTCATCCTGCAGGATGAGCCCTGCTGGAATAGCTCATGCCAACAGAAGCTTTAGATCAACATGTTAATAAAGAAGTATGACTTTGCACTACTATTGCTAATATTAAATGCAGTTGGAGAAAAAAATGTGAACAAGCTGGCAATTACCTACCTTAAGGAGAATATAAGATCACTATCAAGAAGCACTTTACTTGAAGGAGTTTGTGTCCCCCCCCCCCATTTTAGACAAGATCTTGCAGGTTCTGATTAAAATGTCCTTCTCTAGATATACATCACTAGTAATTAGCTGCCTGCAGTCCTTTAAACACCTGCTTCTGCTCCAGAGATAGAAAATTGCTAAGGAGGGTGAACTCTTGTTATAGGGTTGCCAACTCCAGGTTGGAAAATTCCAGAAGATTTGGGGGCATAGCCTTGAGTGGAGGAGTTTGAGGAGTAGGGTTGCCAGGTTCCCACAAGTAAAAACTAGGGAGGGCACAGGAGCAACCTGTGCACATGCACAAAACACCCATGCGCACCCATGTCCTCCAGTGATTATGTCATTTCTGGAGTGAACAATTTTGCCAGCCTGTGTTCCTCCTCTCCTGATGCCTTTTCTCCCCACCAGCCAGGTAAGTGGTGACATGGACGGCAGCTGCATGAGGGGATCGCCTGCCCCCTAGTGAGGGTGTTCCAACCCTATTGAGAGATGTGATGCCATGGTGTCCATTCTCCAAAGCTGCCATTTTCTCCAGTGGAACTGATCTTTGTAGTCTGGAGATCAGTTGTAATTCCAGGAGAACCCTAGGCCCCACCTAAAGGTTGGCAACCTTATCCAGGTGCAAAGCCTTCCTTCTCTGTTGCACAATGATTCCAAAATCATGGTTTCTAATTAAGAGAACAACTTTGACAAATCTGTTGGTGCAGTGCTCTCTCCCCTGTACTTTCCTGTGCTTCCTCTTGCAAGGAAAAAAGACATCTACTTTCAGGGGAGGAAGGGGAAGGAAGCATGTGAGCCCAAGGATTCCGTAGACACCTTCAAGCCAGGCTCTGTGATTTCCATACCCTTCACAGAAAAAAAAGCATATTCTTTCCCCCAAAGGGCACTTGAGTGGTGGAGTTTTCTTTGAGTGCATACCCAATCAGACCACAGAGGCCAGATGGGGAAGTTAGCTTTTAAACTAGACTTCTTGAGGCAGGCGGTGTGTGTGTGTGTGTGAGGGGATGAAGAGTGTTTTTTACTAAGGGCGGACAGAACAGGAAATGAGATAACTGCCTAGCAGACAGCAATGTCCAGTATGAATTACCACTTAACAGTACTGTTATGAGATGGATGCTTGATCATGCTAGTAGGAAAGGGTTTTGTTTTATTTTGAAGGGACAGAGGTTGTGAGGCACTTTTTAGAACAGATTTGCTATTTGTTGGAATGTGATTGATCCAGTATGCTCTCCTAACATTTTGTATTCTTTTTTAATTTGTACACTGTTGGTTCTTTAAAATGTATCCCAGAGGGATTTTTCCATCCCTGAGTCAGAACATAACAGTCTAGGCTTTAAACAAGGCAAAGCTGATCTCTATCTTTACCATGAAAAACAAAAGGGCTCCTCCAAGTATAGAGACAATCCAATATCAAAGGAAAAACCTCGAAGGTCCTTTGAAGAAACTCCACATGTCCCCCCAACTGTAACCACTAGACAACGTTGTCCTTTGAAGAAACTCCACACAGATATCAACAATCCTATAAGAGAACAAGCAATAGAATTACATTACAAACCACATCTCTGGAGGACTTGAATTGTCACCTAAGTGGTAGAACTATACCGGTTGGACTCTTGACTGTATTTATATATCTGTATATTTATTGGATATTTATATGTAGTATTTATTAGAGATTGTATATTAGCACTTTAGCACCTTGCACCTTGTATGAAAGATATAGAAATTTAAAAAATTATACAATTAAAAAAAAAGATTAAATATTAATTAATTTCTGTGGATCTTTGAGGTTTTTTCTTTGATATTAGATTATCTCTATCTTTGCAGTAGACACAAAAATAGGAGCTGAACATTTATTCTAATTTATGTTGATAATCAGATAATTTGCCATAAAAATCAAGGTGACTGTGTGGAAATTATATATCTTCTAAACAAGGAAGTAAGATGTTTAGGCAATGCTAACTTTTACTTGGGAATTCAGATTGAATGAGAACCAGACGGCAGTTACCTTCTTAGTCTGGAACTTCTGGAAAGTTTTGGCCAAGAGTGTGTTAATTCAATGCCCACATCAATTGAAACCGATTGTTACAAAGAAAAGAAACCAAACAAACCTCTACAAGACAACAAGTACAGAGTTGCCATAAGCAAACTCCTTTGCTTAGCTATGTCAATGAGACCTGCTTTTGCAACAGCTGTAAGTATTAGGGCTACCAGCCCCACAGTGGTGGTGGGGGAATCCCCCGCTCCTAGCCTCTGCCCCTGCTGCCTCTCACCTAGTCAGTGCCGGGGGGGCGGGGCACAGGAACAAGGCAGGAAATTCCAGAGAGTGCAGAACAATGTTCCCACATTGCACTGGGAATGAGGTCATTCCCAATGTGTTGCAGAAGAGATGGGTTGTGCCAGGGGCCAATTTTTACCGATCTGTCTCTTCTGCATCACACTGGGAATTTTTTTTTAAAAAAAAATTGTGCAAAGCACGCACAAACAAGATTAAGGCCCCACCAGTGTGCCCCCGACCCTCCATCCCCTACTTTCAGCCCTGGAAGACCTGGCAACCCTAGTAAGTATACTATCCAGAAAGGTAAGCAAGCCCACTATAAACTATTGGACTGGAGTAAAAAGAGTAATGAGGTATTTAAAGGGTACTGCAGACTCTGAGCTCTGACAGCTAGCTACCAAAAAATCACACACTATTAGGATGTGCTTATGAAGACAGAGCTGGAGAAATCCAGGCCAAAGATCTACTAGTGGCTATATATTTTTCTATGGAGGTAGACCTATAAGCTGGGCAAGTTGTAAATTAGAAATTGTTGCTCTTTTATTTACTGAAACAAGATTTGTATCCACTTCAAAAGCATCCAGAGTAGAGGTGGGCACAGACTGGGAAAACCCCACAGACCACTGGCCCATCGTCCATCAATTTTCAGGGACCATGGACCACGAACTTTTCATGGACCAGCCCTGTTCACAGACAGGTTTGTTGGTCCATGGTCCATCACTTCAGGTAGCCCTGGCTCCACCCCTTCACACCCAGAGAGCCCAAACTTGCAGAGACTCTTCAACAGCCTGTCCTCCAGCCACCCTCCAAGTTTGGTCAAGATTGCATTTTGGACATCCGAGTTACAGACCTGCAAAGCAGCCACCCCCCAGGAAACTTCCAGTAGGAGTTGCAAATGCCAATTGACTTGCATTGGTTAGCAGCAGCAAAAAGTTGCAATGAGGCAAAATCAAACAGAAAAGGGTGGGAGAAGAGCCCCCTCACTCACCACCCAGACACCTTCCCAGCTGTTGCCTAGGGAATTAATTCTTGCTGCTTGCTTGCTTAGAGAAGAATGGGAACTCTCTGCTTGGCAGGCAGAGCTGCCTATCAAGGTTTTGAAGGCTAAGATTTGGCTGCAGAATGTCTACCCCTCTCTTGCAGAATGGGAGCTCTCTGCTTGGCAGGCAGAGCTACCTATCAAGGTTTTGAGGGCTAAGATTGGCTGCAGAACATCCACCCCTCCATTGCCTAGGAAATTAATTCTTGCTCCTTGCTCTGTAGAGCAGAATGGGAGCTCTCTGGTTAACAGGCTGAGCTGCCTATCAAGTTTTTAAGGGCTGCGAAAGGTCTGTGGACATCCCTTCTATTTCCTAGGGAATTGATAGATCAGTACTAAGATGTCTAGACTCATAGACCACAGACCAACGGACCAGTCCAAACGGACCAAAATTCATGAAAATGTGAGTCCCACGAACTGCGTGTTCGCGAACCATGAACTGGGCAGGACCATGTCAAATGTAGGTCTCTTTTCGATTTGGTTTCGTGTTCCCGGCCATGTCGGACGCTCCTCTCCGCAGGTCCGGGAGGAAGCAGCCAAGCAGCCTGACTGGGTGGTTGACCTGAGAGGGTTAACCCCCAGGACTCCCAGGTAGGGGGTCAGGGTCCGAAGCGCTGCGGGAAGAGCCCCCTGAAGTTGATCCAGTGGGTAAATAGCCCGTCTGCTCCTATGGAGGCCGGCAGACTTGCGCAGCACATCGCGTGCTTCCGGGCCATGGAGAACAGCAACAAGCAGATTTAAGGTGAAAACCTGTAAGTAAGTGGATCCCTTCTGTTACTCTAAGCGTATGCGAAGGATTGGTGGGAGTTGAAGCTTCAGAAGGCTCGGATATCTTCCCCTTCATTGAGTTTTGGAACTTAGTTGGCGGACTCCCCCCCCCCCTAAGATGGCGACGAAAAAGCAGAGCCCTGCTGTGGGCAAATCGGTTTCGGCTGTGTTGCAGGGGAAGGGAGAGACTCTTGAAGAGGTGGTTAAACGGTCGGTCGTTGAAGCTATGAAGCCCTTTGTTGATAAGCTAAATGAAATCGGACAAAGGGTTGGCTCAGTTGAAAATGAAGTGAAAACCATTAAAGATGTAGCGCTCGAGGCAGAGGAATCTGCTCGTGAAAATGCAACACTCATGAGAGCTACAAACAAAGAAGTAAAGCTTTTGGAGAATCAATTGATAGGACTACAAGTGGATCGTGCTCAGACGGTATTGCGTTTACAGAATGTGAAGGAGCAGGAAAGTGAAAATTTAAAGGATTTGGTGTCGGAACTTTTGGTGTCATTCGCAAAGGCAACTAAAGAAGAGTTAAAAAGCGATATTCTGGAAGTCCGTCGGACATCTTCAAAATATGCAATGAAGCGTCATCTGCCTCGCAAGATTATTATTGTTTTTTCATCTAAGAAGACTCGGGACACCATTTTATACAATTCGACCAACGTGGACTTGGACTTTCTTGGCAACAAGGTTAAGATATTGAAGGACGTTCCATTTTTAGCTCGGAAAAGAAGATTCAAATACAAAAGGTTTGCAGCTCTTCTGAGAAAGCGTGATATAAAATACAAATGTTTATTTCCGGAAGGCATCTGATTTAGATATAAAGACCAAGCCTACAAGATAATATCGGAAGTACAGCTGAAGGATTTTGTGCTTAATCATCAAGAGTTCGAGCAAGAAGAAGATCCAGAATCTGAAGGGGGGAGTGGGGAGGAGGGAGTGAGCGTAGTTATTGTAGCTGTTCAAAGAGAACTGAGACCGAGACGCGGGGGGGGGGGGGGGGTGGAGAAGACCTGATCCTGACTGTAGTTTGTATCTTATAAGATCTACCAATCTAATAGCATATTAGAAAGTTTAACTTTAAATAATTGTATTATGAAGGGAATTCAATACTTGTAGTTGTAGTTTGTGTTCTTATGTTGTTTTTTCCCTCTCCCCTTGTTTCCTTTTTCCTTTTTCTGTTTGTAGTTTTGATGTTAGTAATTAGAAAATAAAATTTTAAAAAAATTGTAGGTCTGTTTTCCTGACCGTTCCCACCTCTAATCCAGAGAGTTAGAGATGCTTTTGTTATTTGAGGATTTTAGCATTGCAGAACAGTTAATGCTAGAGAATAATGCCTCCTGATTCCTCCTCTCTGCCTGTCTCCATTGTGAAAGTTTCCTCCTGCCATGGAGGCCTAATCCACATATTGGAGGGTTGCTGGGTCCCCTTACTTTCCCAGAGGGCGGGGGGCCTGTCCCTTACCCTTTTGATGTTTTCACATGTGTACAAAGCACATGCACGCTTCAGCACAGCATGATGACACCACTCCCGGGAGTGATGTCATTGCACAGGGCGCAGGAGTGCTCCTGGGCTTCATGCTGGGCTGATTTGGCCTCCCCAAACAGCCAAATCAGCTAGCATGAATCCTGGGAGCACTCCCAGGGCCTATGAGTGATAATGTTGCACTGTGCCAGAAGTATGCCCTGGGAGGCCCATTCCTGCACCTTTTCTCTTGCTGACCAGGTGAGCAGTGCAGGGGGAGGAGGCAGGGAGTGGGGGATTGCCCACCCCCACCAAAGAAACAGCAATACTAACATGCTTGCCTGCAAGCATGACGCTGAATTATTTGGCTGTGCCAAACAGGGAAAGTTCACTTTAGACTAGGATTCTTTCTTCTGTCTTCTGTTGCAACAAGACCAGCAATTGTTCCCCAATATTTTTGGGTAGATCCATGACGCTGCATTAAGTCTCAGACGGGAAGACTGTGGAAGAGTTCCCTCCTTCGACAGTTAAAAAGAGGAACTTGGAATGTTGAACTTTGCCTCCAGTCATCCTAAAAGAAGGATGTCCTCCAGATATCCTAAAAGAAGGAAACCTCACTTCTTTGGTCAGCACCATTTCAGTAACAAAATTTCAAAGGCCCATATATAGTTTAATTTCACTTCTGTCAACCTGTAAGTGCAGTCAAATTAAAAGAATATTTAAATTATCAGTTGCAATATCAAGGTATATTTACTTCCTTCATTTCATCATTAAATGTAAGAAAGCCATTTGTTTACTGGAATCTGCAATGTGCAATAAACATGATAGAAATATTGATGGTAGCACAGATTAAGCCCACATACTACAATTAGCAGCTGGAGGTGTTTATTTAGCTTTATATATTGCTGGGTAAATTAATACTATAGTCAGATTTGTAAGAACTATTGATGGAACATTTACACATAGGGTTGCCAACAAGCCTTTAATAGAACTTTAAGGTGTGAAAATGGGCAGCTGAAGCTTGTAACAGCATGCAAGTAAATAGCGTCACCTGATAAATAACATTAAGCTTCTGTTAAGTGGGCAGGATATTATTTTCTTCAGGTATTTGGCAACACACCTGTTTTAAGAAGCTGATTGTACATGAATGAATAAGCGATGGGATGGTTTTAAATAAGCCATTATCTCTCATTCACAATCCCCCATCTACAAGATGGTGAAGGATCATACTGGCCTATCATGAAAGACTGTTGTAGTAGAGATGTCTGAGATAATGTATGTGAAATGCTTTCGAGTTGTTAGACAAATGTGTCATAAATACTGGCTATTGTTACTCATTCTTTATTTCCTGAAGAAGTTAGAAGTTCCAGACCCACTGTTTCCAAGTCACTTCCCTTTGGAGAACAGAGTACAGGAGTCTTATAATGTCTTTGTAACATATTCTTACTTACTTACTTACTTACTTATATCTTTGTCTTTCTTCCAAGGACCTGAGGTTGGCACATTTTAGTTAGATTAGAGAATTATTAGTCCGAGCTCACTTAGTAAGCTTCCTGGCAAAATAAGGATGTGAACCTGAGTCTCCCAAATTTGGAAACTAACCACTATAGTATGCTGAGTCTGATGCTAGTTAAAAATATTAAAGTGAGTTATAAAAATATATTTTGTTGTATTTAAAAATATAAAAGTGAAACACAGGAGATGCACTCCAACAGGGCGGCTTTTCTTCTACTTTGCTTCAGAGAGGGAGAGAGATCCTGTACTCCCTAAGGTGCTTCAGTCAACTCACAACTATGTCTGCTTGTTTTGCTCAGTTTGCAAACTTCAACTACTCTTTTTTCTCTTTACACTTTCCCTCTTTGCATAGCTGTGATGGGATGAACCTCTGAGGACTCTCTTAAGCTGTCCTGCACTAGAGTTGCCAGGTCCCCCTACCCTCCCTCTGGGAGAGGGGGACCCAGCACTCACCTGTTTTCTCTTCTTTGCACAGGGCCAATTTGTGCCCTGTGCCAATTCAGCCCCTTTGAGGCCCAAATTGACACCATGTGAAGCACAGGAGCACTCACAGGGTGGCTCGATGACATTACTCCCGGGAGTGATGTTGTTGCGCTGCCCCAGGAGCACACCTGGGAGGCCTGTTCCCTCACCTTTCTCCCTGCCAGCCAGGTGAATGGTGATGGGAGGCAGAGGGTGGGAGTGGGGGATCCTCTGCCCCCACCAGGGGAATGGCAAACCTATGACCCTCACAGAGGAAACATTCACAGTTAAGAAGCATTCAGATTTTTTTTTGTTATAGGGTCTTGCAACTTTAGGTCAAGCTGATAAGACAGAAACCTATTCCTATTAACCAGACACCAAATCAACAGCACTATATTATAAATAAATAAGTTTGAAAAAAACCCAGCTTCAAAGACAATATATGTGAACTCTCAGTCTATAGACAAGGTTGCCAATCTGCAGGTGATGCCTGGAGATCTCCTGGAATTACAAACTGATCTCCAGACTACAGAGGACAGTTCTCCTGGAAGTAATGGCATCTTTGGAGGGGATACTCTATGGCTTTGGATCTCTGTTGACCTTTCCCCCCTTCCTAAAGCTATGTTTCCCAACCTCAAATCTCCAGGAATTTCCCAACTCAGAGCCAGTAAACCTATCTATAGATTCAAATAAAGTTTCATTTATATTTAGGCACATTTTCACAATTCAAATGATATATCTGGAAATTCTCTGTCTTGAATCTTTTTAAAGAATGATTATCAGATCTGGTTAAAGGTAAATACTATATAAGAAAATACCCCTTTACCCTCTACCACATCCTAATCCTAAACATTGGCATTTTCCTGCTATACAGTCCTAGTATAATGCCATGTTTTATGAAGTACTTGTATGAGTAGTAAAAAATAGATGTAATTCCTAATATACTCTCAATTATTGCTCATTGGCCAGAAAGTTTTTTCCCCCATAAGCCTTTTTTTGGTCTCTGTTCAGTCATTTTGGCAAAGCCGAGAGGAATCATTCATCAGAGTGCCCCGCCAAGGCAAAAGAATGCTTAGCAGCTAAGAATAGCTGCCAGTAGTAGAAGATTTGTTTACTTCACTGTGTTTCTTCCTTCAGAGAACTTCCTTGATGGCAGTTTTCTGTTGAATTAAGCTAGCGAGCCCCTTAATCCTATATGTGCTGGAGTACTAATGTATATGTTGACAGATTTGTACTTTTTTGTTCAGAAGCCACAGCAGAAGGAGATCTCCTACAGCTACCATCCTGCTAGTCTCAACTCTGTAGTGAATATGGTCATGGCAATTCATGCCTAATGGAAGAGGGATTGTAGTTCAGAAAAATTGTGCTGGGTGGGTGAGAAAGTGGGGATCCTTCAACAAAAATAACATTAAAATAATCAGAATGGTCAGAAAGCAGAATCAAACATAGTTGGAAAATTTGGATTAGGATCACGAAATGAAGCAGGATAGCGGCTCATAGAATTTTGTGAAGCCAACAACCTGTTTATTGCTAATACATGCTTCAGGCAACCAAAAAGACGATTGTATATGTGGAAATCACCAGGAGACCAATACAGGAACCAAATAGATTACATAATTGGAAGCAGTAGATGGAGAAGCTTCATTCCCTCAGCTAAAACAAGACCAGGAGCTGATTGTGATACAGATCATGAGTTGTGAATATCAAAAATTAGAATAAAGCTGAAGAGAAACACTAAAAGAATCATAGTGCCAAAATACAATCTAAATAATATTCCTGAAGAATTTAAAGACCAAGTAAGGAACAGATTTGCAATACTAAGTTTAATCGATAGTGAGCCAGAAGAATTATGGGCTGAAACTAGAGATGTTATCAAGGAAGAATGTGCAAAAACTATCCCTGTAGCCAAAAGAAGGAGAAGCCTAAATGGAAGTCTGAGGAAACTCTTAAAATTGCTAACGATAGACGAGAAGCAAAAACAAAAGGCAACAGAAATAGGGTCAAAACTCTAAATACAGCTCTTCAGCAACTTGCATGCAGAGACAAAGAAATCTATTGTAATAACCAGTGCAAAGAAATAGAAGGGAACAACAAAAAAGGAAGAATAAGAGATTTGTTCCAAAAGATCTGAAAAATCAAAGGGAAATTCAAGCCTTTCACGACTTGGGATGCTAAAAGATCAACATGGAAATACAGTATCTGATCAGGACAAAATAAAGGAAAGATGGAAACAATACACTGAGGAACTATACAAAAGAGACGAAGGATGACAGATACTTTTGACGAGGAATCTTTTGATGAAGAACCAGAAATCCTAGAAAGTGAGGTAAAAGCTGCACTCAAAGCAATTGAGAGAAACAAAGCACCTGGAGTAGATGGAATACCAATAGAGCTATTTCAAGCCACAGAAATGGAGTCCATCAGAATCTTAACAAGAATATGTCAACAAATATGGAAAACAAAATAATGGCCCACTGACTGGAAACACTCAGTCTACATTCCAATCCCCAAATAAGGGGATGCCAAGGAGTACAGTAACTATTGGACAATTGCGTTAATTTCCCATGCAAGCAAAGTGATGCTCAAAATTATACAGTAAGGACTCTTATCATATATGGAATGAGAAATGCCAAATGTTCAAGCTGGATTCAGAAAAGGAAGAGGCACCAGAGATCACATTGCAAATTTACGATGGCTAATGGAACATACCAGGGAATTTCAGAAGAAAAAATCAGCCTGTGTTTTATAGATTACAGCAAAGCTTTTGACTATGTAGATCATGAAAAGCTATGGAGAGTCTTAAAAGAAATGGGAGTTTGGGGGGCGTGGCTCCAGCAGTAACGGAGTCGGGTGCATTGTAGAGAGCTCCAATCCTCCCTAGCCCAACTTCCTGGCAGTAAGCAGCATAACTTTATCTCAATCCTAGAAATTATGGGCAAGCAAGACTCGGACAAAAAGCAATCAAGTAAAGCAGCTAAAAAATTGCAAGAATTCTTTTGTCTCCAAGCCAAACAACCTTACAAGAAACAGCAGGCAGAGAAGGTGCCAAAATGGCAGACGGAACAAATATAAACGCTAATGCTGATTCTTGCCACCCAGAAATAGATCTTTCTCCACAACTAAAAATTCTTAAAATCAGTATGGTTGATGAAATAGCTCTGCTCCTACATCCTATAAACGATCAGCTATCAGAAATCAAGTAAGATTTAAGAAACACTAACAGTAAAGCGGAGGAAGCACTGGAACTTTGCAACTCAGCCTGCAGCAATATAAAAGAGCTGCAAAATGCAAACACAAACCTCCAAGAGAGAGTTCTGCTCCTTGAGATCAACTCTTGGCCGCGAAACCTCTGTTTCAGGGGCATAGAAGAATCATTAACTTTAAATGAAAACCTAACATCATGGCTGGCTTCATGGCTAGCAAACATTATTGCCTTTGAGGAGGGAGAAGCTCCACTAACTGTCAAGGCCTATCGTGTGGGCTCAAAGAAGCAAAGATCAAAACCTAGAGATATTTTAGCAGAGTTTGCTGACCAAAAAATCCGTAAAAAGATATTACTAGAAGCAAAAAAATAAAGGCTCCATCCTGCCTAATAACAAACCCATACAAGTCTTTACTGACTTACCTGGAGAAGTCTTGAACAAAAGAAAAGAGCTATCAAGGAAAGCATTATACTGCAACAGATTCAGACTCAGGATCTTCCCTCTTGCTTGATCTGAGTTTGGAAATCTCCATGGATATAGATAAGACATCACAAAAAAGGAAGATGCCACAGGAATTTTCACCAAGCAAAGGAAGCAAAATTCCTGTTAGGTACAACTGAAAAAATAAAAGGAAAAGAACTCTTATATAACCTTCTTCTGCATCACTAGAAATGTTATGCTAGTTACTATAATTTTTGTTAGCATTCTATGCCAGGTTTTAGGGAAAGGGGGAACTGTGACCTCTTTAGTTTAGCCTTTCGTTTTCAAGACTTATTTATAGAGCTTGTTTAGATAAAAAGCAATATATTTAAGCCCAGCTCCTGCTTGTTTTTGGGTAGAACCCCAATAGTTGGTGAGTGAAGTTTAACACACCAACTATAGGAGCTGGGGCAGCACATATTAAACTGTTAAATTTATCTGTTAGAAGTTACAATCGTTGATTTCACTTTCTGTATTACACGTTGTGAAGCTTTAGTTAAAAGAAGATCCTTAATTAAATAATAGTGAGGGATTTTAAAAGAGAGGAAGGGGAAGGGGAAGGAGAAGGGAGAGGGGGTGGTGGGAGGGTATAGGGAGGTTTAATTAGTTTGTATCAAGAATATAATAGCATTATATAATAATCTTTGTCTTTGGGGGAGAAGGGAGTGGGGGTAGAGGGTGGGAAAGAGGGGAAACAAGAAAAAATATAGAGTTTATCAATATAAAAATAATAATAAATAACATATTTCATTAAGTTTATTTGTTGAGTTAAAGGTTTATTGTTATCAGTGGAGTATTATATTGCATTATATAATAATATAACATATATATTAGAAACTGTTACTTATATATTAATTTAAAGCCTTGTGACAAAAAAGAAAATAATAATAATAATAAAAATAAAATAAAACAAAAAACAACACACACACACACACACATATATTTACTTTGATAAAAATTATAAATCTATAAAAATTGTTAATATACAAAGTTAATACTATCAATTTGAGTTTTCCCCAGCATTTTTGAATAACTTTGTAACTGTTATCTTTATTCTATTAAGTTTACTTGCTGAATTAAAGTTTACTGTTATTTGAGGAGTGTTATAACAAAGTGCTAAATAATCATATACTATACAAACATAATATTAAGACTGGAGATTGTTATCCATATATTGAATTGATATATAGTTATTTTTAATTATAGAATGTGTACTTTGATCTTATAACTTATATACATATATACATTGTTAGTTTATCATTACTGTTAACTATTATATACAAAGTTAATAGTTTTGAGTTTTCTAAAGCATTTTTGAAATATCCTGTGTGTCATTAAGCAACATAAGTTCATTGAATACTAACTAATTTGTAAGTGCTAAGATCTAGCATCCTATTTCTTTGTATAAACCCAACCACAAACAAAGAAAAAGAAAGCCACCTACATCTCTTTAAACAAATTTGTATCTGTCAGACGGAACCTAAATTTATATAATCAAGGTATATTATAATATATATTGAAATTACTTCATCTAATTATGCAAACCAATATTAAAATACTATCTTACAACGTGAGAGGCCTTAACAACAATATTAAATGAAAGAATATCTTGAATGTTTTGGCACAGCAAAAAGTCGATATAGCCCTCCTCCAAGAAACCCATTTCCATTCTTCTAATAATACGTTATTAAAAGCAAAATGGATCCAACAACAACACAATGCCAAAGGATCATCAAAATCCCGGGGAGTTTCGATAATAATATCTAAATCAGTTAACTATCAACATGCATCTACTTAAATAGACCCTGTGGGAAGATTCATATTCATAAAAGGCACAATTGATAACCAACCAATAACCCTAGGCTCAATATATGCCCCAAACTCCAATCAATTAGAATTTCTTGAAGATACTCTTACTAAATTGACCACATTCCAACAGGGAGATCGATTATAGGAGGGGACTTTAACTATGTCAGCAACTACAAGTTAGATAAATCAAACTATAAACATCTAAAAAGTGGAAAAAACAGGACACAGAATTACCATCTATACTGAAAAAATACCACTTACTGGATATTTGGCGCACAATGCATCCAACTGAAAAAGACTATACGTATTACTCATCTAGACACAGAACATACACAAGAATTGACTACATTTTAACAACTGAAAACGTAAAAAACAATGTAATTAGTACACAAATTGGCAATATCACTACTTCAGACCATGCTTGGATTTCATGCGTACTCTCTTTAAACTCCCAAACTAGGCCTGAAAGACATTGGACATTTAACAAATCTCTATTACAAAAAGAACTCACCTCCAAGGAAATTGAAAAGTCTATTACAGACTACCTACAAATTAACAACTCACCAGAGATACTCCCCCACATTAGATGGGACGCTCTCAAAGCAGTCCTAAGAGGGCAATTGATATCAATTTCATCCCATGTAAACAAAGCAAAACAACTACAAAAAAGTCAGTATTGGACAATATCTCTTCTCTGGAAAAACAACACAAAAAAACAGGAAGCAACAAGATTTACCGCAAACTATTACACGAACGCAAACTTCTAGAGACCATAGAAACTAACCAAATCCAAAAAAACTTATTGTACCTAAAACAAAATTTTTGGTTTCATTCACCTAAACAGCTAAAACTACTAGCATGGAAAGTAAAAGATAAAAAGGCATCTAACATTATTAAAGCAATTCAAGACAAAAAAGGAAACATATTTCACAAATCAACAGACATTACATGTTGCTTTAAGGATTTCTACGCTAAACTGTATACCTCATCTAACCCCCCTATTAATGAAATACAAAAATTCTTAGCTAACTCAAAGCACATCAAACAACTAAAAGAAGAACACCATCATCTGTTAAATAACCCAATTTCTCACATGGAATTACAATCAACCATTAAGGGTTTAAAAAACAACAAATCAGCAGGTCCCGATGGTTTCCCCCCGGAATTTTATAAAATATTTTGCACAACCATAATTGAACCGCTAACTGAAGCATGCAATTATCTATTAAATACCAACATTCAACCCCCCTCATGAAAAGAAGCAAATATAATCGTTATTCTGAAACCAGGTAGGAACCACCTTAATCCAGCTTCATACCATCCCATTTCACTTCTCAATCAAGATTATAAAATTTTTACAGCCGTTATGACCCAACAACTCAACTCAATAATAAAAGATTATATTCATCCAGATCAGTCCGGTTTTATCACCGGGAGAGACATAACGGACAATATCCACAAAACCCTAAACATAATTTCCACTTATAAACACAAAAAAGCAGATTTAATACTAGCATCATTGGACATAGAAAAAGCCTTCGATACCCTGGAAACGACATACCTACACTACTTGCTGCAACATATGAACTTCGGTCCCAGATTCTGCCAAGCCCTTCAAGTCATTTATTCACAAGCTACAGCTAAAGTACAGGTAAATAATACATCATCGTTGGAAATAAATCTTACAAGGGGAACTAGACAAGGGTGCCTACTGTCGCCACTTTTATTTGCGATAGCACTAGAGCCTTTGGCTAATGAAATATGAAATGATCCACTAATTCATGGTGTCAAAATTGCATCTAAATCATACAAACTAAGTATGTTTGCAGACGATATGCTTCTCTACATCACACAACCAGATACTTCATTACCACAGTTACAAAAAACTCTTGATGCATTTTCACATATCTCAGGCCTGAGGGTCAACATACAAAAATCAATGCTTATGCCAATCAATCTCTCGCAAGCAAATAAAATCAAGCTCTCTTCAAACTTCAAATTCCAATGAAACACTAAATTTCTTCCTTATTTGGGAACTAACATCCCAGCTAATTTGGACCACCTACTGAAATATAACCATATGCAAACAATTCAAGAAATAAAGAAACTAATACAGACATGGAGTAAACAGCAGCATAGTTGGTACTGCAGATATCACTTGATCAAATCTTTCTTACTTCCCAAAGTGATTTTTCTATTTCGCACCATCCCTGTATTGATACCACAAAAAACGCTGAGACAATGGCAAACAACCTTTAATAACTTTTTATGGAATCACAAGTGACCCAGAATTGCTTTCCATATACTGCGACAATGCCTCATAATTTTTAAATATCCAGACATTGAATTGTATGCACACTCAATCCACCTTTCCATCATACTACAAATTCTAAGATCTAAGGAGGAAACAATCTGGTCACAAGTATTAGAAACATTACACTCCCCTTTGTCGATCCACGAAATATTATGGTGCAAAAAGCGCCTCAGACCTATTCAAACTGACAATAACACATTTTGGACAGGCCTATTAAAATTATGGGATCATTACAAAGACAAACTGTTCTCACCAGTGTCACGGTACTCGACTATTCTCTTCCAAGTATGGTTTCCACCGGGATGCAACTTTCTAAACAGTAAGCAATGGGCATTCTTAAGAAATATACGACTTTTAGACATAACATCAACCATGGGCCTTGTAACAAAAACTGACCTAGAAAAGAAACTGAACACTTCCATCCCCTGGTTTACATACCTACAACTAACCAACATGATAAACAAAATACTCCTAAAAGACATAACACTGGCTCCAAAAACGCACTTTGAAGAACTTTTAGACACGAATACTCACTGTAAAAGAGGGCTGATCTCAAAAATATATAAAATCATTATACAGCTTCACAAGCCAAAACAATATGCATATCAAGAAAACTGGCAACAGGATTGTGATTTGCAAATCTCTCAAGATAAATGGAAAGAAATCTGGTCATCTCCCACTCTATACTCAAAAGCAATAAATATAAAATTACAATTATTTAAAATTTTAATACATTGGTACCTAACCCCTAAAAAGCTATCTGTCATCACATCAAAATACTCACCCATGTGTTGGAAAAAATGTGGAAGTATAGGCACATTTGCCCACCTTTGGTGGCAGTGCCCCCAAATCAAAACATTCTGGGAGGAGATACTAAAGCAAATAAAATTAATAACAAACTACGACATACCCCTGGAGCCCCAATTAATTTTTTTGAATCTATGGCAAGGGGTAAACGTGCCAACACCTCAACGAGATTTAATTACTAATCTACTTGCCATAGCAAAATCATCAATAGCATATTTTTGGAAAAACCAGTCTCCACCATCCTTGAACCATTGGTACTCCAGAGTGTGGGACCAGCTCATTATAGATAAAACAACAGACAATTTATCGGCTAATTCCTCAATCTAACTATTATGAAAAATAGTGGTCTTTCTTAAATTTCATTGACGAAACTGAAACGCTTCCTCCCAACCATCTATACCAAGATATATTGAAAGTCTAGCACTATGAACTAAACCAACTATACCAATATACTGTGACTTATTCTTGTGGTATATGAACTACAAATTATAGTAAGCAAGTGTTTTAAATGTTTTTCTTTGAAACCTGCAATCTTGTATAACCAATATATTACTCCATGTATTTGCTATTTAATGTTTATTGTTATTGTTTCTGTTTTATAATTAATAAAAGTTGTTTAATTTAAAAAAAGAAAAAGAAATGGGAGTTCCACAACATCTGATTGTTTTGATGTGCAACCTGTACTCTGGACAAGAGGCTACTGACAAGACAGAATATGGGGAAACAGAATAGTTTCCAGTTGACAGGGGTGTCAGACAAGGATGCATATTATCTCCCTACCTGTTCAACCTCTATGCAGAGTATATCATAAGGAAAGCTGGATTAGATCTAGAAGGTGGAGTGAAAATTGGTGGGAGGAACATTAACAATTTGAGATATGCAGATGGCACCACATTACTAGCAGAAAATAGTGAAGACTTGAAATGACTACTGAAGAAGGTTAAAGGGGAAAGCGCCAAAGCAGGATTACAACTGAACACCAAGAAGACAAAAGTAATGACTACAATTTTAAAGTTCACAATGAGGAAATTGAAGTTGTTCAAGATTTTCTATTCCTTGGCTCAATCATCAACCAACAAGGAGACTGCAATGAAGAAATCAGAAGATTGAGACTTGGAAGAGCAACTGTGAGGGAGCTAGATAAGATCCTTAAAGATAAAGATGTCTCTCTGGGAACCAAAATTAAGATAATCCAAACTATGATATTCCGCATTGCCATGTATGGATGTGAAAGTTGGATGGTAAAGAAAGCTGACAGGAAAAAAATTGATTCATTTGAAATGTGGTGCTGAAGGAGAGTTTTGCAGATACCATGGACAGCCAAAAAGACAAATAAGTGGGTACTAGGTCAAATCAAGCTGGAATTAGAAGCTAAAATGACAAGACTAAAGCTATCGTACTTTGGTCACATCATGAGAAGACAAGATTCTCTGGGAAAGTCTATAATGCTAGGAAAAGTGGAAGGCAGCAGGAAAAGAGGAAGACCTAAAACGAGGTGGCTTGACTCAATAAAAGAAGCCACATCCTCCAGTTTGCAGGATCTGAGTAGGTCTGTTAGAGAGAGAACGTTTTGGAGGTCTTTCATTCATAGGGTCGCCATAGGTCGGAAACGACTTGACAGCACATACCACACACAATCAGAATGGTCAGAGCATTATTTGAGATGAAGCTGTTCAGGCTCTGCCACCTGCTTCAAAAAGAATACATGAGAGTTCATATGGTAGAGTGGAGCAAGCATTTTATTTCAGAATTAAACCTGTATTTTCAAAGAGGCCCAAATGTGTGTGCAGTCATCAGAGACTTCACAAGTGCTATTCAACAGTTGCCTGTGGGCGTCACATGCCCATGTTCCATACAATGGCAATGCCTTTCCTAGTGTGGAGAAAGAATAGTGTTTTATTAGCAACCTCCAGTTGCACATGAATGCTGGATACCTACTAATGGGTACACAGCCTAAAAGGAACCTGTGGCAATGCACAGTTTATGAGATACAAGAAGGGCATAATCATCTCTCAAAAAATGTGCCAAAAAAGTCACTCAAATGTTCTTTTGGAGTGATTCCGCACACGTTGGATAATGCACTTCCAATCCTCTTTATAGATCATTTGGAATGGATTTTTTTGTGTGTGGAACAAAAAATCCACCTCAAACGATAAAGTGCATTGAAAGTGCATTATCCAATGTGTGCAGAATCAGCCACTGTTCCATGGAGGCCACTGAAAATGTTCTGAATGTCATTACCATGCATACCAGGTAAATCACATGGAAATGTTTGTCAGCTCTAGCCTCTGCCAGCCATGTGCTGTGCTGATACATATGTATTGTTTCACCAATGCACTTAATATGCACCTTTCAAATGTTATAGCACACTCCGATCACAATACATGTAGCACTATTGCAACAACTGTGTTAACTTTGGGGAAATGAAATCTTTCCTGCGATAAAATACTGTATTTTGAATGCTAGGAAAATGCAATTTCTTTAAAACAGATGCACTTGCTAGGAGAGAAGGCTTTGGGCAGTTCCCACAACTGCTATGTAACTTTTAACAAAGTGGGCTCTAGACAAGAAAGCTGATGAGAAATGAATATGTTAGTCATTAAGAATCCAAGAGACTCTTTGATGTTTTCATTAAAGAAAACGTTAGCTGAATCCAGATGTCATGAAAAAACTCAGATTTTCTTTTAACAAGAACAAGTCTGGTTTATTCTTGGGCTCACTTGCCCTCTCCCCTTGATTATCTGCTCTTTGTGGAGCTGAAATTTGAAAGTTTTTTTTTTTTTTGGTTTAAGAAAACTTCAGACCAATTGCACTTTGTTGTCATGTCTAGAATAGGCAGTTTAACAAATTGCTGTTTGATTCTCATCTATAAACTTGGCCTCTAAACTAACGTTGTAGTTTAGGATCCTGGTCTTTAGGTTAGAAACAAATTCTTTCAAAATGCCCCAGTGGACACTACTAAATACATAACCAGAAACTGGATTGTGGGGGGCTGTAAGGGTACATTGCAGTGTGTGTATGTGTGGGGAAACGGGCTCTTATAAATCACAATGAACGCAAACTGTGGGAACTGAGGAAGATCATGCTGTCCTGTTGCATCAGACAAACAATATCTGAGGTCTATCTAGGCTGACTTTTCCCTCCTCCTCATTCTGCCTCTAAAAGTATTTAACCTGGACAGGGCCAGAGAAATGAACTGAAAGACAAGAACCAAATTACTCTTGTCCCAAGACCTTTGAAAATCACCTTGCCAGATGGGGACCAGTTGGATTTGTTTATTTGCTGTAATTTTTTTGTAATTTAGAAACTTTCTTTTTGTAAGCCATCTTGGTGCCTACACAGAGAAAAGCAATGCTCAAATAAACAGATAACAAATTTAAACCTAAATATAACTCTGTTATACTTGAAGTTAGGGCCAACCTACACATTATGATGATCATGGGCCATGGCTGCCAATACCATTTTAGATGGCCATTTACCACAAGGTTTCAATTCTGATCAGGCCCACTGTGTGCTGGCACCACATAATCTTGTTTCCCCCATGCCTTTTCACATGCTGAAACAGCCTTCAGAATTATTTTGGCAGTTGAAAAGGCAAGGGGCAACACTGCATGGTGCTGCTGTTCTGTGGGCCCAGCCAGGTCTGGGCCCTCACAACAATTTTAAATGGCTAAATTCTTATCTAAAATGGTATCAGCTGCCATGTCATGTATCAGTGGCAGCCATAACATGTAACATGCAGTCTGGCTCTTAGGATGGACTTAGAAGAACGTAAATCTGCTTAGGAAGGCACTGCACATTTATTCATTTAAATTCAATGGCATATTAACTGTCATGTGCTCAAGAGAGTGTAAAATCCATAGATTCTAAGGTAATCTCTGACTAATATTCTATTCATAATAGAGTGGTTACAATCTTTCCTGTGTAGTATTATCTAACTAAATCATTTGCACACTTTATAAACACAAAACCACAACCTCATTCGTGGCAGTAATATTTCATCCTAAAATTTGATTGGTGCAATCCTAAAAACACTTTCCTGTGAGTAAGCCCCCTTGATAGACCTGAGTAGGATTCTAAATAGATCTCCTTAGGATTGCTTTCTTAATGGCCTCTAAACAGTAGAAGGAATTGCATGCAGAAGTAGAAAGGATATTATCCTGAATTCATTCATAAGTGGAGCATCTGGACAGAGCTCAGGTTTTCAGTTAATAGGAGCAGAGGAGAGGAGAAGAGAAAGAGGGTGGCAGGCCAGAGATCAATATGGTGCTACAGAAAATCTTTCAGCTATATCTTAATTCAGTCTATAAAATACTTTCTTCAGGAGCTTTCTTACGTTCTGCTAATAAATTATTAAGAGAAGGTTAAGACCTGTATAAGGATGTAGTGAAGTCCCAAAGACAGCTAAAATATAAAAATGTGCTTTAAGAGGTTGTCATGATAATATATCTATAGCATGTCATTCCATCAGCTATCCATGAAAAAGGGATTTGTTTATCATTGAAAGATGAGCCCTTTGTTGATTTAACATATACACCTACATTCTCTCCTCAAGAGCCATTAACCTTGCCTAGAGGACACCTATTTTGTAGTCTTTGCTTTGAGATCAGCTTGTTATTGGCTCAGATTTATTTAGCTCCTCCTAAAGATCTTATTTTCCTACAGGGAGAGGTGATGGGGATTATTCTCTTACAACCCTTTGGCCCTCTGCTGTGAAATAAGTTTTCTCTGGTGAGAGGTTCTGGAATTTAAGCCTACTTGAGCATTGTGCCCCTTCAGTCCTTTATTCCCAATGCAACATTAAGGGAGAGGGAAACTAGGTAAAGCTGCCAACATGGGCCACTAGAGAGAGATTTCTTTGAAAGCCAACATGGTGAAGTAGTTGAAGTGTTGGACTAGGAGAGACCCACTTTGCCATGGAAGGCTGCTCGGTTATCTTGAGCCAGGCACACACTCTCAGCCTAATTTTCCTCATAGGGTTGTTGTGAGGAGAAGAGGAGAATGGTGTAAGCCACTGTGGTTCCCACTGGGGAGAAAAATTGGGGCATGAATATAGTTTAATTTTTTCCTCCTCTGAGTTCCTCTCATATCACCAAGACCCAAGTCAAAAATCATATGAAAAGGAATAACATAACTTGACCAGCAACTTGGATCCCCAAAGTGGCCAGAGTGCCTACAATTTTGTCCTCCTACATTTTCCCTCTTAGCAGACCCAAACATAGGACTGTGAGAGACTATTCATTGATGAGTAAAAAGGCATTTTGCACATGCTCAGAGGCACGTATTTTTTACACCGAATTGAAGCAATGAGATTTGCAATGAATGACAAAAAACAAATACCCATCTGAGTGAGGCTCCGCACTGGCTTTTCCTTCTCCCCATACTGCAAACAGAGTAGACCAATCCAAAACCAGTACAAATATCTCTCATACTTCCACTCCCTGTTCTCACTTGTCACTGTGGACATTAAAGAGAAGATGAAACAAATAAGAAAGAAGGAAAGGGGCTGGGGGAATATTATAGTACAGGGCAGTTGAGAATGAATCTGATCATCCCTAGTGGGAAAGCAGGTAAACTGCTGGGAGAGAATGCCTACTACCATCAGGCACCTGGGATCCCTAATAAGGGACCATTCCCCTTCCCCCTTGTAGACACAGACCAGCCCAGGATATAACAACATTATGGTAAACTAGGAAGTCTTCCATTTTGGCTACATGCACAAAGGAGTGGGGCAGGGGGAGGGTAGGACTGCAGAAACCTCGGAATAAATCAGGCTTGTTGTCATCTTGAACAAACTTGAATTTGTTTGTAATTGCCAAATGCAACACTAAAATTTTAAAGACTTCCTTCAGACACACAGCTTGCAGAATAGGAATGGTTGCTGTGAGGCAACCAGAGCAAAAATAGGCAGGGTTGATTATGTGTTTGTCTCCCCCCAAATTATCACCATCCTTGGGGTCTAGGCTGAGCAGAGGAAAGGAGCCTAAAATAGCTACCTTTATGGAGTATGTAAGATCTTTGCGTTTACACCCCCACCCCACCCCACCCCCCACTGCCCCACAACATTATTTGGAAAGGCCATTTTACCAAGTGTCACTTTAACACTGGAGATTCAGGGTAAAATGCAAATACTATGAAACAAAAACTGACCACATGGTAAAAAGGAAACAACCAAACATGAAAGAACAACCAAGCATATATAAGTGTAAAAAAATAGATCCAAGATTGCGGTTTATATATTGCCAAAATTTCAGTGTCTGGGAGAAGCAAGCAAGTTGAAACCTGACCTTGGTAATTTGAGTCAGGGAGAATAAAACAGAAATAAACACTATTATTCCTGGAAAGAAGAGTGCAGAAGCTCCCCCCGCCCTTGCTAATGCATACTCCAGTCCAGATCGGATTATCTGCAGATTCTTTTCCCTGATCCACCTCTTATTGTCAGGGAAGGACTCCCAGGCCTTGACATCAAAACAGCCCTTCCTTTTCTACAGATGTATCACAGTGAACTAAAGTTGTATCTGCACAGTGTGCTTTCTAATAGTACTTGTGTAGCCAAGTATTTAGGGTATGTTTTCAAAATCTTCCTATTTAAGGGAAATTGGAAATTTTCATTCCCTCTCTTTGTTGTCTTTCTCCTTTATGAAAAATTTTAGATCTGAAGCTTCTGCTCTTATTGTAGTTTGCAATGTACCGTGCACATGAATGGTACAATAGAAATAAGAATAAATCAGAATTAAAACAGGATTTGCTAACGTATCCTTTTAAAATATTCAATAATTTCCCCTGGTTTTTGCACTGTTTTACTCTAGAAATGATTTAATATATCACAACACACTTCATGCAGTGGTGCCGTAAGAGCCAGACTTTGGGGTGGAAGTCCAGAGCTGGGCTCATGTGCTCCGCTCAAGAACCAAAAAACAGGCAATAGATTCACATCTGAAGACTATATTACCATTTAAAGGGGGGTCCCCATAAGATCATTATATCCAGGATCTAAACTGTACTACTGGTGCCATTCTGTTCCCTGCTGAAGTTATGCATACCTGTAGAATGGAGGTAACTAGAAAATTAACTTACTTAAAAAAATGATTTTAAACCTTAATTATAGACCCATTCCCATGACACAACGGAGCAGGGGTGTAGACTCCTCAGTTTCCCAGGCAGGGAGAGAGGGCACAGGGTTGAGCCTGCCCCGGGCCCATATTTAGTAATCTAAATGAAATTATTTCAATATGAAATTATTTATATTTCTAAAACAAACCTGCCACTGACAATTAATGATGTGGTTTTAAAAATATAATTTCATTCTGTACATTGAAGCAGCCAAGATCTAAAATACAAATCAGGAAGCTTTGTTACATCACTTAAAACATATTTATTATTATAGGTAACTGGAGGGAGCACTAAAGAGCTGCTAACTACAGAGAGAATCAATGAGAAAAAATACACCGGCCTATGCACTGCTAGAAATCTTCTATACTGAGTATATTTTTTCAATTTTTTTCAATCAAAGAAAGAAGACTCTAAGAGCCAAACTACATGAGAAGAATTACACACATACAACATGTGAATATACTTACATGTGTTTCCACTTTGCTTTCCTGTTCACTCGCACACCACAGTCACAATGCATGTGATTCTGTGCTCGGACTGGCACGTGTTTCTTTCCCCATTCCTCCTAGATGAAAGATGGTATCCCATAATGTACCTTCTTTTCATGCATGCTCAAACCTTTCTCTGTGGCTTTTCTGAGAAGGAGACTTGTTCACTCAATTGGACGTATCAGGGGGGGGAAATCCTCGGGATTCGTTTTCGTTTTCCTGGCCATGTCAGATGCTCCTCTCCGCAGGTCCGGGAGGAAGCGGCCGAGCAACCTGACCGGGTGGTTGACCTGAGAGGGTTAACCCCCAGGACTCCCAGGTAGGGGGTCAGGGTCCGGAGCGCTGCGGGAAGAGCCCCCTGAAGTCGATCCAGGGGGTAAATTGTCAGACTGTGGCTTATTAAAAGTTGCAATCCAGACTATCTCTTGCAATTAGACACGAATCCATTGGTTTCAAAAGACTTTACTGAATATAAACAACCATTATAGTCCACTGGCCAAGATTCAATATCTTGGCTGGTACACGGATGTTGTTACGAATGAAGGTAAAGGTTAGGATACAGAATAGCATAGCCCAGCAAATCCCATCCTCCCCCCACAGTTCTCAAAACACGCAGCTTGAAGCTGAGAGAATGAAACTTTCCCAAGGCTGGAAGGGCTGTAGTCAAAACATTCCTCTTCTTTGAGATAAGTGTTGCTGGACTGCTTGTCACCTGCAAAAGAAGAGCTTAAAACACTGACAGGATTAAAATGGAGTCTCTTTGGTTAGAACACACAAGAAACCTATGTCAGTCCTGACATTTCTGCCCCCTCTAAAATGCCCTTCCCCCTGGTTTGAGAGGATAGAGATTGTGAAAGGATTTAATCAATTTAGGGGCATGAACATGAACACCCTCCACCCACTCATCAAACCCAGAATCAAAGTCCTTCCACCTGATGAGGTAAAACAGTCTATTACGCTTGATTTTAGAGTCCAAAATTTGTTGTACTTCATAATGGACTTGGTCATCAATTAAAGTTGGTATGGGAGGAGCACGGGTGTGCCATTGGTCTGCTGGAGGGACCTTTTTCAATAAGCTGATGTGGAAAGTCGGATGGACGTGGCGAAGATTTTTTGGCAAATCGAGTGCTACCGTCACTTTATAGATGATTTTACGGATTGGAAATGGTCCCAGGTATTTCAGTGCCAATTTATGGCTGGTTTGGGCAACTTTCAAATTCTTTGTAGACAAATAAACGAGGTCTCCGGGATGTAATTCCCAGTCGGCCGCACGATGGCAATCAGCGTATTTTTTATAGTCCTGCTTAGCTTTGTTAAGATGCTGTTGAATAAGAGTCCATTGCTGAGCTGCCTCCCCCCACCATTCTGAAACATCACGGGAGGCAGTTGCAGGGGGAAGAGCTTCAAAAGGAAACGGTTTAAAATGGTACCCATACACTACTTTGAAGGGTGTTTCTCCGGTAGATGCATGTACACTATTGTTGTAAGAAAATTCAGCTAAGGGCAACAAATCAATCCAATTGTCTTGTTGGAAATTGATATAGCAATGGAGAAACTGTTCTAATAATTTATTAGTTTTTTTGGACTGTCCGTCGGTTTGCGGATGGTGTGCAGAACTTAAACCTTGCTCAATTCCCATTAGTTGCATAAGCTCCCGCCAGAAGTTGGCAATGAATTGTCCGCCGCGGTCGGATATTACCTTAGATGGAAAAGAATGGAGTTTTACAACGTATTTCAGAAAAATATCTGCCAATCTTTTTGCCGAAGGCAGTGTAGTGCAAGGGATGAAGTGGGCTTGCTTAGAAAATAGATCCACGACTACTAAAATAGAGGTGTGATTTTTGGAGGGGGGAAGATCTGTGATGAAATCCATAGAAATAATTTCCCACGGTCTACTTGGAGTTTCAAGGGGTTGTAACACCGCCCAGAGCCCCTGGGATGGGCGGTATATAAATTGAATAAATAAATAAATAAATAAATAAATAAAAGTCCAGGAGGTTTGCCCTTACGCGTTTTGGCGCTGAGGCAAATGGGGCATGAAGCTACATATTGTGAAACGTCTTTGCGCATGCCTGGCCACCAAAATTGCCTCTGAACCAGATGAAGAGTTTTTAAATATCCATAATGGCCAACTGTTGGGGCATCATGACAGCGGTGTAGTACTTCTTTTCTCAAAGTCTTTGGTACATAGAATCGATTACCCCACAGCCATTCCCCCTGTTCGGATTGAACTAATTTGTCTTTGGGTATATTATCCCCCTCCTTCTCGACTTCACTTTTCAGTTTTTGTCTCCACCCATTGTCTGCCTGAGGAGGTTGCGCCGTGCGACTGCGCGTAGTAACCACACCCCCTAGTTGGGTAGGCGAAAACACTGTGTCTATTGTCTCCTCCCGCTTGCTTTTATGTTGGGGCATGTGCGAAAGGGCATCCGCTAGGAAATTGGTTTTGCCCGGCAGGAATTGGAGGGTGACGTGGAATTTTGAAAAGTATTCCGCCCATCTTAACTGCTTGACGTCGAGTCTCCGAGGACTGCGTAACGCTTCTAAATTTTTATGATCCGTCCAAACTTCCTCCAGCTCTAATCCCTTTTCAGGAGGATTTCTTCTGAACATACCTCTCCCTCGCGAGGTTCGCGGAGCGGGCGTTGGGCGAGATGGCTGAGAAAGGGTGGTTGGGGCTGGATGCCTTGGCGGGAACGGAGTTCTTTGCACAGGCCGGAAGGGACATTGCGCTGCGAAGTGGCCGCTTTGACCACACTGTAGACACAATCCTTGTTGCCATCTAGCATCTCTCACTCCTCTAGTTGCATATCCTGCCCCTCTGCCCCCTCTGACGATTATGGAGGTTCACCGGTGGCCACCCGATTGCTGTTGCTCAACCAGACGCACTTCTTGCATCCGGTTTTCTACTTCACAAGCCAATTGAATCCAACCCAATAGTGTGTGGGGATTATCTTGCATGAGGGCTCGATCTAACAGTCTGGGATTCATGCCTTGCTTAAACATGATTATTTTGGTGGATTCCTCACACCTTGGGCATTCGGCAGCTAGCTGTTGGAATTTTGTAACATAGTCTCTAGCCGACATGCTACCTTGCCTGATTGATTGTAATTCCGTTCGGGCTCTCCTCTCCTCTAGTGGGTCTTCGTATTGCGCTCGGAGTGCATTCACTAACCCTTGTAGGGAATCTAATTCCGGAGCCCCCAAATCATATAATGCTACATACCATTCCGCGGCTTTTCCTTGCAATCGGGATCCCAAATGCTCGATTTGACTAGCTTCATCTTCGAACAAGTGTCCCCAACGATTAAAAAATTGCAGGGCTTGTACTAGGAAAAATCCCAACTTCGAGGGATCCCCATCGAAAGTAGCTTCCAACTTCACCCATCCCATTGGTAACTCCTGAGGTCTGGGAGCTGGTGCTGGGAGTGGGTAATATGGTACAGGCACCAATCCCTGCCTTGGCTGCCAGTCAGGTTGGCGCGGGAGCGGTTGCCTCAGTGGGAATTGGGGCCTTGGCTGCGGGATCCCTAGGGGTCTCGGTATAGGAGGCGCTTGTAGCCTCGGCTGAGGCCTCAGCGGTCGCGGAGCTGGAGGGCCTTGAGGAGGCGGACCTCTCGGTCTAAGCGGCGGAGGGATTCTAGGCCCTGGAAACCGTGGCTGCCCCCGTGGCGGCGGCAGGAGTACCGGAGCCTCCTCTTGCGGCTGTATCGGGTGGTCCAGAAGCTCCTGTGGCTGCTCTTGTGGTTGCTCCGCCGGCAATTCTTGGGGTTGCTCCTGCGGTTGTTCTTGGGGCTGCTCCTGCGGTAGCTCTTCAGGCTGTTCTAACGGTGCCTCTTCCTCCTCATCTAGAGGTCCTACCGGCTCCTCCAGGGGTTGATCCGGTGGTTGTACTGGCTGTTGCTGGTCATCAAGAAGTATTAGCGGTTGTCCCCTCGGGACCATAGCTTGCAGGGCAGCCAGATTTTGTTCTACAACTCGGCTTGAAGCACCTGCCAGTTGGGTTGGGGCTTCCTCAGATCCTCCTACAACAAGTACGGAGAGTAGATGAACCGCATGTGCTAAGCTCTCCTCCATAGTACAGAGTCTTTCTTCTAATATTTGTGCCCATTCTGGGGCTGCCGTCGCCCCCAATTCAGCATACTCTTGGGGAGTTTCTCTGGGAACTTGTGTAGTTTCCATATACTCTGTATAAGATGCTGTAGCTCGAGGCCAAGGCCGAATTTCTCCCATGCCCTGAGCCCCATTACCTTGTTCTATTTCTGATCTCCCCACCAATATTCCTTTGGCCAATCCAGTTACCGCCGAAATTCCAGCATCAACCGCCAAAGTTCGGCTTTGTAGTTGTATCCAACTCTGTTCGGTTGGCTCGTGTTGCCCCATCCACGGGGTACTCTCTGCATAATCCCAATTCATTACATCACGACGGGAGGTTTCCCACATCTGTGTACTTTCTGCAGCTCTTCGGTTCCACTCGAGTTGATCGGCTTCTCGATTCCAGTGATACCACGGTTGGCTACCTGGGTGCTCGGGGATAGAGCCAATACTTCGTTTCCCATCCATTTGCGACTTGGTAAACACTGCACTTGTCCTCCTTTCCCTCATATCGTGCAGCCTCGAGCCCCACTGCCTCGGCGTAGGCAGGGATATCAGAGGTTCTGCCGCCGCCCTGGGCCTACCTTTGGCTCTATCAGGTGTGAGGGTAATCAGCACAGTACATCTGGGCTCCGTTCCTCCTTGGACGGGTCCTGTAGGTTCCAGTACTTCCGAACCAGGGGAGGCGTAGGGATCAAACAAAGGGTCCCTGTTGGGAGCACCCTTGGAATCCATCTGCCCCGGTTTAGGCATTGGAACAGATGTGATTCACAACAAAATGTCAGACTGCGGCTTATTAAAAGTTGCAATCCAGACTATCTCTTGCAATTAGACACGAGTCCATTGGTTTCAAAAGACTTTACTGAATATAAACAACCATTATAGTCCACTGGCCAAGATTCAATATCTTGGCTGGTACACGGATGTTGTTACGAATGAAGGTAAAGGTTAGGATACAGAATAGCATAGCCCAGCAAATCCCATCCTCCCCCCACAGTTCTCAAAACACGCAGCTTGAAGCTGAGAGAATGAAACTTTCCCAAGGCTGGAAGGGCTGTAGTCAAAACATTCCTCTTCTTTGAGATAAGTGTTGCTGGACTGCTTGTCACCTGCAAAAGAAGAGCTTAAAACACTGACAGGATTAAAATGGAGTCTCTTTGGTTAGAACAAACAAGAAACCTATGTCAGACCTGACAGCCCGTCTGCTCCTATGGAGGCCGGCAGACTTGCGCAGCACATCGCGTGCTGCCGGGCCATGGAGAACGGCAACAAGCAGATTTAAGGTGAAAACCTGTAAGTAAGCAGATCCCTTCTGTTACTCTAAGCATATGCGAAGGATTGGTGGGATTTGAAGCTTAAGAAGGCTCGGATATCTTCCCCTTCATTGAGTTTTGGAACTTAGTTGGCGGACTCCCCCCCCTCTAAGATGGCGACGAAAAAGCAGAGCCCTGCTGTGGGCAAATCGGTTTCGGCTGTGTTGCAGGGGAAGGGAGAGACTCTTGAAGAGGTGGTTAAACGGTCAGTCGTTGAAGCTATGAAGCCCTTTGTTGATAAGCTAAATGAAATCGGACAAAGGGTTGGCTCAGTTGAAAATGAAGTGAAAACCATTAAAGATGTAGCGCTCGAGGCAGAGGAATCTGCTCGTGAAAATGCAACACTCATGAGAGCTACAAACAAAGAAGTAAAGCTTTTGGAGAATCAATTGATAGGACTTGTCACGGGCTGGGCCAGCCCAAGCAGGGTGGTTCAAGTCCAAACCTTAAAGCCAAAGTCAAAGGGGAGTTCCAAGAGCAAAAGCCAAGTCAAACCGGTGGTCAGAGCACGAGATAAAGCCAGGAGTGAGTCCAGAGTCCAAAAGCAAGGTCAGGCACAGTCCAAGGTCAGTCACCGATAGTGTCAGGTCCAAAAGCAGGCATGGGCAAGGTTCACGAAACACGGAGTGGTTGCAAGCAGTAGACACGTTGCTTCCACGCCCAGCAGTTCCTCCAGACTGGCTCTTATAGCCAGGCGTGGTTTTCAGCCAGCTGCTGGGGCTCTATCCTGTCACTACTCATCATCACTCTCCAGCAGCTGGCGTTGGCTTAAGAGGCGAGCACTGCGCCGTCTCTCCTGCAGTTCCAGTCTCTGGCGCTGCCTGCGGCGTTCCTTGGGCGTGGGTGAACCTGGGGGGGTGGAGGCTCTTGGCTGCGCTGCACCTGTAGAAGTCCCTGGCTGAGCTTCCTCTGTAGTATTGGAGCTTGAGGGTGCTGGTGCCTCAGCTGCTGGCTGTAAGCTCTGATCAGCCAGCAGCTGTTGCTCCTGATTGCTGGCTTCTGCTGAATCAGGGCTAGGGCTGGCTACACAGGGCTCCTCTTCTCCAGAGGAGTCCTGGCTGGCTACACGAGGCTCCTCTCCTCCAGAGGAGACCTCACTCTCAGACTGGGCCATGAGAGGACTACAAGTGGATCGTGCTCAGACGGTATTGCGTTTACAGAATGTGAAGGAGCAGGAAAGTGAAAATTTAAAGGATTTGGTGTCGGAACTTTTGGCGTCGTTCGCAAAGGCAGCTAAAGAAGAGTTAAAAAGCGATATTCTGGAAGTCCGTCGGACATCTTCAAAATATGCAATGAAGCGTCAGCTGCCTCGCGAGATTATTATTGATTTTTCATCTAAGAAGACTCGGGACACCATTTTATACAATTCGACCAACGTGGACTTGGACATTCTTGGCAACAAGGTTAAGATATTGAAGGACGTTCCATTTTTAGCTCGGAAAAGAAGATTCAAATACAAAAGGTTTGCAGCTCTTCTGAGAAAGCGTGATATAAAATACAAATGGTTATTTCCGGAAGGCATCTGGTTTAGATATAAAGACCAAGCCTACAAGATAATATCAGAAGTACAGCTGAAGGATTTTGTGCTTAATCATCAAGAGTTCGAGCAAGAAGAAGATCCAGAATCTGAAGGGGGGAGTGGGGAGGAGGGAGTGAGCGCAGCTATTGTAGCTGTTCAAAGAGAACTGAGACCGAGATGCGGGGGGGGGGGGAAGAAGACCTGATCCTGACTGTAGTTTGTATCTTATAAGATCTACCAATCTAATAGCATATTAGAAAGTTTAACTTTAAATAATTGTATTATGAAGGGAATTCAATACTTGTAGTTGTAGTTTGTGTTCTTATGTTGTTTTTTCCCTCTCCTCTTGTTTCCTTTTTCCTTTTTCTGTTTGTAATTTTAATGTTAGTAATTAGAAAATATTCCTGGGGGAGGAATCCTCCAGGTTTCCGGGGGGGGGGGCGCCAAATACAGTAACAGGAGTTCCACTCCTCTGCTGAGATCTTGCAGCTCGGCCCACCAGTAAGGGGGGCATCTATGCAAAGAGGGGTGGGCAATTCACAATTCAGGAGGTGTGGCAGCATTTCTTGCTGCCAGCCAGAGTCAACTTTTTCTTGCCTGTTTGTCCGATCTCCATTATTCCCTAAGGGGAAAACTATGGGGACTATCCAGTGGGATGGGGGTGGTGGTTGTATTTTGCAAAATAAATCTACAAAATTTTCAGAGACCTACTGCTAACTGTCCTCTAAAGACCTCCCAAATTTCAGGGAGATTGGACCTTAAGTAGCCATTTTATAGCCCCCCAAAGAAAGTGCCCTCAGCCACTCCCTTTCTTCCTATTGCAGGGGGGAAATGACAGCAACTGGAGAAGCACATATATCATGCCTTCTCAGGTGTCCCCAATCTTAGATCAATACTCTAACAACTATACCTCTCACATATTGAATACTCAGAATAAATTGTCACATGAATTTCAGAATCAAAAGTAGATAATGGCTTCTCAGAAACACTTACCTGAAAATATGGGAGCATTTTGTTCTGGATGACTCTGGTCAGGCCTGATTTAGATTTAGGCATGCATTTAAGGAGCCCTGAGCATCTAGTTAGCTTTCCTATATCAAATCATTTAACTCCTGGGCAGAGGTACACCGTAAATAACATTTTACATTTGTTACTGTACACTGTACACAAATTATACAATTATGGAGCACCTGAAAATTTGCTATAACTGTACAGGACCACCACATACATAAAAAGGAGCCTAATTCACCACAACCTCTACAGCAATTTTTATTTTCTGTTTTAATTAAGTGGGCTATCCTAAGTGGGGTCAAATACCACTTTTGAGACTCCTTCAATGCATGTTCTTGTAAACCTTTTGAAATTGATTTATAGTAAAATTGTTAAAATAGTTGTTTCCAATCCACGTCATTAAATTTAGTATTCAGTTCTGCTTCCCAGTTCTTTTTCATCATCTGTGATGGAATTTGTCCCTGATTTAATAATATCCTATATACTGTACTAATTAATTTCCCCTCCTCCTTATCTATATTTTGAATTAATTCTTCACATTCAGTTAATGGTCTGTTTAATTGGTCTTTAACTTCCTTCTTTTGGAGAAGATTTAAAATTTGATACTTCAGTAGCCATTCTATCCCTTCTGAGTGCCGAGGGAGTGCCGGGCGGGTTGATTGATTCTGTCAGGAAGCTGGAGTTGTCTTGATGGCATCTGCCCTGGAATGCGGTGGTTATTTCAGTGCGGCTTCCAGCGACCTGCATATCAGGGTGAGGCTGGGCTCCGTGAACGTGACAGGAGCCTGGTCTCAAAATAGCAGCCTCAGAGCAAACTGTCCATGGTGGTTCTTTGCTGCCTGGGAACATGGCTTCTTCCTTGGCATGTCTTGCGGGCTGGCTAGCAGGATGCCTAGTGGCTGAGGCAGACCCAGTGAATGTCCTGCAAGGAACTCACTGTGGGAACTGACCAGGGGGTGCCTGGCCAGGCTCGTGGAGGGTCCCCCCGGCTGGCACTGTGCCGCTAGCAGCATAGCTCTGGGCCCAGGTGAGGTAGGTGTCCAAGGAGGCAGGAAACAGGCATTGGTGAACACAGTCCATACTAGTAGAGAGGCAGGAAGCAGGCATGGGCAATGCTGCCCCTAACAGAGTCTTTGGCAGAGCCTCAAAACAGCAAGGCAGGAAACTGACATAGTTCATAGCAGGCTCCATAACAGGAGGGGGGGCCCTGGCAACAGATGATGTGCCAGAAGACTGGAGGAGGGCAAATGTCATTCCAATTTTCAAGAAAAGGAAAAAGGATGTGCTAAGTGGGGGAGGAGAGCAGGGAGAAGGCATGATGACAAAAACACACAGACACAGTGCTGGAGGTAAAGAGGCCACAACTTTATTGAGATTACAGCTCAGGTAGCAAAGGCACACATAGGGCACAGATCCGAGCATCGGCTGACACGCCTGCCAAGCTGATGACCCACACACCCCCTCAGACCCCTACTGAGGGAGGGGGGGAACCATGGGATGACAGTGATTGGGATGCCACATGGATATATACCCCTGTGTGAAATCCCCTGCCACCTGGGAGTGAGGCGGACTGACAGCTAGAGATGGGCACGAACTAAAGTTCATGACAAATCAGGCCAATACGTGGTTCGCAAACCAGTGGTTCATCAGAGCCCATTTCTGACGAACTGCCACAAACTTTAGGCTGATTTGCTTGGTTCATTTTTTGGTTTGTCACTGCAGACAGCCTGGCGTTGATCAATCAGTTTCCTAGGCAACAGGAGATGAACTTCCTGCAGACCTTTTGCTGACCCGGAAGTAGCCTTCGGCTGGCCCAGAAGCGACGGTTTGCTGACCTGGATGTGACATTTTCACGAACCAAACGAACTGGTTCACGAACTGGGGCAGGTTCGTGAAAGTTCTTGGTTCGTGGTTCATGAAATGTGATGAACCATGAACCACATGGTTCAGTTTTTTCCGGTTTGTGCCCATCTCTACTGACAGCCCCCGACTGGGCATGCACTGGCCATTCCTAACTCCCCAGACCGCTTATGGGGATTCCCATAATACGGAAACTGAGCCTGAGGACCCTGTTTCCCCCCAAACGGATCAGTGTCCAATGCCCAATCCGCAGTCTACTCACTCCAAAATTGTGATGAAAGGGAGGATTGGGTGGGATGCCGCCACGGGCCAAGTGGGGAGGGGGCCAGCTTCGCAGACCAGGGGGCCTACACTGGATGTGCCTGGGCATGCTCTCCCCACATAAATTTCCAAAACAGGACTGCAGAGCAACTGAATGGAAAGCTGCCCGCTCAGCTGCCCAATGCTGCTGCCACCAGCATGCACTCCTGGCTGGGTGCTGTAGCTGCGGGCCAGGCATGCTGTAGCTGCGGGCCAGGCGCAGCAGCATGGGGCAATTGAGCTCCATGGTGCGTGCGCGCGCCCCGGGGCCGGTGCCCCCTCCAGCGCCTTAGCGCTTGAGGTGGCTGCTGGGCTGGCCTCAATGGGCGGGCCGGCCCTGGCTGTACCAGGTCAGGTGGTGCCTTTAAAACTCTGCAGTGCGCCTGATATTACGAATAAAGAATGGAGGAGGAGGAGGTGTAGATTCCCCAGAGCCATAACTATCTACAGGAAGGTATGTACAGCACCCCTGGGATCCTCTAGAAGGATGAGATATCAAAAGCTGCTGAGAGCTCCAGTACTACTCCCTCTATCCCTTAAAGACTGTTAATTTTAACACAGATATATTTGTTTGTTAGACTTCAAGCTGCTACTGGACTCTGGTTTAGCTATATGAGTCACTGAGCTAATTCATCAATTCAAACTCTACAGATAATCAGATTGGCCAGTTTTTAATCTAGGAATGGAGGCAGCATCAGGATAGATATGAGAACAAATGCTTGGAAACTACTCCTCAAGGGGCACAGTTGAGAAAAAAGGAAAACAGGCAAAATAGTGGAGTAGTGGAGGAGACACAGTGCAGAGTAATAGCTGGACTGTTGGGTGATGATTTGGGCTCCAATTACTCTCCAGCCACAAAGTATACCGTCTTGTTCACCATCTTTCATCCTAATATACTTCACAGAGATATTGAGAGCCTTAGAAGGAGGATAAATAATCGTATATAAAGAAATAGGTCTGTCATAACTATCATGTATCAGTATTTGTGCCACTTAAAACAAATTCTGAACATGACATGTCTGTCAAGAACCTTCCTGCCAAAAAATGAAAGCTCTTTCTTTATGGACTGACCATAATTTTGCTGTGGAAACTATAACTTTATCACAGTCATATCCTGCCTTTCTTTCATCATGGAACTGACCACACCCTGATATGCTTAGCTGTCAGACTGTGGCTAAATAAGGCTCTCACTACAGGGTTCCCTTTAGAAGCAAACACAAGTCCATTGTTTGAAAAAGGAAACTTTACTGCAGAAAAGGTCCATTATAGTCCACTGTCCTGAATAGGAGACTCAGGATGGTACATGATCATTGTTACCAATGAAGAGCAAGCATAAGGTACAGAGTAACCATACCCATCTGGATTAGCCTCCCCCCCACAGTTCTCAAAACAACATCTCTCAGTCCTGGGAAGCTGCTCTCCGTCAAGGCCAATGCTTGGTGGAACGGTGTTAGACAAAACAGTCTCCTCCAGTGGGAATGCTGCCTGGGAACTGGTGCACCTGGGGAGAAAGCACTTAGACACTAGAAGCATTAGAAAATGGAGTCAGTACAGTTTAGGTATACACTGGACCTGACATTCTGCCCCCCTTAAAACAGATCCCCCCCTGGTTTATATGGGTAGCGAGTATGAAAAGCTTTGGTTAATCTAGGAGCATGAACATGTGCAGAGTTCACCCATTCATCGTAACCAGAATCAAAGTCCTTCCATCTAATGAGGTAAAAAAGCTGATTTCGCTTGAGTTTAGAGTCCAAAATTTGTTGTACCTCATAGTGTATTTGGTCGTCAATTAAAGTTGGAATGGGTGGAGCTTTGAGGTGCCATTTGTTGTCGGTGGGAGCCCTCTTTAAAAGACTGACATGGAACGTATCATGCACATGGCGCAGGTTCTTGGGTAAAGTTACAGCAACAGTCACTTTATTTATTATCTTGCTCACAGGAAAAGGTCCCAGGAACTTCAGAGCGAGTTTGCGGCTTGTCTGAGCTAGTTTCAGGTTCTTTGTGGAAATATACACATGATCTCCAGGTTGTAATTCCCATTCGGCCACACGATGGCGATCAGCGTATTTTTTGTAATCCAGTTTGGCTTTTTCAAGGTGTTTCTTAATAAGAGTCCACTGATGTGCTGCCTCCCCCCACCATGAAGACACATCTGGGAATTTGGAGGAGTGGAGAGGGGGAGCGTCCAACGGGAAGGGATTGAAGTGGGTTCCATAGACAATTTTGAAAGGGGCCTCTCCCGTTGATGCGTGTACACTGTTGTTATATGAGAATTCGGCTAGAGGGAGAAGGTCCACCCAATTATCTTGTTGAAAATTAATGTAGCAACGAAGGAACTGTTCTAGTATCTGGTTTGTTTTTTCGGATTGTCCGTCGGTTTGTGGGTGGTGGCTTGAGCTGATACCTTGCTCAATATTCAACATTTTCAAAAGCTCCCGCCAGAAGTTGGCAACGAACTGTCCGCCGCGATCCGAAATCACCTTGGACGGAAAAGAATGTAATTTTACGATGTGTTTTAAAAACAAATCCGCTAGTTTCCGAGCGGAGGGTATAGCAGTACAGGGGATAAAATGAGCTTGTTTGGAGAACAGATCTACCACAACTAAAATACAATTATGTCCTTTGGAAATGGGTAGATCAGTGATAAAGTCCATAGATATTATTTCCCAGGGTCTGTTTGGCGTTTCCAATGGTTGCAGGAGACCCGGAGGTTTTCCTTTCCTGGTTTTGGCGCTGAGGCAAACAGGGCAGGAACTAACATATTGGGAAATGTCTTTGCGCATGCCCGGCCACCAGAATTGCCTTTGGATTAGATGCAAAGTTTTCAGATACCCATAATGACCGGCAGTGGGAGCATCATGACAGCGCTGCAAGACCTCCAGCCTGAGGCTGTCTGGGACATAAAATTTGCTCCCAGCTAGCCAATCCCCGTGTGGGGATTGGGTCAGTTTGTTTCGCGGAGCTTTATCCCCCTCCTTCTCCACTTCAGTTTTAAGTTTCGATTTCCACTCCTGGTTGGCCGGGAGGGGCGGCTTGGCACGACTGCGAGTAGTCACCACGCCCCCAAGTTGCGTAGGCGAGAAGACCGTGTCGACAGTCTCCTCCCGTTTGCTCTTATGTTGGGGCATGCGCGATAGGGCGTCCGCCAAAAAGTTAGTTTTGCCCGGGAGATAATTTAGAGTGAAGTTGAATTTGGAAAAGAATTCCGCCCATCGCAATTGCTTGGCATTCAGTCTGCGTGGGCTTCGGAGGGCCTCTAGATTTTTATGATCTGTCCAAACCTCGAAAGGGTATCGCGCCCCCTCCAGCCAATGTCTCCAGTTACTAAGGGCTGCTTTTACTGCAAAAGCCTCCTTCTCCCACACATTCCAATTCCTTTCCGCCTCCGAAAATTTCCTAGACAAGAATGCACAAGGCCGCAATCTTCCATCCTCCCCCTTCTGTAGCAAAACCCCCCCTATCGCCGTATCGCTGGCGTCGACTTGTACTACGAAAGGGGATTGTTCGTTGGGGTGGGAGAGGACGGGTTCCGTCACAAATTGCTGTTTTAGGCATTCGAAGGCAGTCTGGCAATCGGGGGTCCATTGCAGTTTGGAGGAGGGTTTTTTAGCTTGGTCCCCTTTATCTTTTGTTTTCAGCAATTCTGTTAAGGGGAGTGTGATTTGGGCGAAGTTTGCTATGAAGTCTCTATAGAAGTTGGCAAAACCCAAGAAGGATTGCAGTTCTTTACGGGTGGTGGGTGTTTGCCAGTCTTGGATCGCTTGTATTTTGGCTGGATCCATTTTTAGACCCTCTTGGGAGATACAATACCCGAGGTAAGTGAGTTCGGTTTTATGGAATTCACATTTGGACAACTTGATGGGCAGTTTATTCTTCATCAAGGTGGCCAGGACCTTTTGTACCATTTGAATATGTTCTTCCTCAGTATCCGAATAAATTAAAACATCATCAAGGTACACCACCACCCCTTTGTACAGAAATTCGTGTAGAACTTCGTTTATCATGGACATGAATACAGACGGGGCTCCCGTCAATCCAAAAGGCATAACTAAGTATTCATATTGTCCGAGGGGCGTATTAAACGCGGTTTTCCACTCATCCCCTGCCTTGATACGAACGTGGAAGTAAGCATCTTTTAGATCTAATTTCGTAAAGATCTTACCTTGGGCCACGACGTTGAGAAGGTCTCGGATGAGCGGTATAGGATAGGCGTTGTTGGTGGACACTGCATTCAGTCCTCGGAAATCCGTGCACAGTCGGAGTCCCCCATCCTTCTTTTTTACGAAGAGAACTGGAGCGGCGTGGGGGCTAGTGGCTGGACGGATGAATCCTCGTTGGAGGTTGGTGTCGATGAATTTCCGGAGCTCTTCGCGTTCATGGAGACTCATGGGGTAGAGTCGTCCTTTGGGCAGTGAGGCTCCGGGCAAAATTTCCACCGCACAGTCCGTTCGTCGGTGCGGGGGTAGAGTATCAGCTTCCTCCTCAGAGAAAGCATTTAGAAAAGGCCAGTACGGTTCGGGTATTTGGTTGACTTCTTCTTGGGTGAGAAGGGCCTTTTCATTATGAGTTGGATCTTCGCCCCAGTTTTGATTCCAACGGTGATTTGTACAGTTGGCATGACTGAAGGTAATACATCCTTGTGCCCAGTCTATGTAGGGATTGTGATCACATAACCATTTGCTGCCTAGAATTAACGGGTACTTGGCAGTAGAGCTGATGACGAAGGACCTCTTCTCCCAATGTGGTCCCATGCCTGTAATCACTGGGATGGTTTCAGTTGTGACAGGGTTCATGCTGGTACCATCCATTTGCTCAAAGATTACTGGATTTTGTAAATCCCGAGTTGGTAAAACTAGTCCATTGACTAGAGCTGGGGCGATGATGTCTCTCGAACAGCCTGAGTCAATAAGGGCTTGCACCCGTATGTGCATCTTCCTCTCTGGGTTGATTAGAGTCACTGGCATAAACAAGATGGACCCAGGCGGCCGGTTCCGTGCAGGAACTGGCTTGGGGCGGATCTGTCGCTTGGGCCCTTTTACGACAGATCCATCTCGTTTCCCGACTGGGGACTTTCTGGATTGACTTCTGCGGTTGGGGAAGCGGGATCGTATTCCATAACTTCTTCCGCTTCTAGCCCTCTCTCTGAGGCTGGCCTTTGGGAAGCGCCGCGGCCTCTATTCGCTCGTGGTGCGGGAATCGGACGTTGGAGATTAGGAAACGGAGCAAGGGTTGGACGCCGTAGTTGAAGCGGAGGTCTTTGCACAGGCCGGTAGGGGCATTGTGCTGCAAAGTGACCAGCTTGTCCGCATTGCAAACACAGCCCTTGTTGCCATCTAGCATCTCTCGCTCCACGGGTGGCGTAGCCAGCTCCCCGTCCTCCCTTCTGTAAAGTCAAAGGTTTTCTTTGTCCCGTTTGTTGTTGTTGTTCAACCAAACGGACTTCTAAAATGCGATTCTCCACTTCGCACACAAGTTGGATCCAACCCAACAGCGTGGGGGGATTGTCTTGCATGAGGGCTCTGTCCAAAAGTCTCGGGTTAAGTCCTTGTTTGAACAGAATAATCTTGGTGGACTCCTCACACCTAGGGCACTTGGCTGCTAACTGCCGGAATTTTGTGACATAGTCTCTTGCTGACATGCTGCCTTGTTTGATGGCTTGTAATTCTGTTCGGGCCCGGGTTTCTTCTAAGGGGTCTTCATATTGTGCTCGGATAGCATCCACTAACCCCTGGAGAGTATCGAGTTCTGGGGCCCCAACGTTATATAGTCCTACATACCAATCTGCTGCCTTGCCCTGTAAGCGAGATCCAAGATGTTCAATTTGACTGGCCTCACTGCCGAAAAGGTGTCCCCACCGGTTGAAAAACTGTACCACTTGCACCAAGAAAAATCCCAGTTTGGAGGGGTCCCCATCGAAGGTGGCTTCCAGTTTCACCCAGCCCATCGGGAGTTCTTGTCTCGGAGCAGGTGCTGGGTAGAAGTCCATCGGCAGTCTTAATTGCGCCTGGGGCGCGGGAGGAGGTAACTGGAGTCTCGGTTGGGGCAACGGTGGCGGCTGTACTGGCGGCGGTTGAACCGGCGGAGGTTGGGCCGGCAGTGCTGGCGGAGGTTGCCGTGGTTGAGCTGCCGGGGGTGGTCTCGGTTGGGCCGGAGGCTGTAGTGGCGGGCGAGCAGGTGGCGGCAGCCTTGGTCGGGCTGGTAACACGGGAGGCGTTGGCGGTAGCTGTCGAGGTGGAGGAGGCTGGGGTGGTTGAGTGGCGATCGGCCGCTGAGGAGGGGGTTGGAGGTGTCGTAGTGGTGCAGGCCTTCCCGGTTGATTCGGGGGTGGTAAGGCGGGCTGGTCCTGTGGCTGCTGCAACGGTATGAGCTGCGGTCGAGGTGAGAGGGGCCGCAGCGGTGAGGGTCGGACGGGTGGAAGGCCGCGCGGGCTTGCCCCTGCGGGCGTCGTTATTCTGGGAAGTAAGGACTGGCTTCGTAGCGCTGGTAGACCGTCTCCCGAAGGTTGCCCGACGGGAACAGTTTCTTGCGGTTGACGAGGGGCTTCCTCCTCGGATGGAGCCGCGAGTGCTCCCGATTGGTCCGGCCGGACCGTTATAGAAGAAGTACGGGGGGGTATCACCGGTGTATCACTTGGCTTGTCTTCCCCTTCCGTAGGCTTCTCCACGGGAGTCTCGTCCGGCGGTACATCCCCTCCCGAGTTAGGAGGTTCGGTGGGAGTCCCTCCGGGTGGCTCAACCGGGTTATCGCCTCTCGGTGGAATTTCCTGCTGTTTGGGAAATTCCTTGGGTTGTTCTTCCAATGCGCCAGAGTCGGTACCCCCCCCTCGCCGGTAGGTGACGACCGTTGCTGGACTTCCTCCACCGGATAGGAGATGACACTTTGGAGGGTAGCTATCTGTATCGCCATCTCTTCAGGAGACAGTCTCTCTCCTGCTCCCATTGCAGAAATTAAATGAATGGCATGAGCCAAACTTTCTTCCATATCCATCAGTTTAGCTTCTAACTGTTGCATCCGACTTGGCCCCGGTTGCTCGCTCATGGAACCTCCATTCGTTGCACTCACCGGGGAAAAGGGGCCCCAAGGAGGAGGGTCCCCTTGAATGACTCGCGATCTCGCAGCTAGGATTCCCTTGGCCATACCCGTCACTGCCGAGATGCTGGTATCTACCGCATAGGTGCGACCTTGTATCTGCTCCCAACTTTGTTCAGGAACTTCCGTTGGCTCTTTCCACGGAGCAAGTTCGGAATAATCCCAGCTCAGGACGCCGCGGCGGGACGTGTCCCCCTCCGTCTGCTCGAACGTCCTGTTCCAATATCGCCATGGTTGGCTGCTATCTAGCTCAGGGACGGTTTCCAGGCTTCGGCGTCCGTCCATCGAAGCTCGCGGATGTAGTCCACCTGCCCGGCGCTCTCTCGTTTCTCGGGGTCTGGCTCCCCACTCCGACGGGGTGGGTACCGAGATCAAGGGGAGAGCGGTCGCTTTCGGCCTTGCCCCGAGGTCGCCTTCGGTCTCGCCCCGAGCACTGAGGTCGATGAGAGGCGGGGTAGAAGTGGAGGCTCCGGTCCCGTTCCCGGCTGCTCCCAGCTCCTGGGAGTCTTGGGCTTGCACAGGTTGATTGTCGGGAGACGCATACGGATCAAACAAAGGATCCCTGTCCGGGACAACCTTGGATTCCGCTGGGCCCGACTCAGACATGATTGGTAACAAAATGTCAGACTGTGGCTAAATAAGGCTCTCACTACAGGGTTCCCTTTAGAAGCAAACACAAGTCCATTGTTTGAAAAAGGAAACTTTACTGCAGAAAAGGTCCATTATAGTCCACTGTCCTGAATAGGAGACTCAGGATGGTACATGATCATTGTTACCAATGAAGAGCAAGCATAAGGTACAGAGTAACCATACCCATCTGGATTAGCCTCCCCCCCACAGTTCTCAAAACAACATCTCTCAGTCCTGGGAAGCTGCTCTCCGTCAAGGCCAATGCTTGGTGGAACGGTGTTAGACAAAACAGTCTCCTCCAGTGGGAATGCTGCCTGGGAACTGGTGCACCTGGGGAGAAAGCACTTAGACACTAGAAGCATTAGAAAATGGAGTCAGTACAGTTTAGGTATACACTGGACCTGACACTTAGCTAAGTGGTTGGATCTTATGATCTCCAACCATTCACTGAGAGTCCAGTAGCACCTTTAAGACTAACCAACTTTATTGTAGCATAAGCTTTCGAGAATCACAGTTCATCAGATGCATCTGACGAAGAGAACTGTGATTCTCGAAAGCTTATGCTACAATAAAGTTGGTTAGTCTTAAAGGTGCTACTGGACTCTTTTTGATTTTGCTACTACAGACTAACACGGCTAACTCCTCTGGATCTATAACCATTCACTGGGCTCCTACATAGCCTGATGCTCCAACTGCTACCCACCAATCAATGTAATGAATCTTATTCAAATTCTTTTTGCTTCCATCAAAATTCCTACATGTTCTACCTTAGAAAGACCCTACCCAATTTACCTCAGATTCCTCTTTGGGAAAAAGTAGGTGGCAACTGCAGTGGAATTCAAAGCCATAGCTGGCTGACTAACTTGGTGTGTGCTGTGTGAGTCTGATGAAGGGAGTTTTGGCTTTCCAAAACTTACACACTGGAAATCTTTTGGTATCTAGGGTGCTACTGGAACCAAATCTTGCTTTGTACGTGGAGGTTATTCTTCAGCAGAAAAAAGTGGAAACGACATAAGGGGGGAGGTTATTCTGACACTGACTAGTGTTTCTTTTCAGTTGTAGGATGCCAGGCTGTTTTTACTTCCTTGGTTCCTACTGTGCTTTTTGTGGCAAGATTTTTAGCCATAGTGAAACAACACTGCTGGGAGGAAGTGACTCAGAGAACTTGCAGCGAGGGTTTCATGGGGAAGTGTGATTCAATGTTTGTGGCATTGGCCTTGTTCTCCAAGGGCCTTGCAGGAGGTGATTAAAAAAAATTGTGTAATCCACAAAGACAGCGCACTGTACATCCTAAATCTGTTTATCTTCCCATGGGAGGGAGTGGTGCTTATACTGAGTACTGTATGTTAACTGATTTCTTAGAACAAACCAGGCTAGCACTCAGTGAGCTCACCAAGTTGAAGGCTTTAGTGCTGGGCTTCTTGCTCATGCTGACAGCTGAACTAGGAACCACAGTAGATCAAATTTATGAAGAGCACAGCAAAGATTTAGCATAAACCTCATGTTTAGTCTTCTCTTTCCTCCTCTGTTGCTCACAAGGGCTCAAGGAGACCTCAAAAGGCAGAAGAGAAGGAGTGTAGCGTGAGAAAAGAGGGACAAGATGAACAGCAAGAGGGGTGATGTTCAACTTTTCAGCTATGAAATCCAACATCACAAATGTTCCAGTCTGGTTTCAGACCTGGTTATGGGACTACAATGGCCTTTGTTGCCCTGGCGGATAACATGTGCCAAAAGAAGACGACAGGGAGCATGCAACCCTGTTAATTCTCCTGGGCCTCTTGGCAGCTTTTGATACCATCTTTTGTGGCATCTTTCCAGATACCTTACAGGGTGGGACTGCAAGGTGCCATTCTGTGATGATTTCAGCCCTACCTCAAATGTAGGTTCCAGAGTATAGTGCTGTTGCTCTACTGTTGCTCTACTCCTTGGCTTCTAGTCTATGGGGTCACACAAAGTTCTGTCTGTCTCTCATGCTTTTCTACATCTATGTAGAACCTCTGGGAGAGGTCATCCAGAGATTTGGGCAGAATTGCCTCCAATATATGGATGACATTCAGCTCTATCATGTATTTCCAGCAGACCCCAAGGAGGCCATAGAAACCATGAAAAGGTGCCTGAAGGCAGTTTTGGGATGGATGAGGGCTAACAAACTGAAACTTAATCCCAACAAAATGAAGATGCTACTGTTGTGTGTGTGTGTATGGGGGGAGGTTTGTCCAAGGAAATTGTATCTCTCTTGTTCAGGATACGATTGCACCCCAACAAAGGAGCAGGTTCATAGCTTAAGGGTGCTGTTTGACCCAGGCCTCTTATTGGATAAACAGGTGGTGGGGTGGCCAGGGGTGCCTTTTACCAGCTTCAGTTGGTGAGCCAGCTGTGGCCCTTTCTGGGTAGGAAAGATTTTTCCATGCTGCTGCATGCTCTGGCAACATGTAGATTAGATTACTGCAGTATGCTTTATGTAGGGCTACCCTTGAAGACTGTCTGGAAGCTATAGCTGGTACAGAATGCTGTCATCAGAATGTTGACTAGAGTTGGTCATAGGGCCCATATCACTCCAGTCTTGTTCTATCTACACTGGCTTCAAATTTGTTCCGGTCCAGAAGACATTAAAGATTGCTTGCTTCAATATGAACCTAACCATCCATTGAGGTTATCTTTGTTTTTGTTTTTAATATATATTTTTATTAGTTTTCATACAAGAAAAAAGAAGAGAAAGAATAAGCATATAGAAAGTGAGACAGTTATCCTTATGCTTGCTTGTATCAATATTCTAGTTCTCCACATCATATGTTTCCTCTTAATACGTCTTTAACTGTGAGTTCTGTTATATCATATAGTATTGCCTTAATATTACATTACATTTAATCATTATATTGATTCTTCATCCATTTGAAGAAGGGGTCCCATGGTGCAGAAAAGTCTTCTTCCATTTGACCTTTCATTAACGAAGTTAGTTTGTTCATTTCCGCAGTTTCCATGATCTTCGCTATTAACTCCTCTCGCTGTGGTATTGTTGGTCATTTCTAATAGGATGCTAGTAAAATTCTGGCCGCTGTTACTATATGAATTATCAGGTGTTTCTGTTCGATTGAGGTTATATTTGGAGGACATGTTGTGTGTGCTCCTGCCACCTGAAGCTAGATGGGTGACTGACAACCCAAGAAAGGGCCTTCTCAGTCATGGTACCCAAACTTTAGAATGCCCTCCCCAGGGCAATGTGTCTATCTTCCTCTATCATTGTTTGCCTGCAGCTGGTGAAGACTTTTTGCTTGGTTTGGTGTTCCCACACTAACTGTTACTGGCCCTCCTCCATCATTGTGCTGTTATGTGTATTTGTGTATTTATATGTTTTTTTGAATTGTTAGTTTTATATATATATATGCCCTGGAGATCTTATTTGGGTGGAAAGTGGCACAGAAATGTTTTAAACAAATAAATACTATGTTTCATTGAGATCCACCCAGCAAGTAATCCTCTGACCTGTAAGTCACACCTTACTTAATGCATCAAAATGTATCAAATAGCCAGATCTTTGGCAAGAGAAGTACTGTTAGGGCGCACGCGCACGCACGCACACGTACATACGTATATATATGGATGTATGTTTATTATTTGTTTTATTTTGACAATTGTATCCCATTTTTCTCCCCAATGGAGACCTAAAATACCTTACATCATTTCCCCTTCCTCTGTTATATCCTCAGAAAAACAACTTTGTGAGGCAAGGAGAGAGAGAGAGGGAGAGAGCGGTCCCAGGCCTCTCAGTGAACTTGCATGGTAGTGTGAGGATTTTAGTCTACATGTCCTGGATCCTAATATGAAATTCTAACCATTCTACCAGACTGGATCTCACAGTGCACCCATTGGTGAGTGGAACTGAAAGGAACAGATAACTCTGGCCTGTTCTGGAAGGTGCTTCTCTCCATCCCTACAGTAGGCTGTTGGTGGAACAAAGCTCACAAATAGGACCAAGTTCAAAAACAGAGCTGGAGACCGTGGATTTATAGTGAGACTAGTTGTAACTAGTCTCACTAACAGATTTTTCTAATAATAACTGGGTGCAAGTCTCAGATCGACCTTAGACTCTACTTGCTTTTGATGCCTCCATCTCTCTCTGAACTCCAGCTTATGATAATGCAATCTTGCTATGCTGCTGTAGCGAAAGTCCTATATATAGAAGACTAATAATTATCATACTACTGTACTTGATGACAGATCCCAAAAAAGTATGCTGGGATGGTCATGTTCATAAAAGAACCATGGCCACAATCTAAAATGGATTTAGAATTCAGTCTAGAGTTCAAAGAAGGGGAGAGGTTAAGCCTTGAACATGTTAACCATAAAATGATTCACTATCCAGAAAAAGAGTAGGTTACCAGTAGACATGGGCATGAACAGAAAAAAAACAACGAACATGGTTGTTCATTGCCATCCACAAACAATGAACATTGACAAACATGACCTGTTCACGAACATGTTTGTAATTGGCTGTTCGTGGGGGCCAGCATGCTCTCCTCCAGCCATCAAGATCCCTACCGCACCACTTCCAGAAACCCTACTCGAGCAGGCAGCAGGGAATGTACCAATAATAAATAATAGCTTGGCCCCAGAGCCTGGCAGCAGCCCTGGAACCTGAAGGGGTAGATCCCTACCGTACCACTCCTAGAAACCTTACCTGAGCAGGCAGCAGGAAAAGTACCAGTAATAAATAATAGCTTGGCCCAGAGCCTGGCAGCAGCCCTGGAACTTGAAGAGGTAGATTCCTATCCCACCACACACAAAGAAAATTCAAGCTCCAATGCACTCTCCCTGTCTCTCTCTCAAAACTCCAACAGCAACTGTCTCTCCCTCACTGTCTACAAAACCAGAGTTGGGAGCTCCCCTCTCCCCTAGGGCCGGCGCACCCATTGAGGCCAGGTAAGTGATTGCCTCAGGGCGTGGGGTACCAGAGGGGGTGCCAGAGGAGGAGCTGGGGGCAGGAGTGCACGCCACGGAACTGCAGCCTCCCAGCCCTCCCACCCCACGCTGCCTCTTTCGCCAGCACACGCCCCCGGACGGGCTCAGCAGCCATGGGCAGGCATCTGGGCCAGCGCAGGGCAACCAAGCGGGAGAGCTGGGAGGCCACCCGTGTGCCATCCCAGCCACCCGCCACAGCAATCTGGCCGGCTCACTCGTGCACCCATGATGACATCACACATGACATCATCATGCAGGCTGGTGTGTACGTGCACGTGCCTGGCCCACTGGCTGGCCGTGAGCACTGAAAACCCTGGCGCTGCTCCTGCTCCTCCCTGCTCTTTGCTTCCTTGTAACAAATTTGGAGCTCCACACTTGAAAGGAAGACCTGCCTATGAAGCTAAATGGGGCTTAGATTGGGGTTTCCAGGGCAACAGCAGGAATTCAGACAGAGTTCAGGCAGTCCCTGCCTCCAGTTGCGAAGAGAATTGATTGCAGGTGCCAGATTGTCTGGCTTGGCGAACAGCAATGAACAGCAACAGACGAGGCTTGCAATGACCATCTGTTTGTTTAGAATGGGGCCTCATGAACAGCTTTTTCGTGAACAGCTGATTGGGCTGTTCATGGCTTTTTTAGTTCATATTGCTGTTCATGTCCATCTCTAGTTACCAGTGGAAAGAGTTAAGTGTCACACAGGACATAATAATATTACCAAGCTGTCAAGCATGCAAAGTCATTTTAATTTGGTACTTTCCAACAGTCATTTCATACCTCCCACTCAAGCTCTGAGGAAGCCTACAGTTATGTATCATACAGTGGTCCTGAATAACTGTCTTTGAAAGAATACTTTGTGTGGGTGTTACCAGAACTGCTATTTTATAGGGGAAATTAGCACACAGTTTGGCTTGAGCTAGCGCAGATCTTTAACCAATGCATACTAGAGTCAGTCTATCAGATTACTCAGACAAGAAAAAGGAGGCTAATATTCAAATAAATAATGCTTACTAAAGTGTTGCATATGCCTGACATAGCACTTACATACAGCAGATATACAAGAACTCAGAAATAAAGGTTGGAAAGAGTTACAGAGACATTTGCATTAGCAGGTTCCCACTTGAGATTGATGAGACGCAATACGTACCTGATCACGGCAATACGTACCTGAGCCCGGCGCCGGGCACTGGGCATGGTGCCAAGCACTGAGCACCTAGTGTCAGGCAGAGCCTGCTTAAATACCCCCAAATGTACCCTGAGGCGGGTGCCTTCCATGTTGTTCTCAGGAGGGGAAACAAAAGCCTGATGGTTCTATAATTATCGCTAATGGGCCACTTTAGGGTCTGAATGTATGATTGTGACACCTTAGGAAGAAGGAACAAAGGAGGGGAGGGAGTGTTGGGCGGGTTGATTGGATCTGCCAGGAAACTGGAGTTGTCTTGATGGGATCTGCCCTGGAATGTGGTGGTTGTATTGACATGCGTCCATTAGGTGTTCTGGACAGCCAGCACGTAGGTTCCATCTCAGGGCAGCTTCCAGCGCTATGCATATCAGGGTGAGGCTGGGCTCCGTGAACATGACAGGAGCCTGTTCTTGAAATGGCAGCCTCAGAGCAAACTGTCCATGGTGCTTCTCTGGTGCCTAAGAACATGGCATCTCTCCTGGCACTCTTCATGGGCTGGCTAGCAGGCTGCCCAGTGGTGGGGGCAGACTCAGTGACCATCCTGCAAGGAGCTCCCTGCGGGTACTGACCAGGGGGTGCCTGGCCAGGCTCGCGGAGGGTCCCTCCGGCTGGCACTGTGCTGCTAGTGGCATGGCTCTGGGCCCAGGTGGGGTATGTGTCCAATGAGGCAGGAAACGGGCATTGGTGAACCCAGTCCATACTAGCAGAAGCAGGAAGCAGGCATGGGCAATGCTGCCCCTAACAGAGTCTTTGGCAGAGTCTCAAAAACAGCAAGGCAGGAAACTGACACAGTTCAGAGCAGGCTCCATAACAGGAGGGGGGTCACTGGCAACATGGGCAGCACTTGTGCTGCTGCAGAACAAAGACTTTCCCTTCCTGGGGTTACCACTAATGGATGTGCAATGTATGGGGCAAAGCAGGTGTCCTTAATCTCATCAAATATGTGGGCCCCTTTGAATTTTGTGATTGGAGGTGGGTGTTGTGGCTGCTATAGAGGCCAGGAACAATCACAACAAGTTGGGAGGTTACCAGCGGAGCATTTTCTTGTTATGGAAGCAACTAACAACAACAACATTTGATTTATATACCATCCTTCAGGATGACTCACCCACTCAGAGCAATTTACAAAGTATGTTATTATTATCCCCACAACAACAAATACCCTGTGAGGTGAGTGGGGCTGAGAGAGCTCCTAGAAGCTGTGACTGACCCAAGGTCACCCACCTGGCTTCAAGTGAAGGAGTGGGGAATTAAACCCGGTTCTCCAGATTAGAGTCCCACGTTCTTAACCACTACATCAAATTTTAGAAGGAACTGTTTCTGAATGGATGCTCCCTACAGGCGCGAAGGCAACGCCTCCTGAGGTTCTTCAAGGTTCTTAATGGGCCAATGAGGTGGAGCAAAGTGTGTGAGTTCTTGGACACAAATAGTTTACAATGAGGTTTTACTTTCCATCTGAGAAATTCATGAATTTCTTAACTTGAATTAATGTGGACACAAAAGACAAGTTAATACTGGGAACATACAATTGCATGCCTTACCAAAACCCTAAGGGTGATCTTGACATGGAGAAAGAAATAAAAAAGGCATGCAGAAGAGAAAGTTCTGTTCCACAACATTCACTTATATGTTCAAGTAATGAGAAAGAGACAACATTTCTGGATACTTTAAATTATTATGACTTAGAGTAATTGATCAAGGGACCAGCAAGAGGAGCTCTGGGCTTGGTCCTGAGTGGTGATCAGGTCCTAGTGCAAGTTGTTGCACCAAATAGGAACAGGGATCATGCAAGTCCTGTATTTTTGTGAATGGAAGGTTGATTTCCAAAGATAAGAATTCTAAATAATGAGAGGATTAGACAAAAGAAGCTGAATGAAGAAGAGAAAGGAATAAAAGAAGAAGAGAGTCAAATTTCTTCATGATCCTTGGAAATAATTCTTATTCAAATAATGGAGGCTTGGATAGCATGAATACTGTGGATTAGGATGAGTAGCATCAGCTCTAAGAGGATGCTAAGACCATGTAAAGAACAGTTTTGCAATATTAATTTTAATTGATTGTGAACCAGAAAAACTGTGGGCTGAAACCAGAGCTGTTAGGGGTCATTTCCTAGAAAAAGAACTGCAAGAACTCATTAGCATAACTCATTAGCATATCTCATTAGCATATGCCACACACCACACACCCTGACATCACCGGAAGTGTGTCAGAAGGCAACATCCACCCCTCAGGCCTCTTTCTGCAAAATCTTGTTATTTCCTTAAAGCAGAATGAACTCAAAGCAGCTTACCCTCCTCTGGAGAGCCAGCCCTGCTTGCACCCACATACTCTCTCTCACAAGTCACAAATGAAAATAAAGCAGCATGAATTCCAAGCAGCTTACATTCCTTTGGAGCCCAGCCCCACTCAGCTTGCACCCATTCACTCATTTTCTCTCTCCCCTCCACCCCCGAGTCACAAATGAAAGTAAAGCAGCAGAGCGGAATGAATCCAAGCAGCTTACCTTCCTTTGGAGCCCAGCCCCGCTCGGCTTGCACCCATTCACTCATTTTCTCTCTCTCTCTCCCTCCCCCTCTCTCACGAGTCACAAATGAAAGTAAAGCAACAGAGCAGAATGAATCCAAGAAGCTTACATTCCTTTGGAGCCCAGCACCACTTGGCTTGCACTCATTCACTCATTTTCCCTCTCTCTCTCTCACGAGTCACAAATGAAAATAAAGTAGCAGAGCAGACTGAATTCTGAGCAGCTTACGTTCCTTTGGAGCCCAGCCTCACTCGGCTTGCACCCATTAGCTCATTTTCTGTCTCCCCCCACCTCATGAGTCACAAATGAAAGTAAAGCAGCAGAGCAGAATGAATCCAAGCAGCTTACTTTCCTTTGGAGCCCAGCCCCACCCGGCTTGCACCCATTCACTCATTTTCTCTCTCTCCCCCTACCTCTCTCACAAGTCACAAATGAAAGTAAAGCAGCAGAGCAGAATAAATCCAAGCAGCTTACATTCCTTTGGAGCCCAGCCCCACTTGGCTTGCACTGGAGGGAAAAGGAATCGTAGCTGGGGCCAAAACCCACGTGACCTCTTTTCTGATCTACTGGAACACCGTTCCAGTGTGTTCCGCCTCCAAATGAGCCCTGACAAAACTATTCCTGTAGCCAAAAGAAAGGAGAAGACTAAAAGGATGACTGAAGAAATTTAATTGTTGTAGATTTTCCGGGCTGTATGGCCGTGGTCTTGGCATTGTAGTTCCTGATGTTTCGTCAGCAGCTGTGACTGGCATCTTCAGAGGTGTAGCTCCAAAAGACAGAGATCTCTCAGTGTCAATGTCTGGAGAAGATGTTAGCAGGTAATTGATATCTACTCAGGAAGGTGGGTCTGGGCTGAGTCATCCTGTAAGAGTTTCCCAGGGTGTGGAATGCTAATGGGGGGAAGCTTCACTGTATCCTGAGGAGGTTCTTTTGCATATGGATTGGTGGTTGATATGCTAATTTTATCTGCAGGGCTATTGTAAGATGTAGAGTATTTTGTTAGTCTGGTGTTTTTCAGGACAGGAAACCATGCCCTATTCATTCTTAAACTCTCTTCTTTCCCATTGACGTTGTGCTTATGCTTATGAATTTCAATGGCTTCCCCTGTGCAATCTGACAAAGTAGTTGGATGTGTTGTCCAGTATTTTAGTGTCCAGGAATAAGATACTGTATCCTGTTTGAGTTAAGCTATGTTCAGCCACTGCTGATTTTTTCAAGTTGGCCAAGTTTGCAGCGTCTTTCGTGTTCTTTTATTCTTGTCTGGATGCTATGCTGTGTGGTCCCGATGTAAACAGGTATACTCCTGCAGAGATGAGGGGGTCTCTACTGTCTTTTGCTGATCGTAGCATCTGTTGTATTTTTCTGGTGGGTCTGAATACTGTTTGTAGGTTGTGCTTTTTCATAAGTTTTCCCATCTGATCAGTGATTCCTTTGATGTATGGCACAAACACAAATATCTCCATTGGCTTTCCTTCAGTTACCGAGCTCAATTCAAGGTCATGAATATCACATTCAGAGCCCTTCATAGCCTTGGCCCTTCACATCTGTGTGGATCATCTCTCCCCCTATGTTCTTCTATAGCAGCTTCACTCATCTGAGCAGGTTCTTCTCCAGATATCACCCTGCAGTTGAGCAAAATCAACAGCTGCCTGCACACCTGCTTTCTCTGTGGTGGCACCCACCTTATGGAATGGTCTGCCTGAGGAGGTTAGGAGAACTTGAACTTTCCTGGCTTTCTGCAAACTATGTCCGATCCGATCCAAGCCACACAGTCGCATCCAACCCTCGGCTACTCCGTAGATCGTCCCCCTCCAGGCCTTTCTGTCCTATAGCGCGTCGAGAGAGATCCGCAGAGTCTCGCAGTGAAGGTTTTACAGGGTAGTTCACCATTGCTTTCCCCAACCCAACACACTTAGCTGTACGACAGCCACGAATGGTAAGTCATACATTGCCACCCCCTTGGCGCTTTGAGCCAGTGTGGGATAAGGGGGGCAAACTATGTAAAACTGAATTATTCAGGAGGGTTTTCTATCCAGATTATGGAGATATGCAATAAGAAATTGCTCAGAGAGATGCTTTAGTGGGGACAGAAACTATATGCTCTGCTATTGGGTACTGTCTGCTGATGCAGATAAACACCACTAGGGAGATATTCTACATTGCTTAATATGCCATGTATACCAGTTATGCATTGTTTCATAAGTTTTCTTCTCTATGCTTGACTTTATGCTTGTTTTCAAATTCCTTGCTACTATACTCTAATGCATTTGTTCACTGAATATCCTGTTGTTCATTATGGTACTTGCTCAGTGAATGTTCTAGCTGTTGATTATATTGTATCTCACTTGCACTATGTGAGGTGGACAGGATCCTGTGTGCTGTGAAACCTACCACATGCCCGCTGGACCCATTCTTGTCCTGGCTGGTGAAAACCAGCAATGTCGGGATCCGGGTTCCTTTAGCCAATATCATCAATCTGTCTTTGAGTTCCAAGATATTCCTGGATTCACTGAAGGAGGCGGTGGCATGGCACTTATTTAAAAAACTATCTTTTGATCCTGCTGATCCAGTCAATTACCATCCAGTCTCGAATCTTTCATTTTGGGGCAAGGTAATTGAGAGGGCAGGAGCAGAGCAGCTACAGGTATTCCTGGATGATGCCTTCATCCTGGACCCATTCCAATCCTGGCTATTGTGTGGAAATGGCTTTGGATGCCCTCATGGACAATCTGTGGCAACACCTGGGTCAGGGTGAGTCAGAGTTGCTGGTACACTTAGATCTTACAGCAGCATTTGACACAATCAATCATGATCTTTTGACCCACCGCCTTGCCACTGTGGTGCTTTGTGGAACAGCCTTGCAGTGGCTGGACTTTTTTCTCCGTAGTCAGTGGCAGAGGGTGATGCTTGGGGAGCAGATGTCCGCCTGCTATTCCTTGGTATGCAGAATCCATCAGGTGGTGAGTCTTTCCCCAATGGTGTTTAACATCTATATGCACCCCCTTGTCCAGGTAGTTCGTAGCTTTGGGCCAGGTTGTCACCAGTATGTGGATGATACCCAGCTCTATTTATTGATAAACAGCCAGTTAGACGCCACCCCGGATTCCTTGGCTAAGGGTCTGGATGCCATGGTGGAATGGTTGTGTCAGAGTCACTGGAAGTTGAATCCTCTGAAGATGGAGATTCTGTACCTGGGTCATGAGGCAATGGACGTGGGACCCTGGCTCCCAACTCTCAACAGCATGCTGTTACAGCCGTCATTGATGGTGAAAAGCCTGGGCATGTTCCAGGATGCCACCCTTCCTATGGAGGCCCAGGTCATGGCCATTGCCCGATCTGCCTTTTTCCATCTTCGGCAGGTCAGGCAATTGACACTTTATCTCTCGCCCCAGGACCTGGCTTCAGTAATCCATGTGATGGTCACCTCCAGGGTGGGCTTTATGTTGGGCTGCCTTTGGGCTTGACCCAGAAGTTACATCTGGTCCATAACACAGCAGCACGCATCTTTACTGGGATGTCATTTCAGGCACACATCCATCGTGTGTTGTGCCAGCTGCACTGGCTCCCAGTTCAGTTCCAGATCCAGTTCAAGGTGCTGGTTTTAGTGTTTAAAGCCCTTTATGGACTGGGACCTGCACACCTGCAGGACCGCCTCTCCCACTATGTCCCCTGCAGGGCCACGTGCTCTGTGGATAAGCAGCTCTTGGTGGTCCCTGGCCCACAGGACATTCCTCTGGCCTCGACCAGGGCCAGGACGTTTTCAGCCCTGGCTCTGGAACGCACTCCTGATTGAGATCTGGGCCCTGCAGGACTTGTTACAGTTCTGGAGGGCTTGCAAAATGGAGATGCTCTGCCAGTCCTTTGGTTGAGAACCAGCAAATTGTCACTTTCCTGCCCACCATGTCCTGTGTTCTGCTGGCACCTGCCCTGGGCCTGTGCCACAGCTATATCCATGGTTTTGGGGTCTTTATTGTAGCCTGTATTGTTCATGACGCCAGTTTTGTATTATACTTAGCTTTTTAAATTTTTTGTGCTGTTGTTAGATATTTGTATATGATTTTATTGTATGATGTATTTTCCTGATGTTAGCTGCCCTGAGTCCGTTCACGGAGAGGGCAGGGTATAAATAAACAAACAAATAAATAAATAAATCTGCCTTGTATCTTAGTTAGAAAAGTTGATATAAATAAATGAATAATAATAATAATAAAAGGGAAATCATCAATACAAAATTGTACAATAATTCTGGAGAAAACCAATCATCACTTCTTTTGGTAAAGAAAATCTAAGGGCACAAGATATCTGTGAGCTGAAAGCCTTCAGAGCAAAAGGCCTTTTATTACTTGATTTCTTCTAAATAGTAGCTAATATCTCCCAGCTTACTAATTGAAGATGAATCTGGGGAAAGGGCAGCAAAGGCTCATCTTTTCCATTCAAGCAGCTGCTGGCTTCAGGGAATGTTTGTTTCTGGACATAAGTCTCTCTGATTTCCAGGAACCGTGAGCTAAACTCAGTTCCACTTCCCAGCAAAACCAGAAGAGGTGGTATGGGATAGTACACAACTGTGTTCTTAGAAAACCCAGAAAAATAAATCTTTGGCAGGACTATAGATTCCCATCCCCCATCTAAATCTACAGACCTGGCAGCTGTTTAATGCAAAACTGAGCATATTCATTTTATCAATATTGTGTGTAGCTGCTCAATGGAGAGGAGATAACGATGCAATTTGCTGAGCCACTGGAAGCTTTACTCACAGTGCAGCTTACAATCTCTACTGTACTGTACTCTCAATTATTGTCTTCAGATTAACAATGACAAATCTTAATCATCTTCCTTGCTAGTGATGGTTCACAGATGAACCACATTCTATGTTTTGTCTAATTTATTCCTGTTCCATGTTTCTATTCCAAAGAATACCCTGGGGAAATTACAAAAAATCAACCAGATGTAATTTTCATAAAAAGATATATAAAAACAAATCACAAATACCTTTATTAATAATTAATAATAAAATACTTAAAGCAGCAAACACACATTATAACATATTCAGTGCAACAGGTTAAAATATAAAAACGTAAAATGATTCTGCTGCAACATTTAAAAACATGGTATAAAGAACAGAGTAACAGCAACTATTTAAGAACTTCTGTGCCAATGTTTCCCAGCTTCTGGGTTGGGATTCAAAAGTGGGTCATGAAGCCTTTGAAAGTGGGTCATAATAAGTCAGCCCTTCCCAATGGCCACCCATGCCTTTTGCCTCATTCCAGTGGCAGTGTGGGTTGCCAGCACTGGGGCAACTCTCAGAAGGAGGTGGCACCTCTGGCACCACACGCACGTGCAAAGTGTGTGCATGCTGCCAGGACTGCATGATGATGTCACTTCTGGGAAGTGACATCATCGCGCACGGTACAGCTGCCTCCCTGGGAGTGCTCCCGCAATTTGGGCTGGTCGCCTCACTGTCCCTTAGCAGGGAAAACCACTGTGGCAGCCACCAGCTTGGCATGCTCTTCGGCCAACAGCCACTGTAGGACAGCCAGTTCAGCGGCCAGCAAGTCGGCTGCCCCATCAGCATGGCAGGTGGCCAGGGCGCCATGGGCAGCCTCCCACAAACACAGTGCAGGCTTTCCTCGATGCAGTGCCCCTAAAAATTATGCACCTGGGGCAACCACCCCTCTTCCCCCCGCCATGGTACGCCACTGCCTTATTCTTTCATGACTCCTTCTCCTTTGCAGATTCTCACATTCCATCTTTATGACAATAATAGGGGGAATCTGTCAGGCAACTGGTAACTTTACCATAGTAGCTGGCTGGGAGGGAGGAGCTGGAGAGTTTGCTGGAGCTGTTCAAATGCAAAGGCTGTGTACTTTGGAATGCCACTTGCTTGGAGGGCAGCTGTGCATTTTGTGCAATGTTTGTTGGCTTCTTAACAGCATCTGGTTGGCTACAGTAGAAAATGGAATGCTAGATGGGCACCAAGGTCATTGCCTGGCTAGGGTGCCCAAAAATCTAAAATGATTCAGCTGCAAGATTTAAAAACATGGTATAAAAGACAGAGTAAAATCAACTATTTAAGAACTTCTATGCCAATGTTCCCCAGCTTGTGGATTGGGACTCAAAAGTGGGTTATGATGAAGCCTTTGAAAGTAAATCTGGACCAGGGTTACCATACCAAAAAGGTTGGGAACCACTGTTCAGTGTGAACACAGTGCACTGAAACCAGGGCACTTTTTTGTGACAGCACTTATTGGCACTGAGTACTAGTACCTTTTGGAAGACTCTTATCAAGTCTTGATGGGAGAATTGGTGGAAATCAGTACAACCATATCTATGAGCACTTGTACCTTTAAAAAAAGCACCACTGTAAAAAAAATGTGCTAAAACCATCAATTGGTCTAAAAAGGCCCTCCAGAAAAGACAAATCCTACAGATGCACCAGAAAACCAGCAAGAGAGGTAGACAAACATCTCCTCAAAGGCCATATATTTCCATGGTAGTAGTTAATGCATCCAATTGCAAGTTATGAAGTGGTGAGTAACTTATTGGGGCATTTTTGGTAAATCTCCTTGAATGTGTATTTTTAAAAAGAAACATGACTAATAAATGGACATATAAAGTATAAAAAAACAAGAAATGATGAGAACTGACATGATGGACATGAATTTTTCTGAACCAGCACACAAAAACTGTTTTGTCAATGAGTCATGCAAATTCTTATTCCTCAAAGAACTGCCAGTTGAAGAAAGTATTAGAAAAAACTTCCTTAGTGTTCCCCTATAAAAATGTTACTGTGGCTACAATTATGAAGAAATAATGTCCTTCAGATGTGAAATGGTTTGGTCTATTGAGGCAGAACATATGAGAGGATTCTAATGGAAAGAAATGACTTGGGAGAGATACAAAGGGGAAGTGGAGATGTATCTTACTTTAGGAGACCTGTCCAAGCTGGGAAAAGTGAAACATCAATTGACCATGCAGTGTTCATCACAATTTCAATTAGGTGTGATCCTCATTTAACTTTCTCTCCAATGAAGACCCGAAGCAGCTTACATCATTCTCCTCTCCTCTATTTTATCCTGACAACAACCTTGTGAGGTAGGTTAGGCTGAGAGTGTGTGACTAGCCCCAAGTTAACCAGAGTAGGATAGAGTAGGGATTTGAACTTGGATCTCTCAGATCCTAGTCTGACACTGTAACCATTATACCACACTGACTCTAATATTTTAATGCTGTTGTATAGGGTCGTGGTGCAGCCTCATTTGAAATACTGTGTACAGTTCTTGTTGTTCTGTCTCAAAAAGATATTGCAGATCTGAAAGTACAGAAGAGGGAAAACACGATGATCAAGGAGTTAGAGCACCTGTCCTATGAAGAAAGGCTGAAGGGACTGGGGCTTTTCAGTCTAGAAAAAAGAATGCTAAAGTGACAACATGATAAAGGTTTATAAAATTATGCATGGGGTGGAAAAATTATGCACGGGGTGGATAGAGGGAGCTTTTTGTTTCTCTTCCATAATACTAGAACTCAAAGGCACCCAATAAAGATTGTTGTGGATTTTCCGGGCTGTATAGCTGTGGTCTTGGCATTGTAGTTCCTGATGTTTCGCCAGCAGCTGCGACTGGCATCTTCAGAGGTGTAGCACCAAAAGACAGAGATCTCTCAGGGCTAAGCTACAAGTGATGAATGACACTTGAATGGCAAGTGGATTGAGTGGAGGGCAAGTGAACAGGGAGAAATACACTTGCCGTTCAAGTGTCATTCGTCACTTGTAGCTTGGCCCTCAGTGTCACAGTCAGTGTCACTGAGAGATCTCTGTCTTTTGGTGCTACACCTCTGAAGATGCCAGTCACAGCTGCTGGTGAAACATCAGGAACCACAGTGCCAAGACCACACCTATACAGCCCGGAAAATCTACAACAACCATCGTTCTCCGGCCATGAAAGCCTTTGACAATGCACCCAATGAAGATGATAGGTAACAGGTTCAGGACAAATGAAATACTTCTTTACTCAATGCATAATTAAATTGTGGAATTTACTGCCACTGGGCATAGTGATGGGGGTAAGATCGATTCATGGAGGATAGATCTATCAATGGCCATTAACTGTGGTGTGTAAAGAGAACCTCCATATAAAGAGGCAGCAAGTGCTACGCTGAAACATCAGGGGGAAGGACTCTTGGCCTCTATGCCCCATCTGTTGGCATTCCAGAGGACCTGGTGAAACAGGATATTGGACAAATTAAATCATTTGTATTATCCAGTAGGGCTCTTCTTGTGTTTTTATGTTCTTTACAATGTTTTCCCCAGGGTCCGGTCAGGCTCTGCTCAGTTTGTTTGGGCAGCAGCCCTGGATGTTTGGGCACTTCTAAAGGTGCATGGGGGTGGGGGGAATGAGAGTGCCTCAGCTTGCTACTCTGTGGGACAATCAAGATCAGGCCCACATGGCATTTTTAAAATTCCCTTCACATCTAGTTTGGCCCTAAAACCAAGCCTATCCTCTTTTACAAACCATAGGAGATCGTTGTCACCTCACTTTTCAAAATGTTTGCATTATATTCTACTGCAGAATGACAAGCACTGAATACTGAATACTATAACCTATAATCAACAAAACACACAATGCAGAATTGACAGCAAAACATCCAGCTACCTGCTGTGAAAATGAATTTTCTATTTGCTCACCAGCTTCAAGATTTCAGAGCTATGAAGTACCACCCATTTTTAATGGTCAGGCATCTTGCTCAATATGTGTTTCTTTTAATAGGAGAGGGTATTAAAGCCATCTTATGTAGAATGGAAGAAAGGAAGGGTAATATCAGCCAAGGGGTTGACTAATACAAGGCTCGACCTATTTAAGTCCAGAATATTCATAGTTGGGGCCCTAAATTATGTCAGTTTAAGATGTCTCATATAATAAATGTCCTGAAATAGCAGGATCAAAACGTGAATCCTATTGACTACAAGAAAATCTGGATATGAATAAAATAAATAAATAAAAATCATACTTTACTATTTTCACAGATATAACATTGGAAATATAAATATGAAAACTATATATATATATATACACACACACACAAAGGTGACGGCACAAAATAAAAAATCAATCTAACTCCTTCTGCCCTTATTTAGAGGCCCTCATATTGTGAGGACCTAAGACGTAGCTTATTTTGCTTATTGTTCCAAAATCCAACTTTGAGCCTAGCAGTGTCTTGCAGTAGTGTGCACTTTATTCATACACGTAAACCAGCTTTAAAATGGCTCAGCTTGATGCTAAGGACTTCTTAAGGATGGTGTTACTAATAGGAAGCTGAGAGTAAAACAAGGAGTGATGGTGTCCTTGTAGGGATCCCCGTTTCCCACTCTTGTAGGGGCAGGGATCCCCGTTTTCCACTCTTTGCCCCCCCCCGTAGGGTACGATGATGTCACTCCTAGGAGTGATGTCATTGAGGAGGAGCTGGGAGACCTGTATTTCATAGTGAGCTGATTTGGGCCCCAAATCCGTCTGCTATGAAGCACAGGAGCACTCCTGCTCCCTGTGCAATGATGTCACTTCTCAGAAGTAATGTCATTGTGCTGCCCCCGGAACATACGCACACTTTGCACATATGCAAAGATGTCAGAAAAGATGAGTGCCAGGTCCCCTCCTCCTTCCAGGAGGGCAAAGGCATCTGGCAACCCCATGTTCTTGTAGATGCCAGGAGGATGCCACTGCCATTTTAAAGCCATTTAAAAATGCAGTGAGGGTCTAGCAAGATCCTGATTGGGCCAGCAGCACAGCACTCTTGCACCCCCAACCCAGTTGTGTTGGCACAACGTGTGGTGGTGGGAAAACAAGAGTGTCTCAGCCTGCTTGCAACATTTTAAAATTGCTTTAAAATGGTGGCAGTGTCCTCTTTGCAGAGATGAGGACGCCATCACATATAGTTTTACCCTGAGGGGCAGAATACATTCTTATGCTTAAAGATGGTCACCTCACTTTTTTGCAAGGGTTCATAACAGCATTGCTGGTAACTAGTCCTTGACAAAGTTTTTTGTTTGTTTGCCGAAACTGGCAGATCATTGAAATGTCCTGAAATTGCAGAATCAAAAAGTGACAATATTTTGCTATCAACATGTCTTTGATCACATGGTTGGTTGGTATCAATTGACATTTCTGACTTGAAGTGATGATAGTTTTAAACATCAGAGAGATCTAGGCCATTAACTTTAATGAGAACAGGCTGGCTAGAACTCAAATCTGGCTAGATATTCCAGGTATGCAAAACTCAAGTTTGGGTTTAGATAGGTCTCTATATTTAATGTACAGTACTCTAAGTGAAGCAATCAAAACAGATCCGTAAATAGATGTGTTGCTCTGCACATAATGACAGGTATAGATTGCTTTCTTGGAACTGCAGGCAGAAAGATTCATGGGAACTGTCATGAAAGGAGAAGGAAGCAAGATGTTGTCAACAGACCTCAGGCTATACTCAGCAAACTATACTTCCTTCAAACCACAAACACTTGAGCTGCAGCCCAAAGGTTTGGAGTTGTCTGAAGTACTGGAGTATTATCAGAAGGTAAAGCTTTAGAGATTACAGTTAATACTAAAGGATTTAATGATCACATTCAGGGAGGCAAACTGTACTCAAAGATTTATAATCGGGTTATTCTCAGAGTGTTGGTTCCATAGCTCCCCCAGTAGGTCTCCTGGATTATTGCAAAGGCTTTATCCATTGTAAAGAACAACTTTTCTCAAACATATGTCGACACTGGAGAATTTCTCAGACTTCTATGCAAAACTGCTGCAATTCTCAGTTCTCTAAACTTGGCACATAGTTACGGAATGTATCGATCGTCGTCGTCCTTCTGTGCAGCCCCACATTGGGGACTGCGCAGGCGCAGGCCAGCCGCGGAGAAGATTCTTTTAGCTTCTAGAAATGTGACGGGGACGTTCGGGCCCACCGCGCATGCGCGCCGGTGTTCCCGCCAATTTTGAAGTACAAGTACCCGAACGTCCCCGGCATTCCCTCAGTTCCTTTTTCGCCGCCGTTCGAAAAGGTTCTTCAGCTGTCGCTTGTGTCTTCCGACTTTCTTCTAGCTGTGAGTTGCCGTTTCCTTCTGACTGGGAAACGCCTCCACTATGTCCCATTCCGCTTTATTTAAAAAATGCCAACAGTGTGGCACTAAAATGACCCACTCTGATGGTCATGACCTCTGCCTCATCTGTTTGGGCGAGGGGCACGTCGTGGAGCGCTGTAAGTTTTGCATGGCCTTCACTCCGAAAGCGCGGAACGACCGCAAGGCCAGGCTCCGGGCCTTTCTTTGGGACGCCAACCTTCTACCGCCCAAAGCCTCTGGGTCGTCCGGGAGCAAGCCCAGCTCTGTCGCCCCCTCGCCGGCTCCTCATCACTCGTCGGAACCGCTCGTCTCGGCTCCGACGGAGGCGTCCGCTCCGGACGGTTCGATCGCCTCCGGTTCCGTGAGTGCTCCGTCCAGTCGAAAGGCGAAGAAACGTGCTTCTTCGAAGCCTTCTTCGAAACCTGTGGCCACTGAGGCTTCTTCGGAGCCCCCGCCGAAGAAGGCAAAGGCCAAGTCAAAGGCCAAGCGCCGTGCTCTGTCGCCGGCCCCGGCCTCGTTGGCTGGTTCCTCTCCTGGACCGGCCCCTCCTCCTGAGGACGTCCGGAGTCTCCTCCATACCCCGTCGCCTCCTCACACACCTCCTCCGGTGATTCCCGACGACTGTGAGTCGATCCGTGGATTTTCGGACGCGTTCCAGGAGTTTGAGCGCTCTCTGCCGTGTGCTCCGGTTCCGGCGGAGGTCTCCGTTCCATCGCAGCCAGTCTTCTCGGTTCCGGCGCCGTTTCACCGGTCCGTTCCGTTGCCTGCTGCTCTGCCTCCTTGGCAGCCTGTCCCGGGCCTAGGGAACGTGGCCTCCTGGCAGGATTTTGTGGCTTGGATTCAGCAGTCCGCTCCCTTTCTGCCTGGTCCTTCGGTGCCCCTGGCCACGGTTCCGGCGCCCTCCACTCTGCCTCCAGCTCCGCCTGCCACTCAGCCGCGTCGCCATCTTTCGGCACCCCAGCCTTCTACCTCGGTTCCGGCTGACCGCCCGTCGGTTCCGACGCAGACCCCAGCAGCTTTCTCCGACTCCGAGGATGATGAGGGCTTGGCGTCTCCGTCTGAGTACTCGTCGGACGCGGCCTCTGACCCTTCCCCTGATGATGCTGTTGGGGAGCTCCGCTCATCGTCCCCTAATGACGATTACAGGGTGTTTGCAGAGCAGATGGTCCGAATGGCCGCGGCACTGGAGCTCGACGTCGCCTCCACGACCTCCAAACCCAAGAGTAAGCTGTTGGAGCCGTTGTATTCGGGCTCTCCTGCCTCGGTGGCGTTTCCTCCTGTCGAGGATCTCGTCGACAATGCCCTGGCACTCTGGCAGACCCCTGCTTCTGTACCGCCTACGGCCAAGAAGGTTGAGAAATATTATCGCCTCAAACAGGAAGATTGCCCTTACCTCTTTGCCCATCCGAAGCCCTCTTCCATCGTGGCCGAGGAGGGTCAGGCTCGGTTCCGACGGGGCTCCTCTTCGGCTCCATCGGATCGGGAGGGGAGAAAGCTGGATGGAATTGGTCGGAAGGTGTATTCTTCGGCTTCCCTGGGGTTCCGGATCGCCCATTTCCAAGTAATAATGGGCTCTTACAATCTTTTCTTGTGGAAGCGTCTGTCGTCCTACCTCTCTGACCTCCCCGACGATCGCCGTCACTTGGTCAAGGCTCTCCAGGCTGAGGCTTTCCGTTTGTCGAAGCAACAGATGACGGCTGGCAAGGACGCTGCCGACTCCGCGGCGCGTGCGATGGCATCCTCAGTGCTCCTGCGTCGGCACGCCTGGCTTCGATCTACTGCCCTGCCCCCCGAGAAGAAGGCCAAGGTCGAGGATTTTCCGTTTGAAGGTCCTCAGCTCTTCTCAGAGAAAACGGATGAGTCCCTTTCTCTTATGAAGAAGAACCAGCAGACGGCCAAGTCGCTCGGGGTTGCGCCTTCGGTTCCGCAGTCGGGTCCGAGATATCGGTACGGCAGGTTCCGGTCCTATCAGTCCCCCTACCAGCAGTTCCACCAGCGCCAAGGACGGTTCCCCTCCGGTCAATCCTATGGCCACCGTTCCTACTCTGGCCAGCAGCGCCACTCTTCGAGACGCTCCGGCCGGTCCAAGGGACGACAGCAGCCTCCTTCGCCCAAGCCCTCGACTTCAGCGCAGAAGCCCACGGTCTTCTGACTAGACCAGGACGCTTCCCAGTTGGTCTCCAAGGACGCTGTTAATGTCCTGTTCTTGGACAGGCTACGGCCTTTCTTGCCCCGTTGGCAACTCATTACTACGGATACCTGGGTCCTCTCTGTTGTGGCCCGTGGTTATAAGTTGTCGTTTACCACTGCACCCCCTCTTTCGCACCCACCCCGTTGTGCTTCTTGTTGTAATGTTGTGTTACAAAATAATGTTTTGGAGTTGGTTGCCAAAGGTGCTGTCCGGGTGGTCAATGTCTCTACTTCCCCTTGGGGGTTTTACTCAAGATACTTTCTTGTGGATAAGAAAGATGGGGGGTCTCGTCCCATTTTGGACCTTCGGGCCCTTAATACCTACTTGAAGGTGGAGAAGTTTAGGATGCTTACCCTGTCCCGGGTGTTGGAACTCTTAGAGTCAGGCGTCTGGATGGCCATTTTGGATCTCAAAGACGCCTACTTCCACATTTCCATCTTTGAGGGCCACAGGAAATATCTCCGTTTTACCTGTGGAGGCGCTGTCTATGAGTACACGGCCTTGCCCTTTGGCCTGGCCTCGGCGCCCAGGGTGTTCACTAAATGTATGGCCACCGTGGTGGCACATCTACGGTCTAGTGGCTGTTTTGTTTATCCCTATTTGGATGATTGGCTCCTGGTGGGTCCCTCCTCTGACTCCCTCCGGGCTTCTATCGCCCTCACCTTGTCCGTCCTAGACGGTCTGGGGCTAGTGGTCAATTTGGGGAAGTCGGTCCTGTCCCCTGGTACGAGCATTAGATTCATTGGGGTCCACTTTGACTCTCTGCTGGGCCGGGCTTATCTACCCCCGGACCGCTTGAGCAGGCTGTCCTCCCTGGCCCGCCACTTCGTCCATAACCGGTTCCAAACTGCCCTCCTGGTTCAAACGTTGTTAGGCCTTATGGCCTCCTCCACAGCGGTGGTGTGTTTTGCACGCCTGCGCATGAGGCCTCTACAAAATTGGTTTGTTCGGGTTTTCAACCCCCTCACTATGAGTCAACACCGTGGGTTTTCCGTCCCGAGGGTGATACAGCGGACATTGGTGTGGTGGACTGACCCTGAGAATTTGTCCAAGGGTTGTCCTTTTGGTCCCTTCCTGCCGGAGGTCACCGTCTTCACGGACGCTTCCAATCTAGGCTGGGGAGGGCGTTGTGGACACCTGTCTGCTCAAGGTGTTTGGTCCTCCCTTGAAATGGGCATGCACATTAACCTGTTAGAGCTTAGAGCGATCCGTTACTCCCTTGCTTCTTTTGCAGATGTCATTCGGAACAGGAGGGTTCAGGTCCTGTCGGACAATACCACAGCCTGCTATTACCTCAACAAGCAGGGAGGAACGGTCTCGCTCAAGCTCTGCAAGGAGGCGACTGCACTCTGGACTTGGGCCATTGCCAACAACGTCCTGCCCAGGGCCATTCATATTGCGGGGGAGAACAACACAGCAGCAGACACGCTGAGCAGGGTGTTTTTGCCCCAGCACGAGTGGTCCCTCAACACGGTTTATCTCCACGAGGTTTTTCGCACATGGGGCACGCCTTTGGTCGACCTTTTTGCCACAGCCCACAACAGACAAGCCCCGCTGTTTTGCTCCCGGGCCGGGATTGGCCATCGTTCACTGGGGGATGCCTTCCAGATACCCTGGTCTCCAGGGCTCTTTTACGCCTTCCCGCCCTTCCCGCTCCTTCACAAGGTCCTCTCCAGGATCAGGGCCTTCCGAACCCACTGTATCCTGATTGCCCCTCGGTGGCCTCGCCAGGATTGGTTCCCCCTTTTACTTTCTCTGTCACAGGGGCGGTGTCTCCCGCTGCCACATGCCCCAGACCTGCTACTCAGGGACGGAGTGTGGCATCACGATGTGGCAGTGCTAAATCTGACTGCCTGGCTCCTCTGCGCCCCAGACTAGGCCTCTCTACTAGGGTGCTTAATGTGATTCTGAATGCCCGAAAACCGTCTACCAGGTTGTCCTACCAGAGGAAGTGGTCACGTTTCTCTAGGTGGTTAGCCCCCAAAGGGGTTTCCCCTTTCACTTGCCCGCTGCCTGTCATTCTGGACTACCTCCTGGACCTGTGCTCCCAGGGCCTGGCGTTCTCCAGTGTTAAGGTGCACATGGCTGCTATCTCTGCCTTCCATGAGCAGATTGATGGGAGGACTGTGTTTGCACATTGGCTGTCCAAACAGTTCCTGAAGGGCCTACTAAGGTCCTTTCCTCCTAGGGCCCATCCTATTCCTCAGTGGAGCCTGACCCTGGTGCTCTCCCGTCTGATGCTCTCCCCTTTTGAGCCCCTGTCTACCTGTCCCTTGCCTCTGCTCACACAGAAGGTGGCCTTTTTGGTTGCAGTCACTTCCTCCAGGCGGGTTGGGGAGTTGTCTGCTCTGAGGTGTGACCCCCCCTTCCTGCAATTTTTCCCCGGTACGGTCATGCTCCACACTAGTATGCAGTTCCTGCCCAAGGTGGTTTCAAAATTTCACCTGCGTCAAAAGGTGGTCCTTCCTTCCTTTTTTCCTACACCCTCTTCCCCAGAGGAACGTACTCTACACACATTGGATGTGAAACGTGCTTTATTGTTTTATTTACATCGCACCAAGTGTTTCAGGAAGTCTCCTGCCTTGTTTTTATGTTACTCTGGCCCTCGCAAGGGCTCGCCAGCTTCTGCCCAGTCCATTTCTCGCTGGATTGTGTCTGCAATTAAACTTTGTTATCAGCAAGCTGGAGTTCGGTGCCCGTTGTCGATTACTGCTCATTCTACTCGAGCACAAGCTGCCTCTGCTGCCTTCCTGCGAGGAGTGCCACTCCAAGACGTCTGCCAAGCTGCAACGTGGTCTACCGCTGACACTTTCATTAAACATTATTCCATAGACGTGAATGCACGCCGTGAATCCGCTGTTGGCACGGCTGTTCTGCACTCTCTGTTCTCATAGACACTCACACCCGCCCCCATTGGTGAGATGCTAGCTATTCTCCCAATGTGGGGCTGCACAGAAGGACGACGACGATAAACAGGGTTTCTCACCTGTAACTGTTGATCGTCGAGTCTCTTCTGTGCAGACACACATTCCCTCCCGCCTGCCCCGCTGTGAGTGCTTGGTTTACTCCATTGTTTCTCCGGCGGCTCAGGTGAACTGAGGGAATGCCGGGGACGTTCGGGTACTTGTACTTCAAAATTGGCGGGAACACCGGCGCGCATGCGCGGTGGGCCCGAACGTCCCCGTCACATTTCTAGAAGCTAAAAGAATCTTCTCCGCGGCTGGCCTGCGCCTGCGCAGTCCCCAATGTGTGTCTGCACAGAAGAGACTCGACGATCAACAGTTACAGGTGAGAAACCCTGTTTTTCCTACAGACATACCGTGTGACCTTGCTGCATGGCCAGGGGAAAGCTGTGCCAGAAGATAAGTGGATGAGTCAGAAAAAGGGTTGCTGCAGAAGTTCCCTCATGCACACATCTGCAGCAAAGCCCCAAACTCTGCATCATGCACAACTCTAGCTTCCATGATCAGCTCCTGCTCTCAAGTCCTGATTTTAATGTAAGTGCTGACAATAGCACATGCTTTACAGTCTTACAGAAATAAAGTGTGTTGAAGAGCATAGGTGTGAACTATGGGGGGGCTGAGGGGCTTGAGCCCCCCTGCATTTGGCCGGGGGGCTGAGCCCCCTCTGGGCAACTGGTGAACTACATGGGGGCCGAGGGGCTCAAGCCCCCTTGGATTTGGCCGGGGGGGGGGGCAAGCAGTGACAAACTCACATGAGGGACTCAGTTATAATGGCAGATGAAACACAGGACTGTCCACCCTTTCTGTTGTATCATGTTACAATTTCCATGATTCTTTGGGGTTTCCCCCTGTTTTTTGCTCTTATGTATTTCTGTGTTTATTAAGAATTTATAATTTTTAAAAGGAGTTGCAATTTATATAAACAATTTACAAATGTTACAGAAGAATTAAGAGACTCTGATGGAAGATATATGATTTTGAAAATCAGGGTCCTGGAAGTCAAGATTTACACACTAGCAACAATATATGCACCAAACAATGCAAGAGAAAAAAATTTATGAAAATGTTTTCCAATCCATTTTTGATTTTCAAGAAGATAATGATCTTTGGAAACGTGAATGGGGCAATGGATCTAAAAAAAAAGATAGGTGAAAAAAAATCCAAAGGCAGCAAACTCCCCCCAAATGTGTTTAATTATATGGAAATGTTACAATTGGAAGATGCTTGGAGGATCAAAAATCTGAATATTAGAGAATATACTTTCTTTTCTAACAGAGACCAAACACATTCAAGGATTGATATATGCCGGATATAAAAAAAACCCTGAGTTATTTATATTGTTTATTATATGTTTACTCTTTCTTTTCTTTTTCTTTCAATGTAATTATAATTGTGCTATCATTTTTATTTTCTTTTTCTGTTCTGCTTATATTTATAAAAATAAATTTTATATAAAAAAAGAATGTATACACCACTTTAAAATATGGCTATGGCCCACACTAAGTAGCTTAGTCCTTAACCGTACAAAACAACAAGCCCAATATCCGGTTCAAACCAGAAAAGCACAAAGTGGAAAACCACCCAGATATTCACAAAAATAGTCTCAACATTTATGCAAAGTTATAGCAGTGTTATATACAAATTTGTCCAATGTGCAAACAGTGCAAATATGTTAGCTTATTACATGCAAAATACATTTATCAGTTCCCAATAGTCCAATTGCCACAGGGAACTGTGTGCCCCGTTCCGTTTCTTCTATGAACAAGGCAAGATCTCCATGGGTGAAGAAGAATGGTAAATATGAGTCAAAACAAAATCCATCTGCTTTTGTCTTTTTATCCTTGCAGGTGCCTCACACGATGTTCATAAAGATGTTATACAAGGGGTCCAACCACATGCAGCCCTAACTGCAGCTGGCTAAGCGGCAGATTTCGTCAGTACGACTTCCTCAGGGGCTGGTGGATCACCTGAAAGCTGACTCATTCCAGAAAACCCAAAGAGTAATGCAGAATCCCAGGTCATGCGGGATTCCTTACCTGTTCAACCTCTATACAGATTATATCATAAGGAAAGCTGGATTTGATCTAGAAGAAGGTGGAGTGAAAATTGATGGAAGCAACATAAACAATTTGATATATGCAGATGACACCACGTTACTGGCAGAAAATAGTGACTTGAAATGACTACTGAGGAAGGTTAAAGGAGAAAGCGCCAAATCAGGATTACAGCTGACCATCAAGAAGACAAAAGTAATGACTACTGAGGAATTACACAATTTTAAAGTTGACCATGAGGAAATTGAAATTGTCCAAGGTTTTCTGTTCCTTGGCTCAATCATCAACCAAAAGGGAGACTGCAATGAAGAAATCAGAAAAAGGCTGAGACTTGGAAGAGCAGCTGTGAGGGAGCTAGATAAGATCCTTAAAAATAAAGATGTCTCTCTGGAAACCAAGATCAAGATAATCCAAACTGTGGTATTCCTCATTACTTTGTATGGATGTGAAAGTTGGAGAGTGAAGAAAGCTGACAGGAAGAAAATGGATTCATTTGAAATGTGGTGCTGGAGGAGAGTTTTGCGGGTACCATGGACAGCCAGAAAGACAAATAAGTGGGTACTAGATCAAATCAAGTCTGAATTCTCCCTAGAAGCTTAAAATGACAAAACTGAGGCTATTGTACTTTGGTCACATCATGAGAGGACGAGATTCTCTAGAAATTTCAACAATGCCAGGAAAAGTAAAAGGCAGTAGGAAAAGAGGAAGACCTAAAATAAGATGGCTTGACTCAATAAAAGAAGCCATGTCCTCCAGTTTGCAGGATCTGAGCAAGTCTGTTAATGATAGGACATTTTGGAGATCTTTCATTCATAGGGTTGCCATAGGTTGGAGGCAAATTGATGGCACATAATGACAACAAGACTCCACTGCTAATGCTGTCCCTTTCCTCAGTTTTCAGAACAGGAGAAACCAGAGAGTTAGAAAGATAAGACAGGTCGGGACATCTGTTTACTGTTTACTCCTTTACTGCCCTGAACTATCCTTTGATTTGTAGATTGTTAGTCTCAGAACTTTCTCCTCAGGAATACATTGATAGATAGGAATCTGTCTCTCCACTTTCCTATCAAAGTATGGAATGCCTATAATAAAGATCTCTTACTTCTTTTCTAACACTAAGGCAAGTATAAGTTTATTTTCTCTTTCACATCCACACCAGCCAGCATGCTTCAACCACCCATCATCACATTTTCTCTGCAATCAATGCTACTCTGTTAAGGAACGGTTTCTGTTCCTTTTAATAGGGGAAAAGCGAGTCTCTATTTTATTTTACTTTTCAGTTACTTCATCATTACATTGTATTTTGGAAATGGAACACTGGGAAAGAGTAGACCCTTTGTTTCCATGTTGAAATAGCTTTGTTTGTTTGTTTGCTTGCTGTTGTGGGGAGGGGGGGGCTGGGTGTGGGAGAACAGTTAAGTTTTTTTCATGGTAGTGGGGGTGGGGGAGCTGCTTCAGCTACTCCTAAGCTCCTCTTTCAATTTCCATTCCATTTTTAAATGGAGAGGTGATATCTATTGCAGAAAAGGACAATTCCTAAAATGGCAGCCTGAGTGCTGTCTCTCTCAAACAATGAGAAAGCCCATCTGCATGAACAAGACTGGGGGGGGGGTGCAGATCAGAGGCCTTTTTAAAATTTCCTTTTGTCCTGTGTGCAGTCCGGAGAGAACATTGGCAAGGAATGTGCACTTAATTATGTGATTTTGTTAATAATGTGTTCTGAATGTCTGTGTTTTTACGATGGAGTTTTTAAGCAGTGTGCTAAGAAAGCAAGGTATATACAATCCTAGGTAGTATAACTGTGCGTTTTCTTTGGGGTCATGAGTAGCACTGTTCTGAATTGCCTCAAAATGTGCTTGTACTCACTTATAGGATATGAGTTTGAAATGAGAAGGAGATTGCTACTACTCTGAACTCTGTACATTGCTCAGAAATCGAGTGCACAGCAACTGCTTTGTATTCTGCCCTGGTTCAGATTTCAATCACACATTTACCAAATGAAGGCATCTGTGATGCCACAATTTAGTAAATTTCAGTACTAAGGCAGAATCAAGACTCCTGTAAATGAATGTCCAGGAAAACTTTAAACATGTTCCCCTACAGGCTTTTCTGTGTTGCCTTTCTTAGTGTCAAATTTGTGACCATTAGTTTGTCCTATACACATGGCATGTATATTTGTCGATCTTAAAATGACTATCCTAAAAGTGAATTTCAAAAACAGGACACAGCAGGAGATCGCTGAAATACCACTATAACCACTGGCCAACTCCCACCTTTTCCTAGGTTTGGCCCAGCCCAGGAGCATTGTTAGGGAGGTCCCCATGGGTGCCCAGGTCCCCCTAAATTTGTGAGGAGCCCCTCCCTAAATCCCCCATGGTCCCGCCTCCATAGCTGGTGGTAATGGAAGCCCCTCCCTGTGATGTCATTGGATCCTCCCTATGATGTCACTGGGCCCCCGGTTCTTTTAAGGACCAGATATACAATGCCTCTGGCCCAGCCCCAGCCCTCACCCCAGAAATTGGAAAGTCTACACCCCTGTCGAAGAGCCTTTTAAACTGATGTGCTGTGTGTCCTTTTATCTTTCCACAAGGATGAATCACACCACCTCCAGGGATGATTTAATTGCAAGTCCATCCTACTTATTCTCTCGGATCTTTTGTGGGAGGTATCTGGAAACTGAATTATGATTGTTTCATTCATAGTTTTTGTTTCCTTGGGGATGTTACAGTACTTTTTTATTAGGCCATTCAGCTAAAATATAGTTATATGTTTCCTATCCTTGGACAGGTGTTTATCCTGCAAAGAACTACGCCTGAAGATAAAAGCACCGTGACTGCCTGGGTACATGTTCTGCTCATAGACAACTACTTCACAGAGAACTAAGCCATATGCAGTCTGAGAAGGATGGTAATGAGGCATCAACAATAAAAATGCAAACAAAACCAAATTGAAGAACAGTCCTTCTTAGACTTATTGTAATGGGTGAGCTGGATTTTCTAGGACAGTTAACGCTGTCTAGATCCAGCCAATCCTGATTTCGGTTTCGTTTTCGCGGCCATGTCGGACGCTCCTCTCAGCAGGTCCGAGAAGAAGCGGCCGAGCAGCCTGACCGGGCAGCTGATCTGCAAAGGTTAGCCCCCAGGGCTCCCAGGCAGGGAGTCTGGGTCCGGGACGCGGCGGGAAGAGCCCCCTGGCAAATCGAGGCAGGGGGTAAATTGCCCGTTTGTCCCTATGGAGGCCAGCAGACGTGCGCGGCACCTCGCGTGCTGCCGGGCCACGGAAAACGGCAAAGAACAGGACTAGGCGGAAGCCTGTAAGTAAGCGAATCCCTTCTGTCACTACAAGCGTATGTAAAGGAGTGGTGGGATCTGAAGTTTAGAAGATTCGGATTTTTCCCCCCTCGCAGAGTCTCGGAAGATTGGCGGTCCCCCCCCCCTAAAATGGCAGCGAAAAAACAGAGTCCTGCTCTGGGCAAGTCAGTTTCGGCTGCCCTGCAGGGAAGAGGCGAGTCGCTCGAGGAATTGGTGAAAAGATCGGTTATCGAAGCCATAAAACCCTTTGTTGACAAGCTGAATGCTACAGATCAAAGGGTGGGCTTAATTGAGAGCGATGTGAAAGCCATCAAGGAAGTAGCGGGGGGGGGCAGAGAAGTCTGCTCGGGAAAATGCGTCACTTATGAGAGCAACAAACAAGGAGCTAAAGTTGGTGGAAAACCAGCTGATTGGGCTGCAAGTGGAGCGAGCACAGACCATTTTGCGTTTCCAGAATGTTAAAGAGGAGGAAAACGAGGATTTAAGGGATCTTGCCTCGGAACTTTTAGCGACACCCGCGAGGGCAACTAAAGAAGAAGTAAAAAGCGCCATTTTGGGAGCCCGTCGGGCATCTTCAAAATATGAAATGAAGCGGCAGCTGCCTCGCGAGATTGTTATTGAGTTTTCATCTAGGAGGGTCAGGGACATCATCCTATATAACTCATATAATGCAGACTTGGACTTTCTGGGAAATAAAGTCAAGATACTGAAGGATGTTCCATTTTTAGTTCGGAAGAGAAGAATTAAGTATAAGAGGCTGGCAGCTCTTTTGAGGGAACGTGGCATAAAGTACAAATGGCTTTTTCCGGAAGGAATCGGGTTTAGTTATAAAGATTAAGCTTACAAGATTAACTCGGAAGATCAGCTAAGGGATTTTGTGGACAAAAATCAAGAATTTGGGCAAGACATCAAGCAAAAAGAAGAAGATTCGAAGCCTGAAGGGAGGGGGGAGGCAACGAGCGCTGCAGCTGTAGCTGCTCAGAGAGAACTGCGTCCGAGGCCCGGGGGGGGGGGGGGGAGATTTAATTTGAACTGTAATTTGAATTTTGTAAGATTAACCATTCCATCATTACTTTATTAAGCTTTTTTTCAATTATGGCAGTATGAAGGGAAAGCATTGAAGTGTAGTGTTTAGTATTTGTATGTTGCCTTCCCCTTTCTTCCACCCCCCCTTCCCCCTCTCCTTCCCCCCCCTTATTTTCCTCCCCTTGTACTATTGTAGTTTTTTGTAGTTTACTGTTTTAGATGTTAAAAATAAATTTTTTTAAAAAAAAAAATAGATCCAGCCAATCCTTGGTAGTCTGCCAGGAAACGGAGAAAAAGTAACCCTGTTGGATATGGCAGACAGGCCTGTCTAGGAACTCAGCGTATGAAGCATGCATGTACAGACTGTTAGGAGAAATAACTTTGCATGAAAATAGGTTTGCCAACCTCCAGGTGGGGTCTGGAGATCTCCCAGAATTACAACTGCTAAAGCAATCAGTTCTCTATGACATTATACCCTGCTGAGGACCCTCCCCAAGCCCTGCCCTCCCCAGGCTCCACTCCTAAAATCTTCAGGAAATTTCCAACCCGGAGTTGGCAACCCTACATGAAAAGGGAGCACTTTTCTTTCTTCCTGCAAGACTACAGCATCTGCTGTTCCTGAATTTGGTGACAGGCTCATGTGGAGAAGGTAAGACAACAAATCTCTCAGAGTAAAGATCCTATTTATTTATTTATTTAAAACATTTGTATGCCACCTTTTAACCCATACAGATTCCCCAAGGTGGCAAACGTTAAAAATGGAAAAAATATAAAACAACATTTTAAACAATTTACTTTTAAATCAACATTTAAAATGGTACAAAGACAATTCAATAAAAACACACAATACAAAGAACAAGAAGGAGGGCTAATAACAGATTTAACAAGTTCATTCAAAGAATGGAGATAGGCAAAGAGAGGGGGGGAAGTTGGGTGAAGAGACACACAATACTTAGAAACAAATTGAATCCTAAACAAATTCACGGTGTTTTTCTAATAATCATGTCTCCCTTGCAAAAGCTGGCCAAGCTCCTCCACTGATCACAGTGGAAAACTGACAGGGTTTACAACTTGGAGACAGATGCTTGCTGATGACAAAAGTCCTCCTTCTTGCTAGTCCTAACTGCCTTAGCAAACAATTTGGGATTTACTCTACCACATAGAGATACTATAGGACAAAGAAGGACAAAACATTAATAATAAAATGTTTAAAGGTGTGACCTGCATGCATGCTATTGCTAACACTGGAGATACGATGACTACAGGAGGTTTCTAAGAAAAGGTGTGGATGCTAATATATCACATGATAAGCACTTAGTAATCTGTGTCTGTACATGTTATAAAGTTCAATGTCTTCTACCAGAACAGAATCTGCCATCTTTGAGTTAGAAGAAACATTTACTCCTTAAAAGTCAAATTTTGCCATGTTTTTATTTTCCCTAGTTTATCTATCATATATTCATAATTAATATAATCAATTTTATTTCTTATACTAATGTCACAATAGGCCTCAATTAGAGATATCAATGGCGAAGTTGGTGGACTTACTCTGTTTCTGCACAGAAACGATAGTCCCTCAAAATATGAGTGCTGCCTTGTCTTTGAGTAATTTTTAATGATTTCTTAATCATTTTTAGTATCAATTGTCTCCAATTTGACGTTCCTTCTATTTAGGTTTATAATCCAATCTGATATCCAAACTAGTCCAGCTGCTTGGTGATATAGTTTAATATTTGGTACAGCTAAACCTCTTTTTTTGTTTTTTAGTATTTTAAATCTTAGTCTTAGTTTCTTCCCTTTCCATACAAAATTATTTATCATTTTCTGCCATGGCATGGCAAAAACATGACAAGAAATTCAAGGTGAAGGAAAACCATTCTATGGTTGTTATATTATCAAATGGTGTCTAAATTCATAGAACAATCAGTCAAAGAAGAGGGCCTGTTAAGAGAGAAAATGGTTTTTGAACAATTAATAACTGGAGATACAAGACACCTATTAGGAAAAATACATAAAATATTGCTGCAATGTGATACAGAATCAGAGTAAGTAAAAATTGTATCATAAAATGGATGCAAAACCTTGGAGAAAATATATGTAGTGGGAAAATCTATAGACCAAAGATATTAAATGTACAGAATGTGAAATGTTAAGGGAGAATAAAATGTTCTTTAGGTGGTATATTACTCCCAAAGACATTGCAAAAGCTAATAAGGAGTGGACTATAATGAGAAGTGTCAGAACATGGATGCAACAGTTTATCACATGTGGTAGACATGTAAGAAAGCAAGAAAATATTGGATAGAAGCACATGAAGAAATGCAAAGGATATTAAAATTTAAGTTTGTGATGAATCCCAAAAATATGTTATTAAATATTTTACCAAGTAATATTTAAAAAATCCATAGAGAATTATTTACGTATATGGTGATGGTGACAAAAGTAGTATTTGTGGCAAAACAGAAGGCAGAATAATGTCCAAAACTGAAGGAATGGAAGAATAAAGCTATATGATTATGTGACAATGGCAAAATCAACATCTTATATACACAATAGGCCAATCTCAAAATTTCAAGAAAAATGAAAAGTACTTTTTTGATTATATAGCTGAAAATTAAAATTAATTAAGAACAATTGTTATTAAATATGAAGATAGAAGGATATTTAAATAGAAGTGAAATATATGCACACACGTACACACACACACACACACACATATATAAAAGCAAGTTCTATATAGATATATGATTTAACTAATGGTTATATGATTTAAATGATAGTAGTTTATCTATTATGTTTTATGTATGATTTAGATCATTGTATGATTGTAGTCTTTGGCCGTTTCCACATGTCCTTATAGGCACGGTCCACTCTTGGAACTCTGGCTGCTTTCCCCCAACCCTCTGCATGTTTACATTTGCAAAACATATGCATACTGTCTCGTGACTGCCTTTTCTGCGTGTTTACTGAGACTGCAGTTTCTCTAGTGTTTTCTTCTGCTGCAGGTTGACAGAGAGGCTTTTTTCCTGTTCTTTGCCATATGAATGCTTAAAGTGCTCTGAAGAATCCTCCTATCTCCACCCGGTTCCTTCCCTGAAGCTCTTTCCCTTTTAGTTCAGCCGTGGAAGCCTCCTTGCAAAATGATCTGAATGCAATTGTGCATGTGCCAAGTAAAATAACAATTTGAAAGGGAGGCAGGCGATTTCAGGCTACGATGACGAAAGTGCCCAACCTTCTCTCCAAAACTGCTTTTGTTAGGAACTTTTTGGAGGCTGTCCTGCAACCTTACAGAACAAGGTAAATGCTTGTGGGGAGTGTATGTGCAGAATGAGTTTTTGGAGCAACTCAGAAAAATACATGCCTAAAGTGGAGAAAGGGCGGGAATGATGGGCTGTGTGGAAACAGCCTGTGTCTTATGTTTTTTGAGTTTATTAATTGAAATAATTTTTTAAAAATTAAAGTCCAATTTTCCCAACAATCAGTATAATACAGAAGCTCTTGGCAAGGGTGCTATCAAATACACAAAGGATTAAGATTATGCTAGAACAATGATACGTCATATGAACCGCTGCCAAGTTCACAGTGGTTGAGCCTGGGTGCCATTGGGAAGTTTCTCTACTCCTGCTGCTTTCCCACTGATGCATGGGTGATAAAAAGAGAATTTATTATAACCCCTTCAGAGTGGCTTGCCTTTCATTGGAGGCATCCCTTTGCAGCTAGAAAGAGAAACGAGAAAAGGAAGAAAAGCATTGTTAGTGCACACCTTTCTGAATGGAAAGTGACCTCTGGTTAGAGGAGCTGTTGGTTGTTTTCTACAATGGTACATAACATGTGAATTGACCCATGTAATTAACCCAAAGGGAGACTGCAACCAAAAAATCAGGAGGATATTGAGTCTTGGAAGGGCAGCTAGGAACTAGGAAAGATCTTTAAGTGTAAGCAAGTGTCGCCAGGGAGCAAAATCAAGATAATTCATATTATGGTATTGTCCACTAAAACGTATGGATGTGAAAACTGGGGAAAGCTGACAAGATGAATATTGATTTATTTGAAATGTGGTTTGGAGAAGAGTTTTATAGATACCAAAGACTGTCAAAAAGATAAATGTGGGATGTACATACATCAAGTCAAGTCTGAATTATCCCCAGAAGCTAAAATGAAAAAACTGAAACTATTATACTTCTAAACTTTAAAAATTATTATTCTCTTGAAGATCTATAAACTTTACAAGGCCTGTTTGGATCCATACATCAGAATTTACCACTCTCAGCATTTCTTTTTCATAAACCAAGGTCTTAATGGTAATTTATTAAAACTAAACTTTTAAAACAACTATCCCAAATAATCAGTGCCTCTCTGAATTAGAATAAGCAACCCTCTGCCTTTTATCCTGCCCTAACCATCTGTACAGAGGCACCAAAACACTTTTCTGTTTGAATTCCAAATTATACTATTTTCCTCCTTACATGATCCAGCTAGCTACACCTCCCTTTGCTAAAGGGGCTTGTATAATATCTTTCAGCACTCTAGCCCTTTTACCATCCTGTATAAACTTTTCAGACATTGACAGCTCAATCCTGGGGGGTGGGGCAGCACCCAGGAAGCTGACTGGGGGCCAAGCTACAAGTGACGAATGACACTTGAACAGCAAGTGGATTGAGTAGAGGGCAAGTGAACAGGGAGAAATACACTTGCTGTTCAAGTGTCATTTGTCACTTGTAGCTTGGCCCTGGGTGTTATGATGGCATATCCAAGACTTACGCTGTCGTAACCCCTCCTCACGATAATGCAGTGGCCCCAGCACTACTCTGCCTGTTTCCTCCACCAGTACTCAGCCATGACAGCTGGGTACAGGTGTAACTGGGGTGCAAATCCCTGTGCCAGAGGGCTGGGGGGCAGGTTGGGGGAGGAGGGTGACTTAGTAAACTCCCTATCCTGTTCCAGGAATGGGAACACCTCCCTGAGCAGTGCAAACTTATGCCTTGAAAAAAGTGGGGTAGGCCATAGGCTCTATTGTGAGGGAAAAGTCGATTCCCCCCTGTGCCTGGCTGCACCCAAGCAGCCTGGTGGAGTATAGGATGCCAACTACCACAGCAATCAGTTCACTTGCAGCAGCCAAGACCCCTTCCCAGCCCCTCAGCCATCCCCAGCGCCATCCTCTCTCACCTCACCAGTGGTATCCCCCAAACACCAGCCTCTGTGGCCAGGAATGTCAGGTGGGTGGCGCAAGAGGGCACAGGGGAACTTTACAAACTCAGAGTGTCCCTCACACTGGCACATAGGAGGAGAGCTAAGGCCAGTGTGGCCTTCCTCCTTGGGGAACCGCATGTGCTCCTGGAGGTGGCCCAGTATGAAATCCAGGAACCTGTGGTGATAGCAGCTCACTGAGGATTGGGACATCTCCAGGACCCTGTCCACTACCCCTTGGAATGATCCAGTGGCCAGGAACCAGAGGGAGAGCAGCATCCTCTGCAGGATGGGGATGGCCCTAGGGGCTGGGGCTTGGCTCTGGAATGCTGGCCCAAGCTCCTCTCAGAGGTCCTGGATGGCTGCCCAGTACGGAGAGAAATGGTCCAGGCAGGTGCCTGGGATCTGGAGGGTGCTGATGAGCTCCTGGAATTGCCTGGCTCAATGCCTCCTCCAGTGCTGATGTGCCACCCAAAAATACTGAGCTGGCAGGAGGTGGATCAGGCAGACCCCAGACTCGGTGGGGGCAAGAACAGGCACCAAATGAGGGTAGCTTGTTTTGGTTGTTGCAAGTGGGGGTCATGTTAATGGAAGAAAGGAGAAAGGCAAGCACCCCACATTCCACCTGGCATGGCAACCATCACTTACCCCCTTCCCCTGAGAGGGGCTGGCACCTAACCAACCATCTGGGCAATGTGCTGTGGGACCGTACCTTGGCAGGGGCACCACCACCATAGAATACAATGAGACCTTTAAGAAACAGGCCTCCCACAGCCCAAGGTTCAGATGGGACCTCATATATCACAAAATGTGGCTCCTGTTAGTGGGCCCCCATGTCAGGGGCAAGGCCAAAACTTCCAAAGGTGGGAAGTGGGCAGCTCAATGTGAGCAGGCCAGGGGCCTCTGCTGGAAATACAACCAGGGCAGGTGCCAGTGCCCACTTTGCAGATTTGACCACTCTTGCGATGGGTATTTTAGCTCACATCCCAGGTTGTCCTTCCCATGCACTGTAGGTGTCCAGCAGCCCTTTCAGGCTGCATGACCCTCCGTCGAAAGCTCCCATAAGGAGGGTGGGTCCAATGGCTCCTCTGCCCAGCTCCTCCCCAGCAAATAGGGATGCTGGCTGGGGGTAGGAATTAGCCATCACTCCTATCAGACTCGAAGCTCTTTGCCCCATTTTACTCCAATACCCCAACAAGTCAGTGTCCTGTTACCTTTGGGAGGGGGTTTGTATCCTTTTCACAGGCCCTCAGATCCCCATGATCTTGGGCAACTTCAAGTCAGCCAGGGAGTTGTCTGAAATTGTGATTGCCAAGATTTCCAAGGAACTGAGCTGCCAGACCCATGGCTGGCCCATTTCCTGCCCCTCTCCAGCCCAATCTGAGTGTCTCTGCTTTGGAGGTGTTCCCGTAGAAAGCCCTGGGAGATACCACCTAATTCACCACCTTTCCTACCCACGGGGCTCCTCCATCAATGAGGCCATCCCCTCAGAGTTCTGCTCAGTCAAATATGCATCCTTCGACCAGGTAGTTCAGTTCATCCGGTTGTGCTGTCCAGGGGCCCTTATGGCCAAATGCAATACTTTTTGACTTTTACTGGTTCACCCCTCCAGTTTCAACCTGCTGAGCTTCAGGTTCAACGGCAGTTGGTATAGTGAGAAAACCATGCCCATGGAGTGTTCTATGGCTTGTCCAGCCATTGAGACTTTCAGCCCATTCCCAGAATGGGCTGTGAAGGAGCTCATGGGCTGCCCACACGTCACGCACTATCTGTATGACTTTTTGTTTGTGGGCCAGTCACACAGCTCTGCTTGCATGTACCGTTTGGGTGTCTTCCAGGCCCTGGTCCAGGAGCTGGGCATCCCACTGGTCCATAAGAAAACATAGGGCCCAGCTACCCAGCTAGTGTACCTTGGGATGAAGCTTATCTCGGTTTTTCCTGTCTCCCCCTAGAAAAGCTATGGGGGCTGTGGGAGCACCTCCCGCAGACCCTTCCTGCCAGAAAGTCACCCTCAAGGAGCTACAGTCTCTCATAGCCCATCTTAACTTAGCATGCTGGGTAGTTTTCCTGGGGAGGACCTTTTGCACTCAGTTTGCTCCACATCACCATATTTGTCTGACCAATGCCATCAAGGAGAATCTCTGGGTCTGGCTGTCTTTCCTCAGCAACTTCAATGAGATGTCCCTATGGCAACACTGTTGGGATCTGGGGTCTGATCTGCAGTTGCAGTCTGACACAGCAGGCAGCATAGG